>NC_141544.1:6285274-6657774 GCF_021556685.1 Rattus norvegicus
AAATCCATTGGCTCAATACATGAGGCTTTAGCACAGAAAGTGAGGTTACAAGTATGTAATGCCCTTTATTGTCTTCTCGGCCAGTCTGTTGCATGCATGCCTTGTTGTGGACTATTGTCGTTGGTGGTGGTTGTTGTTGTTTTTAAATATGAAATGTTGAATGCAAGGGCAAGTAGCAGGGATCCGATAGATCTTTGCATCCTCACTTTCTCCTTCCCATCTCGCGCTAAGTCTCCCAATCCTCAGCTATCATTCAAATACACTGAAACAACTCAAATATAAGGAAACAAGGTGAAATCAAGACACTGAAACAACTCAAATATACTGAAACAAGGTGAAGTCAAGACACTGAAACAACTCAAATATACCGAAACAAGGTGAAATCAAGACTCTGAAACAATTCAAATATAACGAAACAAGGTGAAATCAAGACACTGAAACAACCCAAATATACCGAAATAAGGTGAAAGGAGGACACTGAAACAACTCAAATATACCGAAACAAAGAAGAGTCAAGATGCACTTGCCATCTTTAATTTGTGTTTGCATGTTGACCGTAATCGTCTGATAAGCCTTAAAAACCACACGATGGGTCTGAGGAGTATGGGTGGGTGAAACCTCTTGCTGCCTAAGCAGACCTGAACTCAGATCCCAGTCATCATGTAACAGGCAGGGCAAACCTGTAATCCCGGGGACAGGAAGGGGAAACAGAATCAATAAGGTCTGCTGGCTTCCAGCCCTGATGAAAATATGAGAGTTTGGGATCAGGCAAAGACACCACCTGTATTAGTTAGGGTTCCATTGCTGTGAGGGGACACCATACCAAGGCAACTCTTAATAAAGGAAACATTTAATTGGGGCTGGCTTACAGTTTCAGAGGTTCAGTCCATTATTATCATGGTGGGAAGAATGGCAGAGTCCAGGTAGACATGGTGCTGGAGAGTGTTCTATATCTAAATCCGAAGGCCGCCCAGAAAGAGACTTGCAGCCACAGGCAGCCAGGAAGAGCATCTCTCTTCCTCATTGGGCAGAGCTTGAACACTGGGAGCCCTCAGAGCTGGCCTACACAGTGACACACTTTTTCCAACAAGGCCACACCTCCTACTAGTGGCACTTCCCATGGGCCAAGCATATTCAAACCACCACAGTGCATCAAAAGAAAATCGCAGAGAGACATAGAGAAAGATACTGCATGGCATCCTCTTGTAGCAGGGTGCTGCAACCCCCCCCCCACACACACATAAACCCATGCACATGTGCGCACATGAGCAGATTTATTTATTTATTTATTTATTTATTTATTTACTTTGTTTTAATTTTTTTCCATAAGAACTTGGTACATACACATAATGTGTTTGAGTGAATCCATCCCCATCCCCTCCCCTCAAGTCCCTCCCCTTTCCTCCCTCCTAATTCCATCTGCATTTCAATAGAAACTGCTGAGTCCATTTAGTGCTGACTAGATGTGTGGGGGTGAGTTCAAACATCCAGGGGAGCATGGACAGCCGTCAGGGGCCAAATCCATGAAGAAAACTGGGCCCTCTGCCCTGTAGTCATCAGTTCCCAGTAGTTCCTCAGTTGGGGGAGGGGAGCTTCCAGAGTCTCCACCCTTCTATTCTGGGATTTATCTTTGCAGATTTTGTAGATGGGATCCTCGACACTGTGAAATAGATGAAAATACACACACACACACACACACACACACACACACACCAAAATTTAACACCTGAGAATGGTTTTTAAAGGGTTACACAACATCCTAAATTCAGTTCCTCGGTGGCAAAATATTTGAATTCCACACCAGATCACACTACTATCTATATAAAATTAAATTATTCAAATGAATATTTGAAAGTTCAGCGGATCTTTATCTGTTAAATAGCACAGGCTGAACGAAATCAGTTGGTGCCAAACCTCCCTGCGGCTGCACAAGAAAAATTGTAAATCAGAGTTCAAAAGCAGGAATCCACAAGGGTGAGGGGATCATCAGAGATCGAGGACCTACAGGATCGGGTAGGGATGCTCAGTAGACCAGACAGGTGGTTCATAAGCAAAGAGCCTGGAAAACGGGCCATTCATACCTTGACAACCTTCAATGTCTAGGGGAAACGCAGGGATAGGTACACCCCGAAGTGGGAATAAAAAAACTTTAATACATTTACAGGACACTTAGCTTCTAAATACAGTGTGGATTGGAATCTACAGTGTGAAAAGGCATAGGAGTAGTAGTGTCCAGTTTTCCCCTGACTGTGTCAAAATTGTGTCCTTTAGGGGCAGGAGAGATGGCTCAGCTACTCAGAACCCTTAGCATCCTCACAACTGACTCTGGCTGTGGAGATCTGCCTCTCTCTTCTGGCCTTTGCAGGTTCTGCAGCCACATGACATAACCCAAAAAAGACCCACGAACAAAAGTAAAAACGAGAACTTAAAATGAGTCATTTAGTTGATGTTAATGCACCAAGGTTTGTAGAGAGAATCTCTTGAAGCATCACCTGTCAATTAAAAAGTCTATGACCTGTGAGCTGAGGCAGGAAATAGAAGGCAGAACACTGGCAGGAAGAGAGGATTCTGGGACATAGTGTATAAAAGGAGACCCAGGGAGGGACGCTGCGGCAGATGCTAAAGGAGATGTTGAGGAAGATGCTAAGAAAGGAGATGAAAGAGCTGAAAATAACCATGAAGAAGACACAGAATAGTTTGAATGGGTTAAATAAGTTAGTCCGGGAATGAGCCAAAGTTTGTGGCTCAGGAATTTGTTAATAAATAATCAGTTTCATAGTTGTCATTGTGGGAGCGGGAGCTGGGAAGGAAAAAAGTACTTTTTTTTCCAAAGGTTAATTTCTCCTAATTATTTTCATATGATTATGTACGATGCTAATATATGGAAATCATGTGTAGGTTATATGGGAAATTGCAACTATCCTGGAGAATTCTAAATAAATGTGTTTTTTAATGCAAACTCGGTACTGATATTTTTTCCACTTCCATTTTTCAAGTCTCTGTCCATTCTAAAGTATATGTGTTTATTTTATCTACAGTAGAAAACGTCCTTGTGATGTAATGACACATTAGTCAGCCCCACTAAGATGCTTTCTGGAAGTCAGTTAACCACAGGCACTGAGAGGTGTCTTGACTTAAGATCGGGCCCAAAGCACTTTCAGGATCTTGAACTGATGAGCATGGGCTTGTGGTCGCATTCACCCCAAAAGTGAACACACACACACACAAACACACACACACGCACACACACACACACACAGCCGACATCACTGACTAACTAAACCTCAGCTAGAGCTGTGGCTTTGAGATCCTGGAGGTGGTGGCACTGGGTTTATTTGGCCTTACACTTTGGCACAAGCAGACAGCCACACTCACAACTCTCCCTCTGGTCCCCCTCTTCCTTCACAGCGAGTTCCAACACAATTTTTTATTTCTGATTTTATCCATCCAGTCTGGGCATCCCTCTTCCAGATCTTAACTTTTTTGTTCAGTGTGTGTGTGTGTGTGTGTGTGTGTGTGTGTGTGTGTGTGTGTGTGTGCGCGCACGCGCGCGTGTGTGTGTGTGTGTGTGTGTAGAGAGACTCTGTGTGTGTGACAGAGAGAGAGAGAGAGAGAGAGAGAGAGAGAGAGAGAGAGAGAGAGAGAGAGAGAGAAATAATATATCACTTATAATAATATCCAAATGAATCTGGCTATTTGCAGTGAGAATTTTGGTGCATTTAAAAACATAGAGATATTATAAGAGTATGTTTTAATATAGGCTGTGGGGTATGACATCCAAAATGCTTGTCATTTTCACAGCTAAGTACTTCAGAGTGCTGAATCAAATATCTCATCTAAATCAGTTCCTGGTGAGACTCGGGTATGATTCACCGTGGGGCACATCTCTGCACCGTTTATGAGTCTACAGAATCAAGAAAGCAAGATGCATGCTGCAGCTAGCAGAAACTGGTTAACTATAGCCTCTGATCAACTCAGCATCACTTGAAGAGAGAGAAAGACAGACAGACATACAAACAGACACACACATGAGGGGGAGCTTAACAAATGTCTTATTGTGTTATTGGGGTGGTCTTTGGACAGGCCTATGAGGAATTGCCTTGATTGTTGACTGACTTAGGTAGGGCCAAGCCCACTGTGGGCAGCACCATTTACTAGGCAGGTCGCTCTGAGATGTATAAGAAAGCTAGTTGAGCTGGAGCAAGCCAACAAGCAGAGTCCCTTGGTGGATTCAGCCTCAAGACCTTGTTGTAGTTCCTACTCTGACTCCCCTCCATGACCTGAAAGTTGAAGTCAAAACATTTTCCTCCCCTACACTACTTTCCATCCAAGATTTTATCAGAGCCACAGAAAGGAAACTAGAACAGACTCCATGGGGCAGCAGGGAGGACTGAGGCCTCACAGATTCCCAGGAGCCTGTGCTTGCAGCTTCTGTCTCTTCTATCACTGTAAGCCACAGTGACCTGGGCAGGCTCAAGAGAAGGAAGGACAGTCTGCATTACCTACGAGATGACACAGTCACTTCTGTCCTTATTCCACGGACAAGAAAGAGTGCTAATGACCCAACGGTTATAACGTTTAGCAGTGGGAATAGAAAGAGAGGAGGAACTTAACACTTCCCACAGGGCCAACGAGAGGACCAGAGGCAGAGGTGAAGCTGGACTCTGCAGTGCATTTCCTGTGTGGGCTCCCTTCCCCCACCTAGTAACCAAACAGAAGGTTCTAAGTCAAGAAAGAAAGAAGAGAGCCACAAGACGAAAGAAACCGAAGTATCTCAATAATGTCCTTGCCTCAGCTGCACTGCCCAGAGGTTTGTGAGTCTGTGGACATGTCTATGAGGAACTGCTTTGATTGTTCACTGATTAGGATGGCCAAGCCCATTGTGGGCGGAACCATTCCCTAGGCAGGTGGGTTCAGAGCTGTATAAAAAGACCCAGTCTTGGAGCTTGTCTGCTGCTTATGTGGTGTTTTTTTTGGTTTTTTGTTTTCTAACTGACAGAGAGGGCTACAGTATTGCCTACAGCGCAGCATTGAGCCTGCTGCACAAAACTCAGCATCTTGCTGTAACAGAACTCAAGGAAAATTCCAGATCTCATTAAAAAGATAGTGGCCACCTTCCCCCCTTCTCCAATTTCTAGTCATTAATGAATTTTTAAGCTCCAGTTATCCCACCTTAATCACAAGACACTCTGATCTTCATAAGACTGATGTCACTCAAGTAGTGCAAGCCACCAGACAGAGGACAGAAGTAACAATCCCAAACATCCACTGCAGTTCCCAACTCAAATGCTTACAGAAGCCGTGTCAACCTTCAGTCAAAACAGGCATCACGTTTCTCTCATTACCTACCCTTTAATTGTCAAAACATTTGCACGTCTAAGTTCTTTCTGTTAAAGGGGTGGGAGGACTTCTTTCTACTTTATGAGCCATTTACTTTAGTGTTGTTAAGCAGAGAAGAGGACAATCCAGTCGACATTTACTCTAATAGGTGACTGATGTATGCATGAGGCTGTCCATATTTCTCCAGTAACTATAAACCTAGATGCCTTTTCCTTGCAGTGTGTATGAAATGAGCCTTCTACTCCATCCTTCCTTTCTCATTCAGGAGTTCTCATGATCACTCTGGCATCCACCACCTACCAGATCAGAAAGACTGTCCACGATCCCTTCTGCCGTTAAGGATCAGACCCCGCTGTGGGCTGGAGAGACCGCTCAGCAGCTAAAAGCACTGGCTGCTCTTGCAGGGGACTCAGGTTTGATATCTTGCACCCACATGGCAGCCCCCACACATCTGTAACTCCGGTTTCAGGGAAGACCTTCTGCTGGCTTCCCTGAGCACCAAGCATGCCCAAGGTACATATACATGCATGCAAAAAAAAAACACCCCTACACATAATATATATATATATATATACATACATATATATATATATACATACATGTATATATATACATACATATATATATATGTATGTATATATATATATATATATATATATATATATATATATATATATATGTAAGCCTTAGAAGACAAAGAGGAAAAGGAAAAGAAGAAGAAAGTGAAGAGAAGGAGGTAGCCCTATGAAAGCCACAAAAACACCGCATTCAATTTTTTTTATTTATTTACTTTATTTATTTGTACACTGTAGCCATCTTCAGACACACCAGAAGAGGGCATCAGATCCCATTACAGATGGTGGTGAACCACCATATGGTTGCTGGGATTTGAACTCAGGACGTCTAGGAAGAGCAGTCAGTGCTCTTAACCGCTGACCTATTTCTCCAGTCCCTTGATTATTTTAACTTTGTAGTCCATAAGTCTGAGCTCTTACTTTGAAGGAAATGCTGGGAGTGTATGTGCACACTGTATATTATTAATCCGGTGCTGATGCGTAGAGACAGGTGGATCCTGGGGCTTGGGGGGCCAGCCTATCTAGCCTAACTGGTGAGATCCAGGACAATGGGAGACCTTGTTTCAGATGATGTGGGTGGTGTTCCCGACACTGACACCAGTCTTTCAGCCTCCACAAACATGTGCACACGATTGTGAGTACACGTGATGCATACATTACAAAAATTAAAAAGGAAATGTGGAAATTCAATAAAGAAAGCTCCTTTCCAGCTGGTGGGGTATAGAGAGGATTGCTTCTCCGAATATAGTTATCTCTGAAGAGGAAGTCAATAAATGACTCAGACAAGAGCCTTTGAGATATCAGCTGCCAACCCATGGCCAAGACCTCCTCTCTGGCTGCATTTACCTTCTTAACATGACTCCACATTGTCTCCTGGGACCCAGGTTTCCCCTTCCCCATAGCTCTACCCTACTTTAGCCTAAGAACCCAAAGAGCTAGCCAAGAAAGGAGGGGAGAAAGGACACGAGGGGCTGGAGAGGAGGCTGACAGTAATCCAGTCATATACACAGACCATTCCATTGGCACTCAGTCCACGGATGCCAGGCAGTATCACTGAGCTGGATGCCCAGGAGGAAAGGCAGGGTTAATAATCAAATAGGTGGCAGTCTTTACCACAGTAAGTTCAGCCAGCTGTGAACACAGTCAGAACACAGAAGAAGATGTCACCTGTCTGTGAACTGTGAACTCCTGAGTGCGAGTGCATGCTTGTGTAGAAGAACTGTGTGTCGCTGTGTGTGTGCGCATGTGCATTGTTATTTAAGCTGGGTTTCTTTTTTTTTATTTTCATATATAGTTAGTCCTGGGACTACTTCATGACTTAATAAATCTTACCAATATTTCTTCCGCTGTGCCTGTTAGTTCTGAAAACCCCTGCTGGTCACCTAATGATGTGCTTTACCTTGTCAATTATTTCAGGGGACTTGTGGGTGACACCCTTTCCTTGAAGTCCAAGAGACAAGAAGAGAACAGAAGCCCCACCTGGCAAAAGAAAGCGGGTACAACATTGTCTGAAATGATTCGGGGTGGGCGAGTACGCAGATAAAAGAACGTAATGTGAGAACTGAGCTCAAGCTGGACACACAAATGGTGACACTGAACCCCAAACAACCCCCCCCCCACCAGACGGTGCCTGCGGGTTTAGGCTTAAAAGTACCTTCCACGGCGAGCCCAAAGGAATCAGTACTGAGTCTGTTGGGACATTGCGGAGAATAGAAATCCTTTGCCTCCACTCTCAGTAGAAGAGACGGCAGTAAAATGGGTTACGGATGTGTAGGGCTATTGGAAGAAGCAGATTAAAAGAAAAGAACTTGACTCATCGGCTTTGATTCGAAATCTTTATTATCACAAATGGTGGTTATTAGATCAAGATGCCTCACACATCCTCCGTTCAGTCACAATGGCACTTTCAGCCCATTTCAGCTGGTTATGTGTTCATGCTCTCTCTCTGGGTTAGGTAGTAGCAAAACTTGATGTATGGCCATTATCTGAAGCCTGGCCCAGAAAGATAATGGCCCAAGGTTTACAAGGCATGTGGGAACGATCAATTATACCCCCACAACTGACAGCACAGCAGAACCCCAACACTGGATGGGAGGCAGAGGAAGAGAGATGAAATTGTCTTGGATACCTCCCTCTTTTTGACAGGCAGAAAAAAATCTTTCTTCAGAAGATGTTTGGTGTGTCTCAGTGAGTCTTCTGATGCACCTCAACACCAGTGACATGCACAGAACAAAGCTAGCAAGACTGATTCAAACTAATCAGGAGCCCTCCGTGCATTAAAAGATAGAAAACCAATTATACTAATATCCAAATGAAACTGGCTATTTGCAGTGAGAATTTTGGTGTATTTAAAAACATAGAAATATTATAAGACTATGTTTTTGTTTTAATCCAGGCTGTGGGGTATGGGGTTTCTTCCAATTCTCAACAGTGGCTGACTATGATTTGCCTCGTGCTCTAGCAGGGGTGTGATTTTGCGACCAGCAGATAGATTTTGCACGTGTGTAACATTTGGAATGCTGGAGACTTTTCAGAGAACATATAAATGCTAGAGCCCCATAGGAGGCTGATCTGATCTGTGACATACACTAGGTACACTGATAATTGAAGGACATTTTCTGATCTGTGACATAGAGTATGTACACTGATAATTGAGGACATTTTCTCACCTGTGACTTAGACTAGGCAGAATGATAATTGAGGACATTTTCTCACCTGTGACATAGACTAGGGTAACTGATAATTGGAGGAATTTTTTTTTTGATCTGTGACATACTGTTCTTCTGTCTCTTGCCAGAGTATGTCTGTGCAATGGAAACCTCTCTCACTTATTTTTCTGCCTTTCAGGAAGGCAGTTGCCCTATGATGTTTAGATATAGCACCTGCTCTGATGTGTGATGTGCAGTGAGACATTTCCAAAGAGAGTCACTGTGACTTGGGTTGACAAGCAATCACCTTCTGCTACAGTCAACCATTCATAATCTAGCATGTCGCCTCGGCTCTTCCAATGCACTTCAGAATGTTAAATTTATTTTTATACAAATGGCCAGCACTGTAACTACATTTCATGACTTTCTTTATTCTGTCATTAGACTCGGGATAAGATTTTAGATTTATAAGGTATGTTTCAGTCTAGGTCAGAGAAGGTCTTTTATGTCAACTATAATATCAGGAACTTCCAAATCTACATGTAAAATATGCATTGGGTTAAGGAACCCAATGAGCCTTTTATTATTTTGATCATTCGTACAAAGAATGTCTGTTCCAACTAACTGATACAGACATGAATCGCACTGTTATTGTGTTGTTTCAGTGTCCCCTACTGCATTGCACCAGGACAGAGGTTTCAAAATAGTCCAGTTCTGTAGCAAATCACAATGTTGCATCTCCAAATACAAAAGAATCCCCATCCTCTCTCCTTGAGTTTCTCACTATCAAATTTTGTGACCTATTCTTCAAATCAATATTTATTGTAGGCTAATTACTTACTGAATTCATCTTAAACATTTCAGCATTTTAAAATATAACCTTTATAAAGAAATAGAAGGGCAGAGAATGTTACCATTTGGTAATTAAGAAAACAATAAACGTAAAAATATACATAATGAAAAACAGGACATAAATATTTCTAACCATGCAACTTAGCTCTGATATGTCCTGAAATGATCACCACTATTTTTATATCAAATATTTATTTTTATTTATTTCTCAATATGTTATGCCATGTTTTAATTTCTGATTATGTGGAATCAGAAATAGAATGTATTATTCTTTAACTCCAAGGAAATAAAATAACTTACTTTCTGAAACATAACCCTGAATATTCTACATTTTCATGAGGAATAAAATAGCGTATAGGTAAAATTATTGTGTCTGTATGTAGATTAGAAATTAAGTCTGTTATAAATATAAAGTTGGGACAAGAACTTACCTTACTGTGAAAGGCAAACTAAGCTTGAGTATCTCCTCTGAACTAAGATGCATCATCATCCTTTCTCATCTGTAGGTCTGATTTATAGACACCATTGCTTGATTTTTCATGTACGGACATGAAAAAAAGTGAAATTAGTGTCTCAGTTGTTTTTTTTTTAATATAAACTATGTAGACATCCTGGAAAATACACTGATACATTTAAACTTCACATCATTTCTTTAGTGGTAAATTAATTTGCTTTTAAAAGAAATGTTGGAAGGGAATTCAAATGGATTTAAGATAAGAGTAACTGCTGGGCAAGTTTCATGACATCATTGGGTCCATGACTCGATGCTGGAAAGTTGGATTCTAGTTGTCCACCTGTGAACTGTAACATATACATGTTCAGACATATATGCAAATAAACATAGAGATGCACACATTCATACATGAAGGCACACATTCATACATGAAGGCACACACACTACAAAAAATCTATAATTTCAAAGGTGGTTTTGTTTTGTTTTATTTGCTTTGCTTTCATTTACTAGTAATGACACATGCCTTTAGTTATACCATAAAATCTGAGAAAGGGCTGACAAGTAGGAGGCCAGAACTTCACATGTGAGAGCTTCAGAGCAGTTAGTACAAAACATGAAAAACGTGAGAACTTTTCTCAAAATCCTAAGAGCTTGAAATATAGGTCAGGGCCTTCCTGGCACACAGTTGGTTATGTCTTTGATCTTCACAACTGAATTTTTTCATTCAAATTTCAGGTACTTCTCTATTGAATGATTTTCAAATAAGCAAACTGTGATTAGTTTTTAGAATTCGTTTTGTGTTCAAATGTAAAGCTCCTAAACTCTAACCTTTATCTCTGACTTTCTAAACCAGAAAAAGCATAGGAACATTTGATATATCTGGCCTTATATGTTGTATATTTTCATTTTAAATGGCTTTCTTTTATATCATTATAGTGTTCCTGGGATTTACAGATTACCTCCTTGGAATAACAGGGGATACAGACTTAGAACCTTTGGGTCAGACCTTCACTGGTTCTTTCACACAATTTATCATTCCTCTTTCAGGTGACATAAGGAGCTGTTGCTGAGATGTGGCTAAGACTGAGTGTGGATTACAATAGTGTCAACATCCTTCTCCAATGTAAAGCCATACATGTTCCTTAAACACATTCTTGAAAGATAGTTTCCATAGTTCATGGAGTTTTCATTAGATAGCTACATTCTTTCATTTTTGGAGGATGTTTTTGAAGACTATTCTGTCATTTATGTCAATTGCTATCCCTCTTTCGTGGGAAATTTCTGTTTCTTTTCTGGATGCTTCTATGAACTATGTTTCTACTATCGCTGGGTTCAGTTTGGTCACCTGGGTTCAGATTTCTTTTTATTTATCATGCCTGAAATTTGTTTGGTTGAGGATTGTATTGTTCTCATTCTACAATTCCTTCATTGTTATGCCTGCAAACTTTTCTCTTCTTACTTTGAATATTCCTCCTTTTAGTCTTCTGTAGACTCATGGGTCTTCCACCTGCATGGAGACTGGGTATTGCTCATCACGGTTTCACGTGTATGAGATGTTCTATAGAGTTATTAGTTTTCAATATCTAAGAGTATAGATTCTAGTTTTTGGTATTTATGAAATTTGCAGAGATCATAACTTCTAGAAAACCATGATATCCTTACCTTTTCATTTTTTAGTTTTTCTGGGATGATTAAAATAAACAATTTATAGAGAATAACAAGCATAAGAAAAATGTATATTGTGAACATATTTCTGCAAGAGGTCTCATGTATTGATGCCGCTGAAATAACGAGATTTACCATGCTCTTTGTGACTGCCCCCACATCTCCCTTCTCCTTTCCCCTCATGATAGTATTTACTCATTTACTTTTCTTCTTCCCTCACATTTGTTTATTCATTAGTTGTGTGGTCAAATGATACAGTATTCTAGTTAGTTGAGAGGACAATTTTCAGAAGTGACTTATTAGCTTCTGCCATGTGGGTCAAAGGGATTGATATCAGCTGTTCAAGCTCAGCTTGGCATACAACCACCCTTAGCCAGGGAACCATTATGCAATCCCCAAATTTAATATTTCCTAATACTATCTGAGAGCATCTCTATGACTTCAGAATTATTACCTGGACTATTTTAGTCGAAAGTGATTATGTGGGAATTAATTTTGTACATTATAGCCACAGTGCTATAATGCTACCCATTCTTCTATTTTTATGCACTACTCATTACACTTGTATATGTGTTGTAAAACACCCTGCTTAGCAAACAAGCACAACCTCTGCTGATAGTATTATGTAGCTTCCTTATGTTGATGACTATGTCTCTACATCATTTTATGCTCACTGTTTTGGCATACTGATTTCTCTTTAATTTATATTTATGATGCACATCATGGAGACCCTTTGTTCTTGGCTGTTTGGATGATAGTGATTTCTCTGCTATTATTTCATTGAGGACACAAAAACTTACCAAACATTCACATACTTACATTTATACTGTATATTTTTGTCTGGTGATTTGACTATACTATTATCGTGAGGCAGATTCTAATCTCTAGTGAAATAAAAGTCAAACAGCGTTTAAAAAATTGACTACCTCTATTCTTTTTATTTATCACTTATTTTCATAGTAAGATACAAAGAAGCCTCTCTCATCCTAGTATTGACTCTGACTTACATAAAAATTTAATTATCAAATTAATTAAAATTATTTTAGTACAGTAGTTTTTCTATGCTTGTAGTACCTAGAAGTAATACATTAGACATTTGCTTTCTGAACTCCCATGCATACTATAGAGTAAATATATTTATTGTGCATGAAATCTCCACATAAGAGGCTACAAAAATACCTCAGCTGTTAAAGGCTTGTGACCCAACCAAAATATCAATGAAAATGAAATTAGTCACTGTATATTAGGTTTTTGTATTGAAATAGTCACACATTAGCTCTTTGTAATTCTCTACATCATATCAGGTCTAATTATAATGATAGTGAATGAATCCAATTACAAAATTAACCATTATATCTAATAGCATATTTGAATTATTTAACATGTGTTTTGGTTTCATCTTCATATTCTATACCAAAGGAAGCATAGTTAGTGCTCTCCTATAATCAAATAGCCACGTTGTCTGCGGTAATCTGGTATATTAGTATAATATCAAAATCGATTTCTTTAGTTCATTTACTTTTGAGAGATCTTTTCTCAGCAGAAATGCTTAAATTAAATGTAAATTAAATAAACTCCGTGAATAAAATATAAATCTTTATAAAAGAAAAATAATATAGTAAAATAAGTTATCAAACACAAAAATATATCACAAAATTCAAACTCAGATTACCCACAACTAACACCCAGCTCACTGAAAATAAAGACCCTGGACCCATTTTATAAGTAAGTACCCGTGAGCACATGCTTGAGAACACTCTATGTTCTTTCTCTCCCTTTACATTCAGGGAGCAGAGGTAATGGTTTCCCCTAAGTTCTCAGAATTATCCATGGTTCTGGTTAAGATGCAAAGAAAAATCTAGAATTCCTGTGGATGGAAGATGAGATTTTTTTTATTTTATTAGCATCCTTAATATATCATAATCGATGAAATTCCAGATGCCTAGTGAAGATGTGTTATATAAATAAATGATGAAGAAAATTCAATTTAAAATTATATTATGTTTATTAGAAGAATTTTTCCACTCAATTTCATAATCCATTTTATATAAGACAGTCTCTGTCATTCTTCTCGACAGATTCCAGTCAGGATGTATCTTAATACACCACGCTTATTCACGTGTATTTTGTATCTATTTGAATCCACCTCCCCATGACAATCCCCTCAATATGTATATTTCATATACAGGAAATGTCTATCCTGATATTTCCATTTATTAGGATGATACTCTCAAGAAGATACAAGCTTCCTGTTTCTGGATGCCCCCAGAGATGACATAGTACCATAAGTCTCTGTACCCAAATTCGGTGGGGGAGAAAGCTGGACTCCCAGAATCATGGACAATTCTGATAATTTAGGGGAAACCATTACCTCTGCTCACATTTCTGTGCTTGGAGGAAGCTGCTTACAGCCCAACGTATACAGGAACATAGGAAGAGTAAGGAAGGGGATCATTCCAGTATCTACCTGTGTCCAGAGATGAAAGCCAGTGACCAGGAAAAGTAACACAACTGAGAACACAGGCGAGACCAACCCTTTGAAGAGGACAGGGCAGCAGATGAGGATAGGGATAGAGGTCTTATGGATGGAGGCCATACACAAACAGTCTTTATATTTTTCTGTGCCTTTAACAGCTCAATGGCAAGGCCACTTCCTAACCTCTAAGTGGCTGAACTATCCCCCACTGATATTCCCACGTTATTATTTGCTAAAATCTATATCCCATCTCTCTTGCACTGGACACCATTGGGCAGATCGCCTGGGTCAGCTTATTCTCATGGTCTTCTATGTCAGCTGCTTCTCTGTCCTGAAAGTCTGTCCTGGAGAATCTCCATGTCTTCTTCCTCTCTGTACCTTTGTCCAAGCGTCCTGAAACTCCTGCTCTGTCTGTCCTGCCTAGACACTGGCTATCAATATCTCTATTTTCCAATCAGAACCAACTGAGGCAGGGTCCCTGATTCCTAAGTTTAGGACAGTATGAGAAGCATGAGAATAAAGTCAACTGCAATAACTATTTGTATGTGACTTTCTGGGAACAATATTTCCCAAACAAGAAAGAGATACCTGTTAAAGTACTAGAATCAAAGAAAATGTCAAGTAAACACATAATAATAATAATAACAATAATAAAACTGTAAATATTAATAATAATAGAATTAATATAATAAAAGTGATGATAAAATAATAATAAATATAATTATAATAATTATAATAATGAATAAGAATAAAAATAAAGTCATCATCATCATAATTATCATCAACAAAGCCTAATGAACAGAGAAATAAAAATACAAAAACTGTGAAGGAAAAAGACTAAGTCACACGTAAAGCTGATCACATGAACTAACACCTGAATCTTCATTGGATATTCTAAAATAAAAATGGGCTTGGATCACCTTTCAAAACGTTTTCAAAGAATACAGATACTACCCTAGAATTTATTACTGAGGAAATGTATCAATCACATCAACAGAAGAGGAGAAATTTACATAGCATAATCACCAGGAAGCCATGTCTCTTCAGCGATCTTAATCTAAAAATGGGAAACCGCATTCTGAAAATAAGGGATATTCTCAAGAGGACAGAGTTGGTAAATAACCCTGTAGTAATTCTTCGGAAGAGGGAAAAAGTGTGTGGCAACAACAAAATAAAAAAGTCCGATGAATACTCCTCCGTAATAACGCTAACCATAGGGATTTAGCTCAGTGGTAAAGTGCTTGTCTAGCAAGTGCAAGGCCCTGGGTTCGGTCCCCAGCTCCAAAAAAAAAAAATAAAAATAAAAATAACGCTAAGGATTAACTGTCCGACACGAATAATATACAGGCTATCAGTTTGTATAAGAAAACATGTTTATTTCTACTGCATCTAAATAGTACATTTGTTTTAGATACAATTGCATACTCCTGTTTAGAATACAATTCCCCACATTTCTTTTTTTCTTTTTTCTTTTTTTTCGTAAGTATATTTATTGTTCATTAATTTTTTTATAAAGATCTAGAAGATTTACTGTTTAATTGTAAGTATAGAATTTTCATGTAAATGTATTTTTTTTCTTTTTTGGGGGGGCATGTTCCCGTCCCCATCATCCGCCCATTACCGCCCTCCCCCCAACAATCACGTTCACTGGGGTTCAGTCTTAATAGGAACGAGGGCTTCCCCTTCCGCTGGTGATCTTACTAGGCTATTCATTGCTAACTATGAGGTCAGAGTCCAGGGTAGTCCATGTATAGTCTGTAGGTAGTGGCTTAGTCCCTGGAAGCTCTGGATGCTTGGCATTGTTGTTCATAAGGGGTCTCGAGCCCCTTCAAGCTCTTCCAGTTCTTTCTCTGATTCCTTGAATGAGGGTCCTGTTCTCAGTTCAATGGTTTGCTGCTGGCATTCGCCTCTGTATTTCCTGTATTCTGGTTGTGTCTCTCAGGAGAGATCTACATCTGCTTCCTGTCAGTCTGAATTTCTCTGCTTCATCCATCTTGTCTAATTGGGTCACTGTATATGTATGAGACGCATGTGGGGCAGGCTCTGAATGGGTGTTCCTTCAGTCTCTGTTTTAATCTTTGCCTCCCAATTCCCTGCCAAGGGTATTCTTGTTCCCCTTTTAAAGAAGGAGTGAAGCATTCACATTTTGATCATCCATCTTGAGTTTCATTTGTTTTAGGCATCTAGGGTAATTCAAGCATTTGGGCTAATAGCCACTTATCAATGAGAGCATAACATGTGTGTATTTCTGTGGTTGTGTTACCTCACTCAGGATGATATTTTCCATTTCCCTCCATTTCCCTATGAAATACATAAAGTCATTGTTTTTGATAGCTGAGTAGTATTCCTTTTCATAGATTTACCACCTATCATAAGGCAATATTTTATATGCTAGAAAGTTTACTTTTGGGAGAACATTATTTTGTATATTTAATTCATCCGTTTTCATTAATTTTATCTGAAAGAATGTTATTTGCTAATATGTTTAAATTATAGGTAACTCTGTTTGTGTGTGTGTGTGTGTGTGTGTGTGTGTGTGTGTGTGTGTGTGTGTGTGTGTTTGATAATTCAACTCTAATATGACCAGGAAAATTCTTTAGTGATAATGATAATTTATGGGCACTGAGAATTTTTGTATATACTTTATATATAAACTATATATGTATATACTTTATATATATGAAAATATATTATGTATATTTTTTCAAAGCACTCTTTATATATGTATACTAAATTAAGCCTTCTATTTGCAGTTTTAGCTTTTTCTAACACTAATTTTACCTTATTAGTGTCTAGAAAGAAATACATGGAAGCATGAATCATCTCAACCTCAAATGTAGGTACACTCAATATTATGTCTTCCTTTTAAACATGATTGTTCATCTTTGGTCCATAATATATATATATATATATATATATATATATATATATATATATATATATATATATATATATATATATATATATATATTGCTCTATTTATATTAGAAATGTGTGCTACATTGTATATATGTATTCATTGATGACTTCCTTCTGTGAACAAATTTTAAGAATAAATGACTTCTGTACATTATGTACATTATTATAAAATCTAAGATCATTGAGATTTTCCGAAATCAAATACCATAATGCATAAATATAAGAATCATTTCCTGTCTGTGGCTATTAACAAAAAAAATTAATAAAAAAAACTCCTATAAACAAATTTTGATATTATCCATGTAAGTTTCTTCAAGGAGTTGTCCAACTTTTAAAAAAGGGAAGTCACCAATTATGTCAATACATTTTTCATTCTATATTCCTTTAAATTGTAAAATACATTTTTATTTATATAAGTCATAACAACAAGGGAAATATTATATAGACAGCAAAAGAGACCTAAGGAAAATAGTACCAAACTCTAATATTTGGATCAATATCAGAAATGGCAAATGATAATTACTGTATTATTAATTTAATGAGAAAAGATATCACTTTTATTTAATAATTTTTTCCTGAATATTTTATGTATTTACATTTCAAATGTTATTTCCTTTCCTTTTTCTCCCATAACAGCCCTGCCCGTCTCCTGTGAGGATGTTCCAATTCCCACCAATCAACTTCAACCTCAATTCTCTGGCATTACCCTACATTGGGGATACAAGCCTTCACAGGATTAAGGGGTTTTCCTTTCAATGATGTTTGAACAAGCAATCCTCTGCCACGTATGTGGCTGGAGTCATGGGTCCCTCAATCTGTACTCACTAGTGGGTGGGTTAATCCCTCGAATTTCTGGTGGGTCTGGTTGGTTGATATTGTTGTTCTTCCTGGGGTTTTGCAAACCCTTCATCTCATTAAGTATACTCTCTAACAACTTCATTGAATCCCCTTGTTCAATCCAATGTTTAGCTACAATCATCCTCACCAGTGTCAGTAGAGTTCTGTCAGTGTCTCTCAGGAGACATCCATATCTGACTCCTGTCAACAAGGACTTGGTGGCATCAGCAATAGTGACTGGTTTGTGTGACTGCATATGGGACAGATCCACACATGGGGCAGTCTCTGGTTGACCCTTTCTTCAGTCCCTGCTTAACTCTTTATCCTTGAATTTCCTCCCATGAATATTTTTTATCCCTTCTAAGAAGGAATGCCACATCTGCATGTTGGTCTTCTTCCTGTGTGGGCTTCATATGACCAGTGAATTCTTTCTTATGTATTCCACACTTTTGGGCTGATACACACTTCCAATAAAGGTATACCATTTGTGTTCCTTTGTAACTGGGTTACCTCACACAGAATGATAATTTTTGGTCTATCCTAAGAATTTTATGCAAACATTGCTTTTGATAGGTTAGAAGAACACACATGTGTAAGTATTTCATTTATCCATTACTATGTTGAGGGACATCTGGTGTCTTTTCAGCTTCTGGCTATTATAAAAAAGAAAGGTTGCTCTCAACCTGTAGCATCATGTGTCCTTCTTATATGTTGGAGCATCTTTTTGGGTATATATCAAAGAAATGGGATTGTGGTATCCTCAGGTTGTACTATGTACAACTTTGTGAGAAAACTCCAGACTGTTCTCCAGAATGGTTAAACGAGCTTGCAACCTGACCAACAATGGAGGAGAGTTCCTCTTTCTCCACCTCCTTGCCAGAATCTGTTGTGAATTTCTTAACTTAGCCATTCTGAGTTGCGTGCTGTGTTACCTCAGTATTTGTTGATTTGCATTTACCTGATGGATAAGGATGTTAATATTCCTCAGTAGAGAAATCTTTGTTTAGTGCTATTCACCATTTTTGAAAGGACTATTTGATATTCTGGAGTCTAACTCCTTGAGTCTCTGTATAGATTGATTTTAGCCCTCTATCAGATGGAAGATTGGTAAAGATCTTTTCTTACCCTATTGATTTTACCTTTTTCCAAATTCCAGTGTCCTATGACTTACAAGAGCTTTATGAAGTCCCATTTGTCAATTCTCGATCTTGGAGCAAAGCCATTGGTGTTCTGTTCAGTAAATTTCCCCACTTTTTCTTCTATTAGTTTAAGATTATATGTTTCTTGTGGACATACTTGATCCACTTCGACTTGAGCTTTGTACAGGGTGATAAGAATTGATTGATTTCCATTCTTCTACATGCTACCCTCCAGTTTAATGAGAACCGTTTGTGGAAAATGTTATTGTTCCATTGGATGGTTTCGGTTCATTGTCAAATATCAAGTGGCCATAGGTGTGTGCCTTCATTTCTGGTCCTTCAATTATATTCCATTGATCTTTCTGACTGTCTCTTTACCATTCCCATTCAATTTGTATTATTATTGTTCTGTGATACAGCTTGAAGTCATCGATAGTGATTGCCCCAGAAGTTCTTATATTGTTGATGAACGTTTTCTCTATCATGGGGTTCTTGTTATTCCAACTGAATTTTCAAATTGTTCTTTCTAACTCTGTGAAGAATTGAGTTGGAATTTTGATGGTGATTGCCTTGAATCTGTTGATTGCTTTAGGCAAGATGACAATTTTTACAATATTAACCCTGCACATGCATGAACATGAGAAATTTTTCCATCTTCTGCGATCTTCAATATTTTTTTCAGAGACTTGAAGTTCCTGTCATACAGAACTTTCACTTGCTTGTTTAGAGTCAACCTGAGGTATTTTTTTATTATTTGTGACTATTTTGAAGCCTGTCATTTCCTTAACTTCACCTCCAACTGTTCATCCTTGAAGTAGAATGCTACTGATTTGTTTGAGTTAAGTTTATATCCAGCAACTTTGCTGAAGTTGTTTATCAGCTGAAGGAGTATTCTGGTGGAATTTTTGGGGTCACTAAAATTTACAATCACATCATCTAAAATTGGGATATTTTAAGTTCTTGCTTTCTAAATTTTTCGGTTTTCCCACGTGTTTCTGTCTAATTTTTGTGGATAAGAATTCCAGAACTATATTGATGGGGTAAGTAGAGATTAGGCAACCATTTCTAGTCTGTGATTTTTGTGGTATTGCTTAAAGTTTCTCTCCAGTAAGTTTGATGTTGGCAACTTTTTTTTTGTAATATTGCTTTTACTATGTTTAAGAATCGGCGTTGAATTCCTAATATTTTCCAAGACATCTAACATGAAGAAATATTGATTTTTTCAAATTTTTTTGTCAGCATCTAAAAATATGATCATTTATTCCCCCCCCTGGAGTTTATTTACATAATTGATTCTTCTATGTACTGACATCAAGTTGAACCCTAATTTCTTGAAAATTCTGTCTTTTTTCCATTTCATAGTTTTAGCACCTTTGTCAAAGACAAAGTGACCATAGGTGTGTGCATTCATTTCTGGATCTTCAGGCTAGGATATCTGGTGAAATTTTCAATTACTATGGATGGAGAAAATAAGACATTCCATGACAATGCCAAATGTACACAACATCTTTCCACAAATCCAACCCTACAATTGATAGTAGATGGAAACTTCCAACACAATGATGGAAACTACACCTTAGCAAAAACTAGGAATTAATCTTTCAACAAACCCAAAAGATGATAGCCACACAATTGTAATTACATTCTAATAACAAAAATAACAGGAAGTCCATTTCATTTAATATCTCTTATCATCAATGGACACAATTCCCCAAATAAAAAGACATAAACTAAAAGACTGAATATGTAAAGAGGATCCAAGATTTTGCTGCATACAGGAAATGCACCTTAGAGACAA
The DNA here is from genome assembly GCF_021556685.1 of Rattus norvegicus. Lineage (NCBI taxonomy): Eukaryota > Metazoa > Chordata > Mammalia > Rodentia > Muridae > Rattus > Rattus norvegicus. The sequence continues at coordinate 6,305,978 of NC_141544.1, forward strand.
AGACAGAGTATCTCAGGGTAAAAGGATGGAGAAAAATTCTAAGCAAATGTTCCCAAGAAAAAGCTGGAGTAGCCCCTTTCTAATATTGAACAACATTGACTTTCAACAAAAAGTTATCAAAATGACAAGGAATGGAACCATACTTGTCAAAGAAAAAATAATACTAAGATGAACTTTCAATTCCGAACAACTATATTTCAAATGCAAGGAAACCTAAATTCATAAAAGCAACATAAATATACCTCAAAGCAAAGATTGCTCTACACACAATAAAGTGTTGGAGACTTCAAATCTGCACTCTCAACAACGGACAATTTATAGAAACTGAAACTAAACAGATATGGTTAAAATAACAGAAGTCATTTTAATAACTTAAAAAAATACAAATGGTTTTAACAGATATTTAGGTAACATTTCATCCTAAATCAGAAGAATATACCTTTTCCTATGCACCTCACTGTAACTTCTCCGAATTTGACCATATACTCATTCACATAAGAGTCCTCAATTGATACCATAATATTGAAGTAATCCTATGCATCCTATCAGATCACCATGGACTAGGGCTACTCTTCAATATTTTATTATTTTTTGAATTTCTTTAAATTATCGATGATTTATTTATGTGGTGTTTTTGAAACATCATCTTTCTTGATAGTTTAAAGACTGGATTAAACCTAGTTTTAGTTCTTCCATTTTTGCCTCTACAGTAGCAAGAGTGTTTTCTCCATTCCAATCTTGGTTTATATACTACATTTTGAGTTAACTCTTTGTGCATACATTGCATTTAATGTTTTCCTCTTAGTTTGAATCTATATTTGTATTATCTAACCTTACAAATTTGTAATTTTATAATGATATTTTTATTTTCATAATTTCTGACTATAACTTTTGATCTCATTTTGCTTATATTTTTTTCTCCATTTTAAATGAATTTTTTGTTTGTGAATACTTTTCCCTCTTTATGTATGTTAGTGCCTTTATGGGATTTTGTTATTGTTTATCAATGTAATATGCAATTTATTCACAGCAGCAGCCATATATGAAGGAGAGTAAAAGAATTAAATATCTATTTCAATAGTATGGATTACTTATTAAAAAAAAGAATCTCTGAAACAAAGATCAGTGACGAATTTCACACTACACTTCCCCAATGGTCCCAGCATGCAATAATGTCAGGTAGTGTGCTGTGCTCATGTGGTGGTGGGAAATAATTTACGGAAGAGTAAAACCACATACCACAGATAATTTAAAGAATCCCTTTCCCCCTACACACAGATACATAATGGGATTATAGCGTGGTCAATGCAATTAATGGAGCGGAAGTTAACAACTATGTTGCTACAAGAAAGTGATGGCAAGAATTTCAAACCATGGTCAACTATATAGTTGTGAACATTTGTTCCCAAAATTGTGGTTTGTTCCTCAGGACAATAATAGCTGGACTGAACCCACCTTTTATCTATACAAAGTGGGGAACCATTTCCCTAATGGTAATGATGAAGACAAAAAAAACAATAACAAAAGTTTATATTAATAGAAGCAAACCATTAACGCAAACTACCACAAACAAGTTTACGTTCTAACCAGAAAAGGCACAAAAACTAAAGTCACATTTCAGCACACTATGTGAAGACAAAAGTGAGTGGGCCATCGTCTTTCTCCCTTTCAAGTTTTTCAAGTACTTTACAGAAACAGGAATCTCAGACTGCTTTTCCATGAATTATTAACGGTTTTTACAGCCCTCATGTATTAAAATACCATTTGAAAGTATTGATACCTGCTTTCTAGGTTTTTTACAAGTTCACAAACTTCTTGGACTAAAGATCCAAAATGTAAGTAGGCCCAATCCTGAGCTGTAAAACTATGACAAGGGAATAATGACAAATATTTTCCAGGCCCAAGCACTATAGTACTATAGTATTGAGTACAGTGATCTAAATTAATTCAAATAGCTCAAGAGAGTAGGAAGATACATCTAAAAATGGGTGAGAAAAATGTAGAAGAATCAACTCCTTCCTCGTGTATGCCAGCATTTACAGTTCTGCAGTAAGTTCTAAGAGGCAGTATTCAAGTAGCAATGGGAAGAAAGAACTCAGGACAAGACAGGGAGATAAATTAGCATGGTGGGTTTATGTAAGAGAAACAATTACAAATGAAAATGTCTTGTAAAATTAAAAAGAGTTTTTTTCCCATTATTTTCTCGTTCCAATCAAAACAGACATCCATGAATAATTCTCCTCTGAGGCTTTCTTAAAACAGGTTAAACAAAAATTAACATAAACAATTAAATGTTTGAAAATGAAAAAAAAGAAAAAAAATTGCGTATGTTTCAGAGCAGGATCACAGGGAGATGAGCTGAATCTGTTGAAGATTAAACCAAGAGTGGCAAGCAGGAACTAGAATTAAGAACTGCATGAGAAAGGCTGTGGAGTAGTGACAGGAACATGGCAAGGCCTGACAGATAAGGCTGGGCCCTTTAAAGGGGCACAGAATGAGGTAAGAACGTATTTCAAATAAAGCAGCACCTTTCCTTTCTTTCACCTCAAGTATCCCATCCCCGGAAAAAAAAAACATTTTGATAATAATACAGAAGAGTTATGGTATTTCACTCACTTCCCATTTGCTTTTAACCCTCTCTCCGAATTCAGGAAATACGAACACTTCAAATTTCCAAGAAGAAAAATTCATCGCCAGGTATATGGATGTCCTGAGAACCAAGTGACATATTGAAATATGTGAGGGCTGAGAAGGTGGAGACTGTCTCATTCCACAGGGCAGAAATTGTGACTGACTATGTTAAGAAGGGATAAGGCAACCCTAACAGGTAAACTAGTTCTCATAACATTAAACTTATTTACATTATTCTTAACTATACTTAGTTCAAATCACTTTCCAGCTCAATCTTCATTTTGAAAGATGCTGATCTTTCCTGCAATGTGTCTGTACCATCTTCTCTTCCTAGTATTGACTTTCATTATGGGGATAATAGATGATTGTGGCTGCATAGGTGATGTTTTTATTTCTATATATCACTCCCTTTACATACTATATGTGAAGTAACATTTAAGGAGTTTCATTTGGAGAAGGTATGAATGATTGATCTAATATATATGGTTTAAAACTCTATTGAGATTTTTTAGAAAATATCAGGTATCCATTCTCTGTAAATAATTGCTTTTCTCATATAATAAAGAAACAATAAAATTTTATTCTAGTCAAAATAATTCTCTATAATTTTATAACCATAGATGCAGAAGAACATTAAGATAATGTGGAATATTAAATCAGTTGAACTGCATGTTCATTAATTTACGACTAACCAGAATCATTGAGATGTTTCTGGAACATATATAGGAACAAAAAACAAAGCATTGAATAAATAGTGGCAGAAGAACAGCGTCATTTTGTTAAATGTTGCTTACCTTCAGAACCACTGTTTTCTTTTATTTAATAAAAATTCAATTTAAATACTCTTCGTCAGTGTTTTTCATCCTGTCATTGGCTCTATTTTCAAAGCTCCATCCCATAACTAGTATGATTATTAAATTTAAAACCAAGAATTTTGCGTGTGTCAACCACTTTCTCCATTTCCATATTTGTGGTTTATTCTGTTCCCAGTGGCCATGTTGTGTTGAAGTCAGGAAGAATTTCTGGCTCATTTGATGAAAATTTTCTGAAATCATATATGATTCATAGTTGTAAAATGATGTGCATATGTTTAATAGTACTGGGTATTATAGTTAAAATCATCTGGGTAAGGAAATTTGCATGAATATCATAACACGCTAAAATACTAAAGAGAAAATGTAGAAGAGCTAGATATTTATTAAATATTTTTACTCTTCTAGGGTTTGAAACTTTACAAAATATGAGCAAATCACTTCTTTCTGTGAAATTCACATTCATGAGCTATTATATTCTAATCAAACTGCTCTGTCAGCTCCCATAAAGTTGGATTAAATGCTAATTGCAATCCAAACTGTTTAGAGTGGGTAAATCGGCAAATTATTTGTCCGGATGTTCTAAACCAGCATCTAATGTAAGCATAGGTTTGCTCTTAATGAAATAATAACTACCAGATATAATGTGAAAAAATACACCTATTAAAGTAATTTTTTGTTATAAAACAGCTATTAATTCATCGTCTGAGTAATGGCTTAAATCACCAAAAATTGAACAGTAACTAGCAATTTCTAGTGAGTTAGAGTTTCTCTCAAGCATCTTCCAATAAATCGATCTAAAATATATTCCTTTAAAATTCTCTTAAATACACTTGTCATGAAATATTCCACAGCATAATAAATAACTCCAACATGTTTTCATTTGCTCAAACCAAGACATTGTCTTTCTTTCTTCTGGCCCGCTCCATAATCAGTCTTGTACCAAACACATAATTTTCCAACATTGCTGTCTGATATGAATCTTTTTTCTTTATCACTGACACTACTTCCAGAATGACTTTAAAAACATCCTTAAAATCATTCTGCATATCATTTCATAATACATAAGTTTCCAGAGTCCCTTAGTATGTACATAGAGAGTTAAACAAACTTATTTAACACTATTCAATTACTTCTTAGACATTTTCCATAAATAAAAATTTATATCTCTCATATTGTTTCTGTAAGCCCATATGTGATATCTAAGCTTCAGCTTTATTTTGTCCTCTCTTCCATCACTTAATCTATACAAACTATTAGTATATCTCTACTAGTTAGTTGAGATAAATCCCTATGACCCACATGACAGAAGCTAATAAGTCACTTTTTTTGTATATGTCAAGCTCTTTTCCTTTATTGACCTTATATGTATAGTAATATTGCCTGAAATATAGTTCAATTATTTTTCATCTAATTTAACTTAGCTGTCACTTCTTTGGACAATCTCCATGACCTTATTTCTAATATAGATACTTCAATTGTTTGCATACAATCAACTCCAACACACTGATTTATGCATTCATCTTTCTTTTTTCTTATATCGTAATGCAATTTTTGTAAGAGAAAGCTCATAATACTTTTTATTCATTCCTAATCTATACCATCATTATGGAGCCTGGTACATTAATGGAGACTTATTATTTATTACATGATTCAGTAAGTTGTAAAAATAAACTTTATACTATCTTCGTTTTAAGGAATATGCATTTCATGCATTGGTTAAACCATCATGAATATTTATATAGGTTCTTCAATATATTACCATTCAATGACATAGATGACATTGCCTAAATATTTTTATTTCTCAATGATAGTCTATTTCATATTCAACAGCAATGCTTTGTTGACTGAGCAATTATCTCAGCTAGGAATACAATTGACCTGAAAGAAAAAGATACCTAATTTTAATTGATAGCACCCATGTAAAAATGCCAGGTGCCAATCATTTGTCGTCCCATCTCTGAAAATACAAAGAGATAATCATTCCTAGGGGCTTACTGGTAACTGTGTCAAATTTCATTTGTGAGCTCTTTCAGTGAAAGATTAAAAACCAAGAGGACCCAAAGCTGTGTTTAAAAAACTGAACCTGTACCTCATCTCTCTATCCCCATATCCCACCAGGAAAAGGCTGGACTTCCAGGAGTACTGACAAACTCAAGATAACAGGAGAGACTACCACGTTTCTGGGGGAACTGCCTGGAGCCCTCAGAACCCAGTAACAGAGGGGCAGTCTGAAACAGGATACTTCTGGTTTCTATCTATTCCTTGTTGCTGAACCTGATCCACAGCTCTTGGTACACAAGATCCTTCAGGAGAGAGATAGTGTCCCTGGAGTACTGACACATATGTTACAGGAGGATCAATCCATTATCAGAGACAGTAAAACCAGCTAACCCCAGAGATAAGGAGATGGTGAAAGGGAAGTATAATAGCCTAAGCAATAAAAAGCAAGGTTACATGACATGGTCAGAACCCAGTTCTCACACCAGCACAATGCAAGGATACCCTCAACACAAAAGAAAAGAAAAAGAAAGTTTTGTACTTCAAATCACTTAACATGATGATGTTAAAGGATTTTTAAAAGGACATAAATAATTCCATCGAAGAAATACAGGACAACAGATGTAAAGAGATAGAAGCCCTTATACAGAAAACAGAAAAATCCCTTAAATAATTACAGGAGTCCATAAGGGGACCATAGGCAAATGGATGAAACTAGAAAATATCATCCTGAGGGAAGTAACACAAACACAAATAAACACACATAGAATGCACTCACTTGTAAGTGGAAATTAGCCCAAGAGCTCAGAATATCCACAATAAACTCATATACACCCTGAAGCTTAACAAGAAAGGGCAAAGAGGGACGGCTTCAATCCAAATTACAAGGGGTTAGAAAATTATCATGGGAGGCAGATGGAGGAAGGACCGTGTGTGGGAGAGGGGAGTTAAATGGAAAAACAGGAAAGCAGGATAAGATGTGGGAAGAGACAGGAGAGAAGCACAGAGGACCAGAAGAATGAGTGTAGAAAGAAGGAACATTGGAGGATGGGGGTAACCTCTAGAATGTCTCAGATACTAAGGATCCAACAAGTTCTCTGGACCCAACAGTGATGACATTAGCCAACATCAACACCAACAGTGAAATTGAACTTGAAGACACCCCCTGCAGTAGATAGACATGACCACGGTGTAATGATGGGACCACTCACCCATCTCTTATTAAATCTGAGTTATCCATGTCTAGTTGAAATGCAGGGTAAATATGGAGCAGAGGCTGTAAGAAAGGCCATCAGGAGATTTGCAGACACCAAAATGGACACTGTTGCTGATGCTGAGATGTGCTTGCAAACAGGAGTCTGGTGTGGCTGTCCTCTGAGAGGCTCTGCCAGCACCTGACTGATACAGATGCAGATATTCACAGCCAACCATTGAAATGAGCCTATAGATCCCAATGGACGATGTAGGGGAAGGGATGATGGAGCTGAAGGAGACTGTAATTAAGAACAATATCCACTAACCAGACCCCTCAGGGCTCCCATGGACCTAACCACCAACCATAGATTATACATGGTCTGGTACGCTACGTATGTAGCAGAGGACGGCCTCATCTCACATCAGTGGAAGGGAAAGCACTTGGTCCTTTGGATGCTTGACGTCCCAGAGAAGAGTGATTCTAGAGGGTGAGGCAAGAATGACCGGGGCTTACGGAGTCACCCTCTTAGAGACAAAGAGGAGGAATATGTGAAGGTGGGGTTTATGGAAAGGGGGTAATATTTGAAATATAAACAAATACAATGGTTAATAATATTACAAATAAAGGAGTGGTAATTTCCATACATTATTTTACAGCACAGGTTAGCTTGGAACATTTATTGTTGCCTAGATGCATATTTCTTCCTACAGTACCTGGTTTCTTGTTTCTCTGAGGAGTGTAGACTTAGATCTTCCTCTTCATTCACAGAAGGCATAACACTTAACTCCTTTCTCCAAGCAAAGGTGATTGTAGATATGTCTGTAAACAGCAGGAGACATTTGTACAATCTAATTGGGGGTCATGAAAAGCAAAGCTTGTAACGCGAACAGTTTGTGTTCAATCAACTTACCAGTATTGAAAGCATCCCAGAACCTCTGGCCAGGAAAATGCATACAATGTCAAGAGAGATTTAGAATTTCAATATATGTGACTAGAGAAAATACTTTCCATTGTTTATCATATTCAATATTTCAATAATATCACGGAAAGAATATTAAGAGCTATAGAACAAGAAAAAATAGCGAGTGAGACATCAAGGCAGAAGCGTCACAGTAACACCTGGAACTCACATGGAATTCTAACATCAATCCCACGCATTCTATGCTCTATTCACATCCTATCACATGTTCATTCCCTAACACAGTCCACCAGTGATTTTCTAGCGCCCTTTGCCCTTTCCATTCATGTTGCTCCTTCAGGAATCACTTGTCACGACCCCTGACAGTGGGCACAAAACAGGTAGCACTCCGGACTCAAAGGAAGAGAGTCGACATGTTTCCTCCTCATTCAGAAAGCTTGGATGATAGCCCGCTACTACAAGCAGAACTGACAAGTGAGGCATCTCCTGGCTGAGCCGTGCAGACCTCATGACTGTCCCGTGCAGACCTCGGAACTGCCCCATGCAGACCTCAAGATTGCCCCATTCAGACCTCGCAACTGCCCCGTGCAGACCTCGAGATTGCCCCGTGCAGACCTGGCGACTTCCCCATTCAGACCTCGCAACTGCCCCGTGCAGACCTCGCTATTGCCCCGTGTAAACTCGAGGACAGCCCCGTGCAGACCTCGCTACTTCCTCATGCAAACTCGAGGAAGCCCCTCTCGAGCTTTGGTTGTTTCCTGAGATCAATGGTCACTCGAGATTTCCCTGCTTTGCCTTCTGGACTTGTCCACAGTTCTCGGGAGAGAGAGAAATACTCGAAGGATACAGCTCGACTGATGCTCCCCATGACTCACCGCTGCCGAGTCCTTTCACTGCCCCTTCACAGGGTAGTGTTTAGAGAGGACAGAGAGCCTCATCCCGGACTTTACCCTCTGACAATGCACCAGCGATTTCCCAGACTCCATGGCCTGGGAACCCCTTCAGAGTCCCCGAGATGATTATAACCCCGAAGTGCAATAGGGGAATCAGTGGAAGTACTCCCAGCCTCCACAGACTGGAAGCCCATTCAGTGTCCCCCAAGCGGATTATAACACCGTACTCCAATGGGGGAAGCACTTGAAGGGTTCCCAGCCTCCGCCCCTGAGACCGCCTTCAGGTTCGCCAACCGGATTATAACATCCTACCCAAACGCGGGAAGCACTTCAACAGCAGAGACCCGAGCGACTTTCCACATCCTGGACTACTTAGACGGACTCGGCACAAGTTCAGATGCCCAAAACCCAATGAAGACCAGAGATTCAAAAAACCTGATGCTCATGTTACAGAAAAGCTTCAGAAACTCAAAGATCATATAAAGGCTTCAGTCAGTAAGAGGGCCCTAGACCCCTGAAATGAACTGACAGAGAAGGAGAAACGGACAGTTCCACTTCCTCTGAGGGTTCCTGAGGGCATGAGTAATCCACTGACCAAGAATAGCAGATCACTGAGTAACCCACTTGCATAATATATATGTCGTATGTATGTAGTATGTGTATAGTATGTATGTGTGTAATATATGTGTATAAAAGTAGTATGTATGTATGTATGTATGTATGTATGTATGTACACCCATGTGCAGTGACCCACGGAGGTCAGAAGAGGGTATCAGACTCCCTAGAGTTGGGCACCATCTGATATAGTTGCTGGGAACTGAACCCGGGTCCTCTAAGAGGAATGCAAACCATCTTAACTGAGATTATTTCAGTTTCCCATCATTTGTGAAACATCTCACCATACATTGTGTCTTGTACTATGCAGTGTTCGTTCCTTAGTGCAATGGTGTCCCTTTAGTCAGACTGTGTTTTGACGGTCTGTTGAACGTGTAAGTCTGTCATGGCAGAAGGATAGCGTGGGGGGGGTGCTCTGATGCAAAGAGGGACATTGCGCTAACTGTTCAGTCACTGTCTCTGCTGGCCTGCACTCTGCAGCATGTGCCTCCTGCAAAGCCAACAGCTTTTCCTGTTGCCTGAGCTGACAGCCCTTGCAGCCTCCTCTAGGTCCTCCTCTGTACATCCCCAGGGGATCATCCTGAGGGATCCCTGAAGGGAAATCCCTGATAAAAATTCTCCAGTGCTTACTAGAACCTCAGGCTAAAGCCCAAACTCCTGGTTGGGAAATAAAACCAGCTCCCAGTCAACCACAGCCTGACATTGGGTCCCATCCATCCTGCCTGCCATTCAACCCACTAACGCTTCTATTCTGATAGGGTTGATGATCATATTGGATTAGGGGCCCAGCACACTCCATGGTGGCCTTCAATGTAACCACTTACATCTGCAATGACTCTACTTACAATGGATATCACAGCCTGAGCAGCCAGGAGTTAGGATGAAAAGAGAGGCTGGTGCACAAGCCAGACACTCACCCTGTCTGGGATACTGACTTACTTTATTAAATGATTAAAAATGTATAAAAAATTAGAGAAGTTCGCACCCGAAAAATGGATTAGCACTTTCATGTCTTTGATTCCTTCACCTGCTCTCTATAAGCACCTACTATCTCCAGGGACTCAGATAAGCCAGAATTCATTACCTGTTTCCATTCTAGATAAGGCACAGGTAATCCGTCGAAAACTGCTAAGCTGAGACTTTAGGAAACCTGTTGGAGACATCAGTTCAGAAAGCCAGATGTGCTGGCCAAGACCTTCGAGATGGGGATTCACAGAAATGGCAGATTTGGAAAGACGACAAGGTTGAAGACGTGATGCCTTTCTTGCTAAGGAATTGGAGACCTGCCCTTCAGAGAAGATGGCTTCAAAGAATGGAGTCTCCAAGCACCTCTCCTTGGAACAAGTGCTTGTTCCTATGGGGGTCGGGGGGATGGCTGCATTTCAACCTCAGGCATTGGAGAGTGACAGGTCCAGAACATCACTAGCCCGCTCAGTGTGCGATGACTTAGGTGGAGAACCACTAGCTTCCTCACTTCAACTATCCCAAGGAAGGATGCTCTGCTCTGTCTCGCTGCCTTGGAAAGACACCTTCATCCTTGTTGTTCATGCACAAGGCTTCCTATGGTCCTCACCTGTTTGCTTCTGAGTCAGCTGAGGTGTGTTGACATACCTCAATGTGTGCGAGTTTCCAGAGCTCTAACCACGCAACCCGTCCTGTACACTCCATCTCTATTGTTCTATTTAGCTTGATTTTTTTCTTCAACGAAACATGAGCAGGAAGTGGATTTCTCAAATGGCTAATGCTTGCAGTCTTCTAAAGTTGAGGCACAGGTGAATGAAATGAATTGTTGGCAGTGCCTCACACAGACAGATCTTTATGCCTATTTTCTTGGCTTTCTATGATGTTTAAAATGTGGTTTTTGGGGGAAGGAAATTACAACATGGTAGCAACAACGATCCATCGTGTGTCTCTGTTAAGGTTTGTTTTATTCAAAGTGACAAACGCTCCTCCCATGACTCCATATTGAAGGAGGTGAAGAGGTGAGCTAGGTCCATGAAACAATGGCCTTAGGACCCAGGGCTGGTGGTTGTCTTCCCCAGGTTGTCCTTCAAATATATCTTGCCACCAACCGGTTATAGCTGCGGTTCACAATCTTCGTGTGGGTCACGATCCCTTTGACAAACTTCAGTCTGCAAAATTACTGACTACGATTCATAACGGAAGGAAAATTACAACTATGAAGTAGCAACAAGAATAATTGTGTCATCAAGGGTCGTAACAACATAGGAACTGTCTTAAAGGGGGCAGCATTAGGAAGGTAGATCACTGACCTATAGTCCAAGAAAGAGCGTCTTGCTATGGGCCAAATAAACAAAATACAGGATCTCCAGTATGCCAGAAACATGTATAAAATGCAAGCTGGGGAGATAGTTTTGTGGGAAGCAGTGCCTGCTGTGAAATTACCAGCACCTGCATGACAGCCCATAACCCATGATTGGAGGGATAATGACAGGACACATGGAGGGTCCCATGGCTCCAGCCACATATATAGCAGAGGATGGCATTGTCTGAATCTATAGGAGGAGAATAACTTGGTCCTGTGAAGGGTCAGTTCCCCAGTGTGGGGGATGCCAGGGTGTTGAGGTGGGAGTGGGTGGGAGGAAGAGCATCCTCATAGAAGCAGGGGGAGAGGGAAATGGGAACGGGGAGAACCAGGAAAGGGGATAACATGTGTGGGATGCTATGATAGCCAGGGACAGTGAGTTTTGAGTTCAGTAAGAGATTTTGTCTCAATAACTAAAGAAGAGGAAGATGAATGAAGAGATGTGCAGCGTCTCCCTTTGTTGTGCTCATGCACATACACAGAAATATGTGTGAACACACACACACACACACACACACACACACAGAGCTGCATTAGGATAAACACTCAAAGAATTTGAATTTAGGATTTAGGTGGTCTTTTGGGTGTCTGATCACACCATTCCTTCCATAAATTTCACTTGGATAACTATATCGAAGGCATGCATGTCAGATACATTTCCCATTAACATGAGACCATTTTTCTCCAAAACCTGTAGGTTTTGATTCATGTTAGAAGTCATAGACCCAAGACACAGCTACACCTGGAAGGAAGAGCTAGATATTTGAGCTAAGAATGTGCATTCCAGGGCCGAGGTCTATGATGTCACGGAATGCATAAGGTGGTCCATATAACTGAGATGTTCTTGGTGCCTCGCAGTGTCCCTGACTCCCAACGAGGGCTGCTGAGAATAAGTATGCAAAATAGACTCTACTATAGCTACATGTGACACTCTCCTTGATTGTATTTATCAATGACATGAAGTTTTGTTTCTCACAAAGAGAATAGATCATCAAGCGTCTATGCTGACCATGGCCAAACCAGGTCCGTGTGAGGGTCCACGCCCTCTCCAGGCTCTGTGGATGGAGCCAAGAGAACCCCACAGGGTTCAGTGAAGCACTGACTCTAACTCACATGGCCCTGACATGAAGAGGGTACACATTGATTCTTCTTGTTGTTGCTATGACAAAATACAAAGCAGAAACTTAACGAAGACAGGAGTGCTTGTCGACAGGAGTCTGATATGGATGTCTCCTGAGAGGCTCTGCCAGAGCCTGACTGATACAGATGAGGATGCTTACAGCTAATCATTCCACTGAGCACCTGGACCCCAATGGAGGAGGAGTTAAAGAATGGACTGGAGGAGCTGAAGGGGGTTGCAACCCCATAGGAAGAGCAACAATATCAACCAACCTGACCCCCCCCAGAACTCCCAGAGACTAAACCACCAACCGAAGAGTATACATGGAGGGTCCCAGGGCTCCAGCCACATATATAGCAGAGGATGGCATTGTCTGTCATTAATAGGAGGAGAAGCCCTTGGTCCTCTGAAGGCTCATTTCCCCAAAATGGGGGATGCCAGGGTGTTGAGATGGGAGTGGGTGGGAAGAAAACATCATCACTGAAGCAGGGGGAGAGAGAATGGGAGAGAGGGGATCCAGGAAAGGGGATAACATTTGAAATTTAAATACATAAAATTCCAATAAAAAAAAGAGACAGGAAGTGTTTATTTTGACCCATTATTTGAGCTGGTACCATCCATCATGATGGGGAAAGCACAGCAACTCCAGTGTGATGGTCACATTGCAGACCTGGAGGGTGTTCAGCTTTCTTTCTTTGTTTCTTTCTTTGTTTCTTTGTTTCTTTGTTTCTTTGTTTCTCTCTTTCTTTCTTTCTTTCTTTCTTTCTTTGTTTCCTTGTTTTAAATTCCATATATGGGTGTTTCCCTTGCTTTTATGAATCTGTATAAAAGATACATATACAGAAGCCACAAGAAACTTAGGGAAGAAAAGCAGGTATAGCTGTCAATAAGACATGGGAGGCCACGGGGCTCAAGTCGGTTTCCCTCAAGACCACATGTGTATTCATCAATACAGGAGACAGGAGCAGGGCACAGAACTGAACAAGAGTAATCAATGCTTGTGAGCCACCATGTTGGTGCCAGGGTCTGAACTCAGGTCCTCTGCAAGAGCAGTAACGGTTTTCAACTACCAAGCCACCTCTCCAGTCACACACAATCATTGTTTATACAGCCCCCAAACACAGCACCACTTGATGTGTGTAAACACGCATACTAGACGTGCAGTGTGATTTATTTGTTTGAATGTTCAGTCAGTGTGATACAAACGCTCTTGTGTTCATAAATTTTGGCATCGCCGTTTTCACTTGGAGGTTCTCTTCATTCTCAGCTTTGGTGTTTACACACATCATCAAGAGAGGAACCACCCTGACATCCTACCCCCACCTACCCACATTTGCAGCTATGCCTGCCTTTCTTCACTAAGTTAAACACCACCTCAGACTCTACTCTTTCATTGTGTTCAGTGTAGTAGACTCTCCAAAACCATAAAATGGAATCCCAGATGCAGAGGGAAGAAGTTTTGCTGTTTGTTACTTTGTTTGCTTTTAGTTGCTTTTTCCCACTTCCACTGGTTTGAACTTGTGTCCCATTCAGTGGCACGTACTTAATTCAGCCAGCATTTTGAGAAGGGCTGTGGGTGGAGTGTGATAAAAGGAAAATTACTGGAGAGAACTCACTGAGATTTTGATGATAAATACAAAGTGTTTATTGACTTGATTTTTCAGTCACACAGAACCCTGGATGGCACTGAGGTGAACTAAAACTTCACATTTGACAATTGTTTGAAGGGAAAAAAAAGCCTTAAACACAAAATTGATCCAACAAAATAAACCCTAAGTTGTAATGATTGACCCTCTATAAAGAGAAACATTAAACTATTTTATAAAAAAATGATGATTTTGATGTTTTTGTTCAACAATTTCATATACTTATATAATGAGTTATAGATCTTTCCTTTCTGTATTTCCCTTCCCATTTCCCCTCCCTCATCCCCCTCCCCCATTCTCCCATCCACTCCTTCAGGACTCCCTTGCTTCCTCCCTCATCCTCCTCTGTCATCCCCTCAGTCAACCCCTTCTCTCACGCCATTCTCTCTCCAATTGGCACCGATATTCTGAATAAGTCCCCCCACCTATTTCATGTCTCCTTTCTGCGTGTAATTCCTAAGTTTAATTAATTACATGAGAACAGAGGTATTCGACAGAACAACTTATCTGTGGGTACAGGAATGAAGAAGGGAGTGGAGCAGAAATTTCTGGTTTCTTTGGAGACTCAACTGTGTCATGGATGTTGTTCTGGCAACTGTCTTTGGAGAGGACGTTTTGCTGAGAACAAACACATGGTGTTTCTGGTAGCTGCCTGGGCCAAGGGCATGTGATGTTTAGAAAGGATGCCAGTATAACCCTGGACAACAGTGGGCAACAACACGGCATTGGCTTGCCTTGACACTCTTTGCTGATGCTCAACAGACTTTGATGACCCTGGTCTTCATGGACCATGCTGTGGCATTGGTTCACCTTTCCTTCTTCACTGACCATTGTTTGTCATGGCTTTGTAGAGAGAAAAGCCCCAGAGAACTTCTTGTGGTGACAATGCGGTGGCTTCTTGCTGCCTCCTCGAACCCAGGCCTATTGGAAGAGCTCAGCAATTTCTTCTGGGTTGAACTGTCCTTGGTGATTCCTGAATGGTGTTTGCAATTAGATCGACCTACCTCTGCTAATTCATGTCAACTGAACTGATATTCTGATGATAAAGATTGAAATCGCCCCAAAGAACTATTTCTAAGCGGGTCCACATCGTCCTTTGTTTGCCTTATTGTCCTTTCCTTTCTACTACCTCTGGTGGGTGGTGGGCTAGAGGAAGGTTAAAGGGTTTAAAAACTCTTACTAAAGTAGGTCTTGAAAAATCTAAGCCTGCAGGATAGAACCCCTCCTCCAATAAATGTTGATTGCCAAGGGAGGGGAGGGTCTTCATGGCCTTTCCCAACTGTAATGAAGTGTTGAGGGGCCCAGTCTTGTGCCCGTGACCATAGCCACCATCAGTTTAAGAGTTCAATGACTAGGTCCAATCTAAAAGATGTCCTTTTGCTGTCCCCTTCCCCATCTTCTGGTTCTTATATTCCTTCCACCCACTCTTTCATGATGTTCTCTGAGCTGTGGAGGAGAAGACTTTCCTGTCCTATTTCCACCTGAACAGTCCAACACCACTGATTCCCAGCACTTTGTCCAGCTGTACGTCTCTGCCCATGGTAGTCAGAGGCTTCTTGTCTGATGAGAGCTGAGTGTAACGCTGATCTGTAGATACAAATATGGATGTTTGGAAGGAAGTTCGACAATATATTTAGCATTAGGTTCTTTTATAGGGCCTATATCATCCTAACCATAGGTTCTTGACCAGTTTACAGAACCTGGTGTGTATTCCCTTGTGTGGAATATGCCTTGTGTCCGATTGGAAAGCCACTGGTTACTCCCATGACTGCGATGCCACTAACACATCAGGGGCACATCTTGCTGACATTTTAGCTTGAATGGTTCGCCCCCGAGTAAGGTTGTAGATGATTTTCTCCCCTGGAAGCCTACATAGCACCATTGAACCATGAAGGCTTGCCATTATAGAGGATGCTTCCACCTCAGCTTCAGATCGACCCTTCTGTGACCCGTGACCAAAATGATACAGTGTCCTCAGCAATAGGGTCTTACCATAAAGTTCTGGAGGGCTACGGAGAACAATGGCAACAACCTGTAAAGTTGTGAGGGCTTTTGGGATCTCG
Organism: Rattus norvegicus; assembly: GCF_021556685.1. Classification (NCBI taxonomy): domain Eukaryota; kingdom Metazoa; phylum Chordata; class Mammalia; order Rodentia; family Muridae; genus Rattus; species Rattus norvegicus. Next base: position 6,322,199 of record NC_141544.1, read on the forward strand.
CTGGTCATCAACTTTCAGGAAGACATCCCACATCTAGCACTGGGATTTTGCTTAATTTTGCTTTCCTGTTGCTCCGATAAATACACTCAACAAAGCCAGCTTGGGAAGGGAAATCTTTATTTCATCTTATCTGTTCCAGCCCGTCATCAAGGAAAACCAAGACAGGATTGTGAAACAGGAACTACAGAGACTGCTCACTGGCTTGCGTCTAAGCTCACATTCAACTACCTTTACAGAGTACAGACCCACCCGCATAGGGCGGTTCTGCCCACAGTAGACCAAGCCCTCCAACATCAGTCAACAGTCAAGGAAATGCCACCTGGATATAGTCAAGGCCAATCTGATGGAGGAAGCTCCTCGAGGGAGGTTCTTTCCTCCAAGACTAGCCATCACAAGAAATTAATGAAAATAAAAAAAGAAAAGAAATCAATAGCTTCAGGGGGAGCATGACTTGTCCATGGAGGGTGCCTCTATTTGAACTCAACAGTTGATCTTGTAGATATATTCTGTAACATGTTTTATAACCCCTCTCACCAAACCCCGTTCTAACCCAATCACCTAAGGGGAGATGGAGTGGAAAGTAAGTTTTAAAAAAATAATTGGAGCAGAAGGAAATGCTTCTTGGAAATAAAGCAAAAAAGTAAGCATTTCTGCATCCTAGATGCTTTCTTCGCATCATCTGTGCAAAGATAATGAAAACCATTACGTTCCAGGTACCATAATTTCCAATGTTACAAATCATATAAATAATACTGCTTATCATTCATAAAACACATTGGCACTAATCGTTTTGATGTGTTTTTCTAACTCACACCTAATGTAGATCTGATGAACTGGAATTGTTCACCTGCTCAGTTATACATGAGGGAAGTGAGGTTTAAAGTTCGAGCCAATTTCCCAATACTCTAAGCTAATAAATGGCAGAGTAAGACAGCCGCACTTTCTCTGGCTTCATGGCATGGCCTTGTGAGAAATGCAATTCAGGGTACCTTGGCAGGGAATTCCAAGGATCAGTACATGGCAGCTGAATGTTGTCTTGGATGCAAGACTGGGAGTGAGGCTCATGTCATCTCAGCCCCAGCTCAGGATTCCTGAAACAGAATACCAGAATATGTTAGAGAGCGAGGAGACTAAACTAAACATCTGGGAGTCCTCAGCAGGTTGTACAGATCCAGGGCTGAGGGTTCATAAGTATGTTGGTCTTTGTGGGGGTGGAAAGGAACACTTATTTAGATCCCCACCTCCTACTATGTGCTACTATAGTGGAGGCAATGCCTTAAGTCCAAGGTTTTTTGTTTTGTTCCTGTGTGTGTGTGTGTGTGTGTGTGTGTGTGTGTTTGTGTGTACATATGTGCATGTGCAGTGTATAATGTAGGGACTAATCCATTTTCTCTTCTACCTTATTCATTGAAGCAGCATTTCTCAGTCAAACCCAGAGTTCACCAATATGACTAGTCTTGACAGCTGTCTTGCCCTGGGGATCTGCGCTATCTCTACCTCCCTGGACTGGTATTCTGGGTGGGCCACAAAGCCTACCCATCATTTACCTGAGACCTGTGAGCCATCTCCTCAACTGCTAGGGTTCAAGTCCCAGTGTTGTACCATCTCCTTTACTTTTGTTTTCTTATTCTTTTTTTTTTTCCGTCTTGGTCATAATATCAGAACCAGGTTAAGGTATGACTGGCTCACTCAAACAATCACTCAAATCCCTCCACACAAATGTGTTCTAATAAGGAGGAGGACCCTGCTGACTCTCTGTTCTGTAAAATCTTACCTTTACAGATGAGTTAAAGGATGGGAATATCCTAGTGGGTGATTATGGATGCTCTTGTTGATGTTGAGGGAGGATGGCAAATGAGAGGCCAGAGCTGAGTAACTTATAATAACAGATACAAAGCTGAGTGTTGTAGTCAATACCTATATTCTCAATACTCGCGAAGATCACAAGTTCAAATCCAGCTTGGGCTACATAGTAAGTCCAAAGACAGCCTGGGCTACATCGTAAATCAAGGCCAGCTTGGGCTACAGAGTAAGTCCATGGCAAGCCTGGACTACATAGTAAGTCCAAGGCCAACCTGGGCTACATAGAAAGTCCAAGTTCAACTTAGCCTACTTACATGACTCTTCTCCAAACAACAACAGATTTTTTTTCCTTTTTCATTTCTGTCTCTCCTATTTCCTCTACGCTGATACCAGTGCTGTAGTTTGGGGGTGTGGGGGAGAAGTTTTGTCATGTCTGATGATCCAGGATCTCCCAAGGAGCACGGCAAACCAAACAGTGCAGCAAACAAGTCTGTTTCGATTGTTGAAGAAAAATATGACACGTGGGAAGTGCTGTCTGAGGAAATGGCTCTAAGATGGGACAACGCCTCGGGAGACTGGGCTTGGATCTTGTGCTAGTTTCCTCGTGATAAAAACAATGATGTTTTCAATCAGAGTCTGTGTTGGGAATACAATGCAGAGCTTCCATTTCAACACTGTATATCCCCATATAGCAACCCTGGAAATCTTGTCTGATATTAAACAGATTATAGGAGAGACAAGTTGAGTATAAACACTGTCATTGAAAAGAGTTTAAATGATGAATATTTATTTTTAAATTTTTGTCTGTGGTACCAGGTTCAGTGTTCTGCATAAACTCTAAAGCACGGCAATTTCTTTCTTTCTTTTTTTTTTTAAATCGCCAAAGAGTATGGACCTTATATTTTTCTAATTAGGTCTAACTGAGACGATGAAATACAATTCTTTGCTTTAAAAAAGAAAACTAATTGTGTTTCATTGTCTTTTTTTTGTTAATTTCTTATTTTTAGTGTTTTGGGGTTCCTTTTACCAATTATTTTTTCATTGAATTAATTATTTTCTTACTTCCCAGTGTAGATAAAAATTACGTTGCTAAAATTAGGTAGATAAAAATTAGTGTTGTAAAAAAAGTTTCCTCTTAGCACCGTCATAGTTATGTCTCACACATTTTGGCAGTATATTTCCTAGCTTCTACTTTTTTTCTTACTGTTACATAGTTTCATTATTTCTTGACATCTGTATTATTGTGAATGTGTAATTTAATGTTTCTGGACTGGGAGACTCCTGTTGTCTCTCATTGAAGTCTTCTACTTTAGTTTTGTTGTATTAGCAGAACACATCCCGAGGGGCTGGAGATGCAGCTCAGTGGACAGAGTGCTCACTTGGCTCTCACACAGCTCTGGGCTCCACCTACAGTACCTCATCAGCCTGGTGTGGTGATCCATGCCCATAGTCCCATTACCAGGACGAGAACCAGGAGTTCAAAATCATCCTCGGGTGCATAGTGTGTTTGAGGCCAGCCTGGGCTACATGAAACCTGTATAAACAAATATGTCCCACAGGACATCCTTTCTTAGGCATTTGCCACACTTTGTTCTGTGGTTTCTGAGTGTCTGAAAAGTCCAGGGTACTTGAAGGAAAAGAACATCCTGTTGCTACTAGGGACTGTCAGTCAGAGACATTGGCTGGTGACGCCATCTCATCCGAGCTGGTTTTCCGCCTGCTTCTGTTGCTGATGGGCTGATGCGTGTCCACAGCTTTACTCATGATCGTCCTGCTTCCTGTTAGCTGTACCCATTCTTGCTTCCTGCAGAGGCTGTGATGGAGTTAGTGACACAAAGAATTGGGGTCTCCTTCCAGGCCACTGATTCTCTCAACAATAAGTTCTTTCTCTGTAGAAATAGTTTCTCTGTTGCCTACATTATCAGAAATAAATAGAACACTCTTCTCTGTTTTATTTTGACACTGGGTTTCATTATGTAGGTAGGGCTGGCCTGAAACTCACTGTATAAACCAGGTCGGCCTTGAACTCACAGAGATCAGCTTGCTTCTGAGTTCTGGGATTAAAGGGCATACCTGGCTCGTTCTTTTTTATTTTTTTGTTAAATTTATCTCTATGGGGTGTGTGTGTGTGTGTGTGTGTGTGTGTTTGTTTGTCTGTGTGTATGTGTGTGTGTTTATGTGAGTGTGTGTGTGTGTTTGTTTGTCTGTGTGTATGTGTGTGTGTTTATGTGAGTGTGTGTGTGTGTTTGTGTTTGTGTGTGTATGTGTGTTTGTGCGTGTGTGTGTTTGTGTTTGTGTGTGTATGTGTGTGTGTTTGTGTGTGTTTGTGTGTGTTTGTGTGTGTATGTGTGTGTATGTGAGTGTGTGTTTGTGTGTGTTTGTGTGTGTATGTGTGTGTATGTGTGTGTGTATGTGAGTGGGTGTGTGTGTTTGTGTTTGTGTGTGTGTATGTGTGTGTGTGTGCGTATTTTGACCAAAGAGTCCATCAGATCATCTGAACCCTGATCCTCTGCAAGGGCATCCAGTGTTCCTAAGCAGTGAGCCGTCTCCCCAGCCCCTTCTGCCTGCTCTAAACTCCACTTCATTGTTCATCTTGCCAAGACATGCCTTTAATTCCTACTCTTAGTGTTTGTTTTAATTCAGTGAGTTCCTATTCGATTTTCTCTTGTTTATTCAATTACCTCACAAAGATGATGTGTATCCTTTCGTTTTGGAAGTTTTTCATTGACGACGCTTGAATAGAGGCTTTAAAATCCTTGCTGACAATTCTGACAAGGGTTTTCTCTTGGTGCCACCACCAGGGAACTGGTTTTTCTCCTCTGCTTTTCATTTAGGGGGATGGTCATGGTGTGATGTGATTTCAATTTTGACATCGTTTGTCTAAGATGTCAGCAGTCCTGACACTGTGGGTACAGTGGCTGTTTATCCTTCATAACCTTATCGTGGTGTTTTGGTTTTTCTGGATTTGCCTGATTGAATAAAAGGGATTATACCTCCAGTTCTTACTGACAGGCATATCTTAGAGGGGTCAGGAAGAGTGGTTCTCAACCTTCCTAACGTAAATGTTGCAGTTTGTTGCAGTTTCCTCTCCAACCAGAATCGGCCCGTACAAAGGAAACGCAACTCAATTAATGTGAAAACAATCCAGCGTCTAGATTGGGCAGATCCACCCTACACTGTCCTATTCCTAGCTCCCAAATCCCTCATCCCTTGAACCTTTTATTTGCCAGGTCTCCAGCTTTTCCTTCTCCCATGACAACACTCTCCTCGCTCCTTTCCTTTTCTTCCCCTGACTCCTCTAACTTTTTCTCAGTTCCCCGTCATGTCTCTAAACTCTCGCTCTCCCACCTATCTTCATTCCTCCTCTCCCAACACTCTCCACTGTCCAATTCTCTCCCTCCTCCTCATGTTCTACTGGCTCAAATGTCACCAACTGTCGTCTCTCAACCTATTCTCTGAACCTCTTCCCCTCTCGCTCCCGACTCCTCCATCTGCCCAAATCTCGCACTCTTGCCTTTATTTTACAAATTCAGAGAGAAATCCAAGGCAAACCATGACAGAAAAGTAAGCTTTTTAGACTCTACAGCCAATTAAAACTAAGCTTATTGGCCAACTAACAGCAATTCACTTTGTAAAACACTAGCTGTGTGTTTATCTTGAAAGTCAATTCCTACAAGCTTTTCCCTCTTGGAACGAACAGAATTCGCCAAAGAATGAGAGATTGAGACTGGGAAAAGCTTTTTAGTCTATATAGAAAAGTATGCTTTTTACTATCTTGAATTACTTAAAACTAACCTTAATCGCCAAGTAGTACAATTCACTTTGTAAAACACTAGATGTGTTTTTATGTTCAAAGTCAACTTCCTACAAACTTTTCCCGCTTTGAACGAACAGAATTCCCCTAAGAATGTGTGATTCAGACTGGGAAACACATGTTTTGTCTATATAGAAAAGTATGCTTCTTACCGTCTATAACCACTTAAAACTCAGCTTATTCGACAAGTAATGGCAATTTAATTTGTGAAACACTAGCTGTGTGTTTATCTTCAATGTCCTTTGTATTACTGGATATGTAGAAAGATATTGTGTAAATTTTGTTTTGTCATGGAATATCTTGGTTTCTCCATCTGTGTTAATTGAGAGTTTTGCTGGATACAGTAGCCTGGGCTGGCATTTGTGTTCTCTTAGTGTCTGTATGACATCTGTCCAGGATCTTCTGGCTTTCATGGTCTCTGGTGAGAATTCTGGTGTAATTCTGATTAGTTTGCCATTATATGTTATTTCAACTTTTCCCTTACTGTTGTTAATATTTTTATTTGTTTTGTGCATTGTGTGTTTTGACTATTATGTGATGGGAGGATTTTCTTTTCTGGTCCAATCTATTTGGAGTTCTGTAGGCTTTGTGTATGTTTATGGGCATCTCTTTCTTCAGATTAGGAAGTTTTCTTCCTTAATTTTGTTGAAGATATTACTGTCCCTTGATGTTGGTAGTCTTCACTCTCTTCTATATCTGTTATCCTCGGTTTGATCTTCTTATTGTATCCTTGATTTCCTGTTTTGGGCTAGGAGCTTCTTCTGTTTTCCATTATCTTTGACAGTTGTGTCAATGTTTTCTATGGAATCTTCTGCTCCTTAGGTTATATCTTCTATCTCTTTTACCCTGTTGGTGACGCTCACATCTATGACTCCTGGTCTCTTTCCTAGGTTTTCCATCTCCAGGGTTGTCTTCCTTTGTGCTTTCTTTATTGTTTCTATTTCCATTTTTAACTCCTGGATGGTTTTGTTCATTTCCTTCTCCTGTTTTGTTGTTTTTTCAGTAGTTTTTAAGGTACCTTTTTGTTCCCTCTTTATGGGATTCTACTTGTTTACTTCTGTATTTTCTGTTGTCCTGTATTTTCATAAGGAAGTCATTTATGACCTTCTTAACATCCTCCATCCTCATGATGAAATGTGAATTTGAATCTAGAGATTGCTTTTCTGATTTGTTTAGATATCCAGTGTTTGTTGTGATGGGAGAATTGGGTTCTGATTAGCCCATGTAGTCTTGATTTTTGTTGCTTGTGTTCCTGTGCTTGCCTCCAGCCATCAGGTTGTCTCTGGAGTTAGCTTGTCTTGCTCTTTCTGACAGTGGCTTGACCGTCCTGTAGGCCTGTCTGTCAGGACCACTGTAGACCTGTTTTCCTGTTTTCTTTTACCCAGTTATGGGAACAGAGAATTTCATGAATGTAGGTTATCCTGTTCACGGGCTTTCAGCTGTCCCTGTGGGCAGGAACCAGAAGGAAATTCCCATACCTCTCCTAGGTCTCTCTGTTGGGGGGAGGGTGCACAGATGGCACAAACTGTTTTCCTCTTGTGTCAGGAATCTGGGCAGAGAGTAGTCTCATCTGGTTTCCCAGGAGTGTCTGCTTCTCTGAAGGTCTATTTCCCCCACTCTCAGGATATGGGTACAGGGAGCTGTTTGACCAGTTCAGTTCAGATCCAGGCAAAGTCTGGAACAAGGTGGTCCTGCAGCTTTATTCCTCCTATATTCCTGTGTCCAGAGGCACTATGCAGTTTTGTCTTGGGCCAGAGATGTTGGCAATGCTGGGCAGCAGTGTCAGTCTCTGTGCCTTGTACACTGTGTATTGCCCACACTCCTGGGTGATCAGCTCTCTCTTCCACAGCGTCTAGGATCAGAGAGTTCTGGGCCAGGATCAGGGAGGTTCAGGAGTCAGCTAGAAACTGGAAGGGCCTGGTCCAAGAGGAGTTCTGCCTTTGCCTGTCCTGAGTCCACCAGTCAGCTCACTTTGAGCAGAAAATTTGGATTCACCTCTGGTCTCAGGCCTGAACTTGCTTTTTGGGCTGACTTTCAGCTTTCCATGAGGGCTGCAACCAGAAATGTCCTGCCCCTACTGCTCCTAGGTCCCTATGCACAGGAGGCCCAGGGGGAGCTAAGTGTTTTTTCTTGAGTCAGGAATGTGAGCAGAGCTTTCAGGGGATTCTGCCCCTCTGATGGTCTAAGACTTACCCACTTACCCACCCCACACAAGATTTGTGTGTAGAATACTGTTTGAACCAGTTCAGATCCAGGTGCAGTTTGGAATGCAGGGCACCTGCAGCTTGACTGCTCCTATATTCATGTGTCCAGAGGCACTCTGCAGTTTCCTCTTGGGCTAGGGTTGTGTGCACAGGTGTGCAGAAGTTGCAGTCTCTCCTTTCCTGTGGTCTCAGTATTGCCCACTCTTCTGGGTGATCAGCTCTCTGTCCCACAGAGTTTCCAAAGGAGTTTCAAATATTCATTCCCTATCCTACAGGTATCCAGTCTTTCCAATTCTCCTCCATAGTGTGTTGGACAAGACCCCTCTGATCAAGGGGAGGTACAACAGGCCCCATCAGACGAAGAGGGCTGCAAAACTTCTTCTCTTAAAGGTAATCTCAGTGATTTCTATGTTCCACAAATGGATTAAATCCTGCCCCCTCTCCACATGAGACTTTAATAACTAAGCCAGATGCCAAAGCAGGGCAGAGAGTTATGTCCACTAACAAATACAGTCAAAGATTTCCTCCATCTCCACCAAAGTGCCTTATGCAATCTGCTTCGTGTAAAATGAGTTTGAAACCTGATTCTGCTGATGAAGGGGATTTCAGAACTTCCCTTTAAACCAAGGGGACCTTCAACGTCCTCCACGATTAAAAATGGGCTTAAATCATCACTTATGGTCCAAGAGGGACAAAATACAGTCGCAAATCCCCATGCGAACCTCATAATACACATACCAGACCAAGCAGAGACAAACCTTTCTGCATGTACACCATTAGTTCAAGGACCATTGCCAGTTTCAGAAGAGACTCTTGAGAGTTCCCCATCCACGCAAGATGTGGGAGAAAATTCTGAGTCCACCCAAAGAACTCTTGTGCCTTTTTCACATAAAATATATGTTCTAGCACCCTCACCATCTCCCACAGTACTTCAAATGTCCCTATACAACGGAGAATTATTCAAATATCCTCTACCACTGAGAAGGAACCTCCGGATATGTCATCAGGCCCAAAAGAGCCAAGTTTACCACAATACACAGTCAATGAGCCATGCAAACTCCATATTTATACAATTCAGAGAGAAGATAAAACATCCCCTACGTCCTCAGTGGACTGGAGTCGTTCTTTCTTGAAAGGAGAGGCTCCAAATTTTTCCAAATGTACATCAGAGATGCTAGAATTTCCCAAAACTGAGCAGGTTTCTCTGAATAATACTGTATCTCATAAAGAGACTGTTGGACAAGAAACATCTACAAAAGGATTTCTACCCACAGCCACATCTTTAGAAATGGCTTGTGTATGTGACACACGTACAAAGGATGTTCTAGGACATATTCCATCTGTAGAGTAGGTTATGGATCCAACCATATGTGAACGCGAAATAGGGGAACATGATATGCAAACCCCAGTGTCTGTAGCATCCTCGATATTTGAGGAAAGGGATTCCATGGATTCCATTTGTGCAAAAGAATGCATATGACCTCCGGAAACTTCACAGGAGGCTCTAGGAACTTCCTTATCTCCTTAAGATCAGAAATCTTCCCCAAATTCAGAAAAATCTACACACTCTTCCAAATATGCACAAAGGGTTTCCAGTCCTTCTTTATACCCACATGCAGACTCAGAACATCTGCCAAATACATCAAAGGCTCTGGATTTTACCTTATCTCCTGAAGGGGACTTGGAAGCCGTTTTGCCTATCAAGCAGTCTAGGGAACCTGACACTTCTATATGAAAGTCTGTTTCCACTTCTCCAGCAGAAGAAATTTTTCTTGGAACTTCCACAATTACACAATGATATCTAGAAACATCCTTATCTGGTCATGAGGCTCCCAGACCTCTCACATATGTCCATGATGCTCTAGGAGAGGTCACATCTTCAGAGGTAGCTCTAATACCTACTCCCGTTTCTGACGTCATAGTCAGGATTTCTACACATATACACGGTACATTAAGACCTTCCTCATCTGAGAAGGATTTCTTAGGATCTACTGCATCTGAACAGCATGCTTTACAACTATCCCCATCTACCCAAGTAGATTTATTTCACATGTCCACTCTGGGAAGAAATAGTCGACATTCTCCCTCTACCAAAGTGGACCACAGGCATCCAGTTTCTAGAAACACAGGGTTAAGATTTGATCCTCCTGATGGAGTCTTGAGAAATTTCTCCTATAAGGAAGACAGTTTCAACCTCCCACCTTCTGCCAAAAGGGATCTTGTGCCATCTTCTGCTGCCAAAGAAACATCAAAAGCTACAACTCCTCAGGTGAGGCCCACCCCTTCTCCTTCTGTACAAAGGGCGTTGGAATCTTCCAAAAATGACGAAGGGTTTGTGGAAAGTTGCCAAACTTTACAAGGGCATGCTGGATATTCCATATTGTCCCAAGATGCTCAAGTATCTCCTTCTTCTACCACTTGGCTTTTGGAATAAAGAAATGAATGGTATAATCTCTCTGATTTCCAGGAACCAAAAAAACAGAGAAGTCCAGATGCTTCTGAGAGGCTCCCAGCTCCTGATTCCCATATGTGGAAGGCTCAGATCAAGGCTTTCTGTTGAGTAATACCACTCAACCCTACCAAGGAGTCAGTGAGCTTTCCCAAGAACACATATTTCTTCGTTTTTTTAGACCAAGACAGAAGGTTATCTTCCTTCTCCCCATTTCTGATCTCTTCATCCTCATTGTTCTCACTCCCAAATTGCTGTTTAGATGAATTAGATGCCAATTACTAGACCTTAGAGGTACTGAAGGAATACCTGAGAGGCAGATGCAGTCATAACAACACTTGGGACATCACAGAGATAAAGCTATCAAGGTTATAAGAGATCAGAAAAGGCCTGATGATGACATCACTGAGAACTACCGTGGCCTATCTGCTAATCAGCTTTCCTTATATTTTGACCAGATTTGAGGGTGCTCTTTCCTGGTATGTGTCCTGTGATACAGTGAAACCTTTGTGTACTCAATCTCTCTAAAGCTAGAGACTTCTCTTTCCTTTATTAGTTTTTACATGCTCTGAATGGAGAAAGTTAGTCAAGGGATTGGAATGGGTAGAAAAGATCTTGTAACATGGAGTGGAAGAGATTCTTCTGGATATTAAATTTATTACCAGGGACATTTTATGAAATATAGTTCAATTTTGGAGTTTTTCTCAGTTTCCCAAAGGCCAGTATTTTCCCTATAGACCTTCAATGGAATGAATATTGTACTTCACTTTCTTATTGTACATTCCTTGATATGGGACTTAATAAATATAGCTGAATGTGTACTCAGAAATACTGTTTTCAATTCCATTTTCTGCAATGATTTTGGTAACAAAAGTGGCCAGGCTATAGAATGAGTATAACAGTGTTCATATTGTGAACATACTTGAAATGATAAAGTCCCAAATCCTTATTTTATCCCAAAATTACCAGACATCCGTAAAGCAAAGATAAATATGGACTATAGAATTCATTTCTCTAGCCCCATTTGATATCAGTTCTGCATTATCCACCTTAATGTGTTCCCAGGAAGAAACTTGAGGGTATTGGATGTTTTATCATGATTCTTTCTTCAGGCCAAACATGAGTTTCAGGAGGATGTGCAGTATGAGGAATGGCTTGAGGTCCAGTGAAACATCAGCTCCATTAGGTGCATAAGAACAGGAGAGAGTCTATGTGGCACAGCCATTTGTGGATTCTACTTTCTTGAACATGTTTCCCAGAATCCTTGTTAAAATTCCAAATAACCTCATAAATATATATATAGAGAGAGATAGCGATAGATAGATAGATAGAAAGATAGATAGATAGATAGATAGATAATCAGCTACCAAAACTAGATAAGATTGATTAACCTTGGAATTGCATGATTAGAAGAAACGTATATATTTCTTTCCTGAGAGACACAGCTAGAGCATGTCAAATACAGAAGTGAATGGTAGTGGCAAAGCAGTGTACTGAAAACAGACCTCTTGTTGGTAGATTTTGTGAAAGGATTACAAGAGCTGAAGGAGCTTTCAATCCGATAAGAAGCAAACCAGAGTTTTTGGTCCTATACAAATATTCAAAGATTTTACATTGTAAACCTATGGCTCCAACTGCATATGTAGCAGAGAATGGCCTTGTTGGGCACCTATAGAAGGAGATGACCTTGGGGGCTGGGGATTTAGCTCAGTGGTAGAGCGCTTTCCTAGGAAGCGCAAGGCCCTGGGTTCGGTCCCCAGCTCCGAAAAAAAGAACCACGAAAAAAAAAAAAAAAGAATGAGATGACCTTTGTGTAAACTAGATTTTATTACCAATTGAAGGGAATGTAAAAGGGCAGTAAGGGGGATTATACAAGAAGTGTAGGGAGACCAGATAGCGATCTTATGGACAGGAAACAGAAAAGCCAAAATATTTGAAATGTAAATATGGATAAATCAAATTAAAAAAGCAAAAAAAATTGCTAAAAAATAAAAAAAATTAATAAGTTAAAAATATGAAAACTGCCAGCTAATCAGACATATCGAATGAGAAATCTAAAGGGTAAATATCAGGCAATGGGAGTCAGAGTAATAATAGTGGAAAGACTGATATGATGAACTAAGAATTACATCTCTCTCCCAAATACCAGTATCAGACACAAACTGCACTATAAGTATCCAAATAATTGAGGAGTTTACTCTGAGCTGAGGACACAATACTTTTCTTTCACTTCTTCCTTAGGACCTGGGCAAAAAAATAATAGCCATGAGCTCTAAGGAAAAGAATAGTGTCTTTCCCAACACCTGGCTTTTAGGATGAAGATATTAATGATATAAACTCTCTGACTTACAGGAACCACTAGAAGGAGGGAAATCCAGATATGGCTACCTTCCTGTGTTCCCATGGCCAGACTTGATAGGTTTTATATGTTTTACCATGATTCTTTCTTAAGGCCAAATATAAGAAACAGGAGGATGGGCAGGGCAAAAAAAAAGGCTTGAGGAACACTGAAAACTCAATTTCAATACTTTCATAAGTAGAGGAGGGAATCTATTTGATATTGTCATTTGTAAATTCTACATTCTTGACCTAGTTGCACAGAATCAATGTAAACATTCTACGTAACCTAATAGGTGTAGGAAGCATCAAAAGTGTATATATATATATATATATATATATATATATATATATTTGTAAATATATATATATGCATATATATATATATGTATATATATTTGTAAATATATATATGTTTATATATTCAACCACCAAAACTGGATAAGATTGATGAAGCTAAGAAGTGTATTCTGCCAGGAAACGGATATAGATATTTCCTGAGAGACACAGCTAGAGCATGTCAAACTAAAAAGTAAACTAAAAAGTAAACTGGAAATGGACTTCCTGTTGGTAGATTCTGAGAAAGGATAACAAGAGCTGAAAACCCTTTCAACCCATAAGAACAATGCCAATGAAACAGAGCTTTCTGGTACGCGACCAATATTCAAAGATGGAAAATGGAAATACCTATGGCTCCAACTGCATATGTAGTAGAGGATGGCCTTGTTGGGCACCAATGGAAGGAGAAGTCCTTGGTCCTCTCTTGGTTTGAGTTGCATTTAAAGGGAATGTGAAGGGAAAGTAAGGGTGGGGGATATAGAAGAATTGGAGAGGGACCTGTTAGGGATATTATGTTAGGAAATTTTAAAGGAAACAATATTTTAAATGTACATATATAAATATACATTTTTTAAAAATAAATACAATTTGTAAAAAATTAAAAAAAATATAAGAAATAAAAGAAAAGAAAACTACCAGCTAATCACAGCTATTGACTCAGAATTCTAATGAGACACTCTCAGGGAATGGTAGTCAGAGAAATAATAGTTAAATGAGTAGGATGGTGATATCTCAATTAGAAGCACTTCTCTCTCCATAATATCAGTGTCAGACACAAACGGCACTATAGATATCCAAAGCATGGAGGAGTTTACTCAGAGCCAGGGATCCAATACTTGTCCTTCCTGTCTCCTTTAGGTCCATTTTCTTGTCAAAAAGAATAAAGGCCATGTGCTCTCAGGAAAACAACTGTGCCCTTCCCATCACTTGGCTTTTGGAATGAAGAAATGAATGATATTAACTCTCTGACATCCACGAAGTATAAGAACGGGGAAGTCCAGATGCTTCTGACAGGCTCCCAGCTCCTGCTTCCCATATGTGGAAGGCTCAGATCTGTGCTATTTGTTCAGCGATACCACTCAACCCTACCAAGAACTCACTGAGCTTTCCCAAGGACCACGTATTTCTTCCATTTTTTATACCAAGACAGAAGGGCAGCTTCTTTATCCCCATCTCTGATCTCTTAATCCTCTTTGTTCTCCCTCCCAAATGTCTGTTTACACTGAATTAGATGCCAATTAGTAAACCTTAGAGGTGCAGAAGGAATATCTGAGAGGCATTTGCAGTCACAACAACACTTGTGACATCACAGAAGAAGCTAGTAATCTCCAGGTTACATGAGATTTTTCAGAGAGGGCTTAAGGATGATGTCACTGAGACGTGCCATGGCCTACCAGCTAAACAGCTTTCCTTACATTGACCAGATTCAAGGATGCACTTTCCAGGTGTGTCTCCTGTGATACACACTCAATCTCTCTAAAGTTACAGACTTTTCTTTGCTTCATTAGTGGTTACATGCTTTGAATTGAAAAATGTAGTCAAGAGTTTGGAATGGGTAGAAAAGATATTGTAACATGGAGTGGAGGAGATTCTTCTGGATAATAATTTTACTCTCAGGTACATTTTGTGAAATAGAGTTCAATTTTCTAGATTTTCTCTGTTTCCCAAAGGCCAGTATTTCCCCTTCAGACCTTAAATTGAATGAATATTGTATTTCACTTTCTCATTGTAAATTTCTCGGTACAGGACATGATCAATCTTGCTGAATGAGTACTCAAAAATTCTGTTTTCCAATTCCATTTTCTCCAATGATTTTGGCAACAAATGTGGCCCAGCCATAGAGTGAATATAAGAGTGTAAATATTCTGTGCCTACTTGAAAAGATACAGTCCCAAGTACTTATTTTAGGTAAAAAATGCCAGTCATCAGTAAACCGAAAGACAACATGGACTATAGAATTCAGTTCTCTAGTCCCATTTGATATCAGTTCTGCATTATCTACCGCACTGTGTTCCCAGGGCCAGACATGAGGGTTTTGGGTGTTTTACCATGATTCTTTCTAGGGGAATAATACGATACAGGAGGAAGGGCAGGGAGAGGAATGGTTGAGGTGCAGGAAGTTGAGGTGTAGTGAAACCTCAACTTCAGTATGTTCATAAGAACAGGAGGGAATCTGTGGCATTTTCATTTGTTGATTCTCCATTATTGACTTCTTTCACAGAAACCATGTGAAAATTCCACCTATCCTCATAACTGTAGGAGCCACCCATGTATACACACACACACACACACACACACACACACACACACACACACACACACATGCACACATCACTCACCAAAACTATATAAGATTGATGAAGCTAAGAAATGCATTCTGCCAGGAGCAAGGATATAGATATTTCCTGAGGGACACAGCTAGAGCATATCAAATACAGAAGTGAATGTGTTGTTGTAAAAATATAAAAATAAAAAAGTAAATTTGTCTTTTACCCTGCTAACTTTGGCACTGAAGTGTCTGAATTTCTCTGCTAGATATATTGGCAGAAACACATACCCACTCCTCGGATACCCAATGTTTCGTGCGAACACACTTTCCTATACACAAACCCTCACATAAAGAATACACAACACAATAATCTTTGATCCAGTTGATTAGATATAATTGCCCACTTAGACATGCAATTAATGTGATCCAACATGCAAAAAACTCAAAGATAAGGACACATGATCATTTCATTAGATGCGGAGAAACCATTTGACAAAATTCAGCAACGATTCAGGAAAAAAGTCATGGAAAGATCAGGAATTGAAGGCCCATATCTCAACATAGTGACAGAAATATACAGCACACCTCTAGCTAAGATCAAACTAAATGGAGAGAAACTTGAAGCAATCTCACTAAAATCAGGGACTAGACTAGGCAGACCACTCTCTCCCTAGTTATTCAATACAGTTCTCCATGTCATAGCTGAAGCAATCAGAGAGCAAATGGAAGACAAAGGGATACAAATTGACAGGGAAGAAATCAAAATATCACTATTTGCACATGATATGATAGTATACTTAAGTGATCCCAAAAGTTACACCAGAGAACTTCTTAACCTGATAAACAACTTCAGAAAAATGTCAGGGTACAAAATTAACTCAAATATACCAGGAGCCTTCCTCTCCTCAATGTATCAATGAACAGGCTGAGAAAGAAAATAATGAATTCACACATTTCAAAATAGTCCCAAATAAAGATATTATCTTGCTGTTAGATTAACCAAGGAAGTGAATGATCTGTATGATAAGAAGTTCAAGAATCTGAAGAAAGAAATTGAAAAAGGTCGCAGAAGATAGAAAGAGCTTACATGTTCATGGGTTGTCAGTATTAATATAATAAAGATGACCATTTTGCCAAAAACAATCTACACATTCAATGCAATCTCCATCAGAATTCCAACTCAATTATTTAATAGATGATGAAAGAGCAATGTGTAACTTCATTTGGATTAAGAAAAAACCAGGATAGTGAAAACTATCCTCAACAATTAAAGGACCTCTGGGGGAATCATCACCGCAGAACTCAAGCAGTATTACAGAGCATCAGTGATAAAAAATGCATGGTGTTGGTACAGAGTCAGACAGATTGACAAGTGGAAATGAATTGAAGACCCAGAAATGAACCCACACACCTATAACTTGATCTTTGGCAAAGGAGATAAAACCATCCAAAGGAAGAAACATAGCATTTTCCAAATAGATGGCTGGTTCAACTGGAAGCCAGCATGTAGAAAAAGGCAAATTATCCCATACTTATGACCGTGTACAAAGGTTAAGTCCAAGGTAATCAAGGACCTACACATCAAACCTGATACACTCAAACGAAAGAAGAAAAGGTTGTGAACAGTCTTGAACACATGGGCACTGGAGAAAATTTCCTGAACAAAACACCAATGACTTATCCTCTAAGATCAAGAATTGACAAATAGGACCTCATGAAATAGAAAAGCTTCTGTAAGGCAAAAGATACTGTCATTTGGACAAAATTGCAACCAACAGTTGCACCTAAATAAATATTCAACATCCTTAGTCATCAGGGAAATTCAAATCAAAACAATCTTGATTCCACCTCACATCAGTCAGAATGGCTAAGATATACATCTCGGGTGACAGCAGATGCTGTCGAAGATGTGGGGAAAAAGGAACACTCCTCCATCGTTGGTGGGATTGCAGACTTGAACATGCCTTGTGAAAATCAGTCTGAAGGTCCCTCTGATAATTGGACATTCCATGACTTTAGGACCCTACTATAACTCTATTGTCATATACCCAAAAGACAGTCCAACATACAACAGAGAAATATATTCGACTGTGTTCATAGCAGCCTTACTTATAATAGCCAGAAGTTGGAAAGAACCCAGATGCCCTTCAGCAGAGGAATGGATACAGAAATATGGTACATCTACACAGTAGAATATTACTCAGCTGTAAAAACTATGACTTCATGAAATTCTAGGCAAATAGAATGAACTAGAAAATATCATGCTGAGTGAGGTTATTCAATCACAGAAAAACACACTCGGTATCCATTCATTAATAAGCAGATATTATCCAAAAAGCTTGAATTATCCATCATGCAATGCACAGACCACATGAAACTCAAGAAGGATGAGTAAAATGCAGATGCTTCACTCATTCTTTAAAGGGGAACCAAAATACACACAGGAGGGGATAAGGAGACAAACTTTATAGCAGAGACTGAAGGACCTGCCGTCCAGAGCCTGGACCACATGTAGCCCAGACATATACAGACACCAAAACTAGATAAGATGGATGAAGCTAAGAAGTGCAGGCTGACAATAACTGGATATTGATCCATCCAGAGAGCCACAGCCAGAAAATGTCAAATATAGTGGCAAACGCCATCAGCAAACCACTGAATCAAGAATGAGACCCAAGTTGGAGGAATTAGAGAAAGGATTGAAAGAGCTGAAGGGATTTGCAACCCCATAATAATAACATTGTCAACCACCCAGAGCGTCCAGGGACCAAACCACAACAGAAAGACTGTACATGGACTGACTCATGGTTCCTACTGCATGGAGCAAAGAATGGTCTTGCTGGAAACAATGGAATGAGAAACAATTTTTTGACATGGTTTGTCCCCAAGTGAAAGGGAATGTGGGGAGGTGAGGGGAGGACGTGTGGGGATTTGAACTCTCTTATAGAAAGGTAGGGGGAAGGGTTAAGTGGCTTATGGACTCAAAACCTGGAAAAGGGAATGATATTCGAAATGTAACGAGGAAATACCCAACAATGAGAAAGAGAGAGAGAGAGAGAGAGAGAGAGAGAGAGAGAGAGAGAGAGAGAGAGAGAAGAAGAAGAAGAAGAAGAAGAAGAAGAAGAAGAAGAAGAAGAAGAAGAAGAAGAAGAAGAAGAAGAAGAAGAAGAAGAAATAGAAGAAGTCGAAATAGAAGAAGACGAAATAGAAGAAGAAGAAGAAATAGAAGAAGAAGAAGCAGAAGAAGAAGAAGAAGAAGAAGAAGAAGAAGAAGAAGAAGAAGAAGAAGAAGAAGAAGAAGAAGAAGAAGAAGAAGAAGAAGAAGAAGAAGAGGGAATTGAAACAGAAAGAAAACTAAACTTCCATTCTTCACCGTTCCCTGTCTTCCTCAGGTGTTGTTTAGGCAGTCATGTTAATGAGACGTTATGAGTGTAATTTCTGGTGTTACTTTGAGACACCATCTCATGGTAAACTTTAGTCTCTTACAATCTTCTTTCCCCTCTTCTGTAATGTTCCTCAGCCTTGAATCAAGTGACGTTTTGTAGATAGAGTCATTGAGACTGGACGTGAAGTTTCTATCCTGCATTTTTTATGGCTGGGATTTTCACTGTGATGTTTGTTGCAGAGACTGTAATTAATTCGGTATATAAGGACACATGGCTATGATTGTTATTAGGTATGATACTGGCTGAAGTAAGTAAGGGGCTGTACATTCTCCCCCATAGCCACAGCTTCAATAGCCTTATATACGTGGCTAAATTACCAGCACCATCCATGTTCATTGAACAGGACTTAAAAAATTAGAGAGCTGTTGGCTATCACCTAGATATTTATGTCACTGCACTGCCCTTATGGTTATCCTGCCAGGTTGATAATTGTGTTTCACAGGCATGAGGTGAACAATCACTTGAAACTGACAAGACTGATGATTGTAATTACATGATATACTAGAAATACGACCTGTGCCTGGCACATCTTCCTGTATAAGAATATTGACTTTCTGATAGGCAGGAGGATTTAAAAGTTAAATTTAGTCTTAACCAAAAAGAGGAAATTAAAATTTTCCTGCTACAGCATGTTTATTAATTGAAGCAAAATAAAATCTATTTACTTGATGGTGGGGAAATATCATTTATCAATATAATTCTAACTCCTTTTAAGTGATTAAAAGTCACAGATAGTTGGTAGCTGTGATACTGTGTAAAATAGGCATCAGGATTGTGACGATGAAATATTCTCTGTTTTATGCAAATGCATAGGAATAATGAACAAAATTTTGTACCAAACTTCATGCTTTAGGTAACTAATTGCATGTATTCAATTGTATCTAGTATAATTTCATATTAGCTAGGTATCAAATGCATAATAATTATGACTAAATTATTACTTAAATATTATATTATATAATTAAATTTTATAATAGCATACTAGAATTACCAAGTGGACATGGAAAAATATATTACACTAATCAAAAAATATTTATTAAAAGCCAAATGATGAAAACATTTTATATATAAAAGCAGCCTGGAGCTAAATGTCACCTTAAAATGTCATAGTGTGTTCCAGTTAGGTGGTTTAGCAGATAAAATTTCATGCCATGAAAAACCAAGAACCTAAATTTGATAACTACACACATATGTTTGGAAGATTTCTATATTCACTACATGACCAGAACACATAAAAGCTTACACAGAATATTAATAATGAGACTAATGAAAACAATAATAATAAGAAAAGTAAAAACAAAACTCTAGGAACATTTTAAAGAAATAATGTATTGTATCGGCCTTAAAATAGGAAATTCAACAACTTTTCTTAGTACATTAAATATTCAGAGAAAAACTAAAAGGCTTTTACTTCATTCTATATGAAAGCATAAACACATGAGATGGATTGTGTAAAGAAAGAGAGAACTGCAAACTGTAAAATTAATATAGTCATTGCAGAGGAAAGAAACAGATACTTATCCAAGGTTCTATAAGTAAAAATTTGAAAGATTTACTGCATAATATTAACATATTTAATCCAACACGTCTTACAGTGATAAAGGAAAAAAAACTGGAAAAAATAAAGCCTGAATGTAGTCTCAGAACCAAGATGTCTCAAATTCAAAGATACCCTAAAATACATGAGAAAATTATAAATAGGTTGAGTTTATTATGGAATGTATTGTGGTATTAGCTTAGTGGTTAAGAGCACTTACTGCTCTTTAGAGCAAACACGTTCACTTTCCAACATCCATGAAGCCACTTGCAACCAGCTGTAAAAGCAGCTCCAGGGATCTGACATCTCCTGGTCTCCCCAGGTGCCTGTGTTCATGTGCAAAAATCTATACATAGACGTTCACACATAACAGATCATTAAAATAAATAGATTCATCAATGTATTTTCTGCACATATTATGAATACTAAGCCTTCTACGTATGCAAGCACAATTGATGCAATGTAATAAGAAAGGAGACAATTCGCAAATAGTTATGAAGAGTGAATTAAGGATTAATGCTTACACAGTTCAGTAAGCGTAAAACGCTAAACTTCACGATTGAATTGCAATGTACATATTAAAAAGAATCTAGCATTTGATTTATGAGTGAAACTATTTTATAAATTATTTTATTTATTTACATTCATTTCATTGTGCACTCTCCTGTTCCCCTTCACAATTCCTCATCCCATTCCACCTCTTCCTCCCCTGACGTGAGGAGGATGCTCCCCAGACCCTGCCAGGCACCATAACCCCTGGGACCTCAAGTCTCTCAAGGATTAGTCCAGACCAGGCCGTCCTCTGCTGTACATGTGTCAGGGCATCAGAGCAGCTTGTGTGTCCTGCCTGGTTGGTGGCTCAGTGTCTGGGAGATCTCAGCGGTCCAGATTATTTGCGACTGCTGGTCTTCCTATAGAGGTTGCCGTCCCCTTCAACTTCTTCAATCCTTCCCCTAATTAAATAACTGACAGAAGTCAGAGACTGATACCTTTTTAAAATAAATGTACCATTTAATTTTGAATGGTATAGTATGGGTTCTCATGTAAAATTGATGGCAATATGTATTTATTAGAGTCTTCTGAGATGGAAATTTGGCAGTATTTATACAAGTATTACAGTATTTAAGAGCCTTGATATCCTTCCAACAATGTGTTTTGTAATTTATACAAAATATAATGTAAATAATCACCATTGAGTACAGTGCATGAGTCAGTGTTCATGCTGATTTTCAGTAATGAACTTTAGTTAATGAAAATATAAATAATCTGAAATACACAGGTAGGTTATTATTTAAACAAAAGAGTATATTACCATTTCTTAATTGCATGATGTTACATGAAGAATTTCCCCAAGCACATGTATTAAAGATATATTGTTAAATGAAAAACAAATGACAGAATATTGCATTATGTAATCAAACTTCATAAACAGAAGACTTACACATATTCTATAATTTTGTCAATGTTGAGTAAACCTGATACAAGAGCAGGGGAGGCAGTAGACAGAACACTGGGAGTTCTAGGTCAATTTGAGCTACACAATGAGACCCAATTTTAAAAACAAATAGAGCAGATTTGAAAGACTGTCTGCCAAACCGTTCTTAGTGTTTACATTTGGAAGTTTTAAGAAAGCAAGTTATTCTTTGACAATTCCATACATGCACAACACATGTATGGAAGCCCTCTACAGTCCCAATCTCTTATCTGCCCCAAACAACATATCCTCTTTGGACCATATCCCCATAGCATGTGGATGTCTTTTATCTTTTTGCTTCATGACCCCCTGGATTTAACCTGAGCCTCTTCTGTGAACATGGGCATGCAGCTATACATTTAACAACTGGCAAGACACCCGTGGCTACATCATTTTCTAATCTCGAGCACTGCGCTTAGTTCCTTTGAATCGGCAGGATCAATATTATATAGCGTCTGTCAGATAGATGTAACTATTGTGAGTTCCTGAGTCCCACAGCTGTATCATGCTCAGAGGACAGCATCTCACAGATCTCGTTACCTATTCATTAGGCCTTGAAAGAAGTCAAGACCTGCACATCACCTTATCTCTAAACTGGAAGTTATCTCCAATGGGTAATCATTTGAAAATGAAAACTTAATTTTCTCCAAGGGAATCTCACTGGGTACACAAACTAATTTTAAGAGTAGACTGTTTATAAAGCAGTAAGGGAATTGAACATCATCTTTGGAGAATCCTTGTCTCATGAGGTGTCAGGACTTTTTCTTCATAATTTCTACTTCCTTTTGTTATTTGATTATTTATCTATTAATTTTTACTCAGTATGTTTTGTGTATATATTTTTTCCTGGTTTTATGTTTCCATGGAATTCCTGAGTGTGTGAATGGAAGTCTGAGTCTCAGTGTCTGTATCAGATTCTTGTAGCCTTCATTGGCTCTTTTCTATCTGCTTGTTTGTTCTACTCCAGTTCATTAACTTTCATTTGATTTTTATCCCTTATATGACTGTTTTCTAGTGAGAGTCAGAAGAATGTAGATACAGATGACTAGAGAGGCATAGAAGAATGGGGTAATAGAGGGAAGGGAAATCATAATTCAAATATATTGCACAAGAAAGTCTAATTCTAAGAAAAGAATTTTTAAAATATATTTCCTGGGCCTGTCTACCCCTTTTCTCAAAGTCCAAACTAGCTTCATATCAAAAGTTAATGAAAATATTTTAAACCATTTCGAAGGCACAGAAAATGACTTGTTTACAGCCAATCTGGAACTGCCACTATGAGAGTGTAGCTTCTGTAGAGTTGCAATAATACAGCAGGAGAGTCTTTAAATGCTTTCAGACACATCAATCCACTGAGGTTCAGTGGGAGCTTCACATGATGGATGTTACAAGTTTTGAATGGGAAGATATACATTTTCGATACTTCAGTTTTCATGAAACACTTCAAGATCAAATTAAATGTTGTATGGGATACAATCATGGCATAGGTATGTTCCTTTGAAATTTTCAAAATTAAACCAAGTAATACTAAAATATCATTAATAAATCAGAACATATTGTATCCTAAGCCCATATCAACATGACAATTAAGAAACAGAAGTAATGTGTATCAGTGGATAAAAGCTGTTTCTGGAGAGGCACTGTTCTATTTCTGGGACAATTTCACTTCGTTGGTAGATGGGTTAAATCAAAGTCTGATAATGAAGGCCTTGCTGTAAAAGACCATTCTCTCACTAAGGGACTCTCAAACCCTGTTGTATAGGGCACTAGCATTTCAATCAATCATCTGAAGCAAGTTTTGCAATATCTTTATAACATTAAAATGACTGTACAGGACTTAGTATTCATTAATATGTCTTCTTCAAGCACAATATTTCTCATTTCATTCTTTGGTGTATCAAAATTACAAATTCAATTTCATGTAAATTATATGATGAAGGTGATGATGATGTTGATGATGGTGGTGGTGGTGGTGGTGGTGGTGGTGGTGGTGGTGGTAGTGGTGAAGATGATGAAGAAGTCAAAAACGATCTTTTGGACAGAGAACAAAGCCCATACTATCTTCAGTGTTTTTCCTTTCTTTAGTGTGTCTAGGATCGACAGTGAGAAATAATCTATTGTCAGTGCTATGTTGGGAAAGAGAGGTTTAAGCTCATCAAAAGCCCACAAAACACCAGAAGAGAAAGCAAAATTTGTCATGAGAAATTTATATATATTCTCACAAGAAATCCTTATCATAACCATAGCAATGAATCAATTTAAATTTGTGAGGCAGCAAATTGCCTTTCAGAGTTTAGCTAATTAATATAAAGTGATCATGTACAGAATGCAATCCCTGGCTGTCAGGACAAAAGCCCATGGATTTTAGATCCTATTGTCCTAGGATTTTAAAAATGAATGTCATAAGTGATGTGCTACCCTAAAACTCTTACCATATAAGTCACAAAGACACCATAATATATGCTGTGTATCAGGTTAGAACTTTTATATTCATATGTATTCAGAGTTTCAAAGTGTAAAATGGTTCAGTTTAAGAACAGGGCATTTTTCGGTTTGCATTTAAATCTCTAGTGTGAAGTTTGGTTTTGGAGGATCATCATACGGTGTTTCATTTTATTTTATTTGAACAGGTGATATAAGATAACTGTACAGATTAATGAGCCTCAGTTTGATATTTTTATGAAGCAGAGAGCATGCACTGAACCAGTGTAACTATGTTTTTTCAATGACTTTTCTGCAACTTAACAAAAGTTAGGATACTCTATTCTACTTTTAGGGAAAAATGACTTCCATAGGATATAAAAATCCTTAATATATTTTCAGATCTTTTTTCTTATTTTAGAACTTTTATTTATTCTTAACACATGTTTACAATGAACTTTGATCACACCGATCCTAAACTTTGTTCTACTCCCTCTGGATTCATTCCCTTTTCCAGCTTCATGTCCTTTATATTTTCCTGTTTTATTTTGTTTATAATTCATTGGTTCACTGAGTACTGCCTGCTGGGATCTTCCCTTATTCATTGTCTTAATTGTGTACAGGACTTGTTTTCCAATTCCATTTTCTGCAATGATTTTGGCAACAAATGTGGCCCGGCTATAGAATGAGTATAACAGTGTAAATATTGTGAATCTACTTCAAATGATAAACTCCCAAATCCTTATTTTATCCCCAAATCACCAGACATCAGTAAAGCAAAGGACAACATGGACTATAGAATTTGGGTTCTCTATTCCCATTTGACATCAATTCTGCATTATCAACCTTACTGTGTTCCCGTGGCCATTTGAGTGTTGTGGATATTTTACCATGATTATTCTTCAGGAAGAATAAGATACAAGAGGAAAAACAGGGAGAGAAATGGCTTGAGGTCCAGTGAAACCTCAACTCAATATGTTCATTAGAACAGGAGGGAGTCTATTTGGAATTGTCCTTTGTGTATTCTACATTCTTGACTTAGTTGCACAGAATCTATGTGAAAATTCTACCTATTCCCATAGCGTTAGGAGCCACACAAAGGAGATTATATATCTATATCTATATCTATATCTATATCTATATCTATATCTATAAATCACCAAAACTAGATAAGATTAATGAAGCTAATGAGTGCATTCTTCCAGAAGCCAGATATAGATACTTTCTGAGAGACAGAGCTAGAGCATATTATATACAAGTGAATGAGTTCATGTAAAAATATAAAAATTAAAAAATAAAATTTTCTTTTACCCTGCTAACTCTGGCACCAAAGTGTTTGAAATTCTCTTCTAGATATCTTGGCAGAAACACAATCTCTCTCCTGCTGCGCAATGTTTCATGAATCCACACACTTTCCTATACTCAAACCCTCACATAAAAAAAACACACAACATAATAATCTTTGATCCAGTTGATTAGATATAATTGCCCACTTAAACATTCAAAGCTGGGAACCATCCATCCCGTAGGGACATTAATAACGACCTGTAAATACACAGAGCAGAATCTTAAATTCACCTACAATGGCTTCTCACTCTGTCATCTTCCATTCTTTCTTTTTTCCTCTAGTCTCCTCCTTTTCCTTCAAACGTCTCTCCCGCCCATTCTTCTTCTCCTCCCATGATAACCTTCCTTCTATCCTGTTCCTGCCACTCACATATACTTTACAAATTCAATGGGGAGATGGTTCTGCTGAAGTAACCTGAGTTCTGAGCACAGGACAATGCAGCTGACCTTGGGGCAGTGGAATTAGCATCAAACACAGATAACTTCAGGGCAAACCACAACATGAACCCTAGTGGCAAACCAGTGAACTGAAAACGGACTTCTTATTGGTCGATTTTGAGAAAGGATTAGAAGATGTGAGGGTGCATTCAACCCCATAGGAACAACAACGCCAATGAAACAGAGCTTTCTGGTGTAGGCCAATATTCAAAGAATGTACATGAACAGACCTATGGCTCCTACTGCATATGTGGAAGAGGATGGACTTGGTGAGCACCAATTGAAGAAGACCTTGGTCCTCCTAGGGTTGACACCAAGTTCAAGTAATGTCAAGGGGTAGTAAAGAGGGTTATAGAAGAAAGGGAGATGGACAAGTTAGGGATCTTATGGGCAGGAAACTGGGCAAGGAAATAACAATTTAAATGTAAATATAAAAAACATCCAGTTAAGAAAAGAAATAAAATTTGATAAAAAAATGAAATATATAAAAGAAAGAAAACTGCCAACTAATCAAACCTATTGACTTGGAAATCTAAAATAATAGTCAAAGTAATACTATTGGAAAGAATGAGATGATGAAGTCTGAACTAGACCACTTCTCTCTCCCTGATATAAGTGTCAGACAGAAACTGCAATATAGGAATGCAAAACATTGAAGAGTTTACTCTGAGCTGAGGACACAATACTTGTCCATCCCATCTTCCTTAGTTACTTTCTCTTTTTGACAAAAAGTATAAAGTCCATGATCTGTCAAGGATACAACTGTGCCCTTCACAACACTTGGCTTTTGGAATAAAGAAATGAATGATATAAACTCTCTGACTTCCAGGAAGCAAAAGAACAGGGAAGTCCAGATCCTTCTGAGAGGCTCCCGGCTCCTGATTCCCATATTTGGAAGGCTCAAGTCAAGGCTATCTCTTCAGAGATACCACTCAACACCTAAGAAGGACTCACTGAGCTTTCCCGAAAAACCACATATTTCTTCCTTGTTTTTTATACCAAGACAGGAGGGCAGCTTCCTTCTCCCCATTTCCAATCTCTTCATCCTCTTTGTTCTCACTCCCCAATTTCCTCTGAATTAAAGGCCAATTAGTAAACACTAGAAGTCCTGAAGGATTTCTGAGAGGCAGTTTCAGTCATCACAGCAGTTTTGACATCACAGAATAAGCTAGGGCTCTCCAGGTTAAAAGAGATTTTTCATGGAGGGCCTAATGATGATGTCACTGAGAACCACCATGTCCTACCTGCTAAACAGCTTTCCTTACATTGACCAGACTCTAGGGTGCCTTTTCCAGGCCAGTCTCCTGTGACACAGTGGAAACCTTTACATACTCCATCTCTCAAAAGCTAGAGACTTCTCTCTGCTTCATTAGTAGTTACATGCTCTGAATGGAGAAAGTTGGTCAGGGTTTGGCATGGGTAGAAAATATTTATGAGCATGGAGTGTAGGAAGTTCTTCTAGATAATATTTTTATTCCCAGCTTCATTGCTTTGATATACAATTAAATTTTCTAGGTTTTCTATGTTTCCCAAAGGCCAGTATTTTCCCTACTGACGTTTAATTGAATGAATATTGTATTTCAATTGCTTATTATAATTTGCTTGTTAAGGGGGTGTGTAAATATTCCTCATTGCGTACTCAAATATTCTGTTTTCCAATTCCATTTTCTCCAATGATTTTGGTCACAAAGTGGGCCCAGATATAGTGTGATTATAACAGCGTAAAACTGTACACCTACTTCAAAGAGATACTCCCAAATCCTTATTTTGTCGAAAAATTACAAGACATCAGGAAAGCAAAAGACAACATGGACTATTGAATTCAGTTCTCTAGTCCCATTTGATATCTATACACTCTATCCAGTTTCCAGTGTTTGCATGCCCAGACTTGAGTGTAGGATGATTTACCATGCTTCTTTCTTAAGGCCAAATGTAAGATACTGGAGGAGGGGCAGGGAGAAAAATGGCTTGAGGACCAGTTAACCATCTACTTCAATAGATTCATAAAAACAGGAGAAAGTCTATTTGCATTGTCATGTGTGAATTCTACATTCTTGACATAGTTGGCAGAATTCATGTTAACTTTCCACTTAAACACTTAGGTGTAGGAGCCACCAAATGTATATATGTATATATCAGCTAACAAAGCTAGATAAAATTTATGAAGGTAAGAAATGCATTCTGCCAGGCACCAGATATAGATATTTACTGAGAGACACAGATGCAGCATGTCAAATCAAGAAGTGAATGCTGGTAGCAAACCAGTGCACTGTAAACGGACCTCTTGTTCGTAAATTCTGAAAAAGGATTAGAAGAGTTGAGGGTGCTTTCAACCCCATAAGAAAAACTATGCCAATGAACCAGAGTTTTTTTGCACTAGACCAATATGAAAAGAAAGTACGTGGACTGATGTATGGCTCCAAATGCATAAGTGGCTAAGCATGTCCTTTTTGGGCAACATTGAAAAGAGAGGCACTTGTCCTCCCTAGTTTTTCTTCCAGTTCAAGGGAATGTCACAAGACAGAAAGGCTGGTTAGAGAAGAAGGAAATGGAATAGGTAGGGAACTTATGGTCAGGAAACTGGAAAGGAAATAGTATCTTAAATTTATATATAGCAACGTCTAGTTAAAAGGAATTAATTATGATAAAATAAAAAAATGAATGATATAAAAGAAAATAAATGTGAAAGTCATCGCAATTATTGACTCAGAAATTTAAAGTCGTAGTCATAGTAACACAAGTGGAAAGAATGAGAAAATGAAATCTCAACTAGAAGAACATTCTCTCCAAAATATCAGTGTCAGACACAAACTGCACTATAGGTGTCCAAAGCACGGAGGAGATTACCTTGAGTTAGGGACATAATACTTGTTTTTCCGTTCTTCCTTAGGACCTATTCTTCTTGACAAAAAGAGTAAAGGTCATGAGCTCTCAGGAAAACAACTGTGCCTTTCACAACACTTGGCTTTTGGAATAAAGAAATGAAGGATATAATCCCTCAAGAACCATAAGAACAGGGAAGTCCAGATGCTTCTGAGAGCCTCCAAGCTCATGATTCCCTTATGTATTAGGCGCAGATAAAGGTTATCTCTTCAGCGATATTACTCAAGCCCTACAAAGGACTCACTGAACTTTCCAAAGGACCACATATTTCTTCCTTATTTTTTATACCAAGACAGAAGGTCAGCTTCCTTCTCCCCATTTCCAATCTCTTCATGCTCTTTATTATCACTCCCAATTTGCTCTGAATTAGAGAATATTAGTAAAACCTATTGGTACTGAAGGAATATCTGACAGGCAGTTGCATTCATGACAATAGTTGTGACATCA
Organism: Rattus norvegicus; assembly: GCF_021556685.1. NCBI lineage: Eukaryota > Metazoa > Chordata > Mammalia > Rodentia > Muridae > Rattus > Rattus norvegicus. Next base: position 6,351,407 of record NC_141544.1, read on the forward strand.
CAGAAGAATCTAGTGCTCTCCAGGTTACAAGAGAGTTTACAGGGAATGCCTAATGGTGATGTCACAGAGAACTGCCATGGCCTTCCTGCTGAACACCTTTCCTTACATTGACCAGATTATAGTTCGCACTTTCCTGGTATGTCTCCTGTTACACAGTAGAAACCTATACATAACCCATCTCTCTAAAGCTAGAGACTTCTCTCTGCTTCACTAGTGGTTACATGTTCTGAATGGAGAAAATTAGACAGGGTAGAAAAGATTTAGGAACATGGAGTGTAGGAGATAATTCTAGATAATATTTTTATTCCCAGTTTCATTCCATTGATATACAGTTCAATTTTCTCTGTTTTCTCTGTTTGACAAAGGAAAGTATTTTCCCTACAGACCTTTAATTTAATGAATATTGTATTTCAATTCCTTATTGTTAATTATTTGATAGGGGATTTTGTAAATATTCCTCAATGTGTACTCAATAATTCTGTTTTCCAATTCCATTTTCTGCAATGATTTTGGTCACAGAGGGGGCCCAGCTATAGAGTGAGTATAACAGCGTGAATACTGTATACCTACATAAAATGATAAACTCCCAAATCCTTATTTTAACAAACAATTACCAGACATCAGGAAAGCAAAGGACAACATGGACTATTGGATTTGGTTATCTAGTCCTATTTGATATCAGGACTACACTATCTAGCTTCCAGTGTTCCCATGACCAGACTTGAGGGTTTAGGATGTTTTACCATGATTCTTTCTTAAAACCAAAAGAAAGATACCAGATGATGGGCAGGAAGAAGAATGGCTTGAGGACAAGTTATATGTCTACTTCAATAGGTTCATAAAAACAGGACGGAGTCTATTTGCATTGTCATTTATTAATTCTACATTCTTGACATAGTTGGGCAAAATCCATGTAAACATTCCACTTGACGAAATAAGTGTAAGAGCCACCAAAACTCTATTTGTATTCATCAGGCAACCAAACGGATAAGATTGATGAAGGTAAGAAGTGCATTCTGCCAGGAATCAGATATAAATATTTACTGAGAGACACCAGATATAAATATTTACTGTATTCTGTCAAATACAGAAGTGAATGCTGAGACCAAACCAGTGAACTGAAAACAGACCTCTTGTTGGTAAATTTTGAAAAAGGACTCGAAGAGCTGAAGGTGCTTTCAACCCGAGAAGAACAACAATGCCATCGACCAGCGCTTTCTCATAATAGACCGATATACAAAGAAAGTACATGGACTAACTTATGGCTCCAAATGGATAGGTGACATAAAATGGCCTTTTTGGGCAACATTGGAAAGAGAAGCCCTTGTATTCCCTACTTTGTCTCACAGTTCAAGGAATGCATTATGGCAGAAAGGCTGGTTTGAAAAGAAGGAAATGGAACGAGTAGGAATCTTATGGGCAGGAAACTGGGAAATGAAATAATATTTTAAAAGTAAATATAGAAACATTCAGATATAAAATCAATCAATTTTGGTAAAAATAAAAAAGAATGATATAAAAGAAAGAAACCTGCCAAGGAAAAAGACATATTGACGCAGAAATCTGAAGTTTTATTCAGAGTAATACTAGTGGAAAGACTGAGATGATGAAGTCTCAACTACAAGTACTTCTCTATCCCAGATATCATTGTCAGACACAAACTGCACTATAGGTATCCAAAGCATGGAGGAGTTTACACTGAGCAGAGGACACAATACTTGTCTTTTCCTTCTTCCTTAGGACCTTTTCTTCTTTACAAAAAGAGTAAAGGTCATGAGTTCTCAGGAAAACAACTGTGCCATTCACAAGACTTGGCTTTTGGGATAAAGAAGTTAATCATATAAACTCTCTTATTTCAAGTAACCATAAGAACAGAGAAGTCCAGATAAGAAAAGAGACGTGCAGATGCTTCGGAGAGTCTCCCAGCTCCTGCTTCCCTCTGGTGGAAGACTCAGATCAAGGCTATGTCTTCAGCGATACCACTCAACCCCTACAAAGGACTCACTAAGCTTTCCAAAGGACCACATATTTCTTCCTTGTTTTTTATACAAAGAAAGAAGACCAGCTTCTTTCTCCCCATTACTGTTCTCTTCATCCTAATTGTTTTCACTCCCAAATTTGCTCTGAAAAAGATGCCTATTAGTAAACCCTAAAGTTACTGAAAGAATATCTGAGAGGCAGTTGCAGTCACAACAACACTTGTGACATCACAGAAGAAGCTAGTGCTCTCCAGGTTACAAGAGAGTTTTCAGGGAGGGCCTAATGATGATGTCACTGAAAACTGTCATGGCCTAACTGATGAACACCTTTCCTTACATTGACCAGATTCAAGTTTGCACTTTCCAGGTATGTCTCCTGTGACACAGGGGAAACCTTTATATACTCCTTCTCTCTAAAGCTAGAGACTTCTCTGTGCTTAACTAGTGGTTACATGCTGTGAGGCTTGGCATGGGTGAAAAAGATTTAGGAACATGGAGTGTAGGAGATTCTCCTAGATAATACTTTTATTCTAGGTTCATTCCTGTGACACACAGTTCAATTTTCTAGGTTTTCAATTTCTTATTGTAAATTCCTTGTTAGGGGACATTGTAAATATTTCTCAATGTACTCAAAAATTCTGTTTTCAAACACCATTTACTGCAATGATATTGTCACAAATGGGGCCCAGATATAGAGTAAGTATAGTAGTGTAAATTCTGTGTACTTACTTCAAATGGTAATCTCCCAAATTCTTATTTTATCGAAAAATTACCAGACATCAGGAGAGCAAAGGACAACATGCACTACTGAATTCTGTTCCTTGTCCCATTTGGTATCAGTACTACACTATCTAGCTTCCAGTGTTCCCATGGCCAGAATTGAGGGTTTAGGATGATTTACCATGATTCTTTCTTCAGGCCAAACGTAAGGTACTGGATGATGTGCAGAGACAAGAATGACTTGAGGACCAGTTAAACGTTTACTTCAGGTTTGGGGATTTACCTCAATGGAGAGTGCTTGCCTAGCAAGCGCAAGGCCCTGGGTTTGGTCCCCAGCTCTGAATAAAAGAGAAAAAATAAAGTCTACTTCAATAGGTTCATAAGAACAGGGGAAGTCTCTTTGAAATTGTCATTTTTGAATTCTATATTCTTGACATAGTTGGTCAGAATCCATGCTAACTTTCCAATTAACTTCATAGGTGTAAGAGCGACCAATAGTATATATGTACACATCAGACAAAAAAAAAGAAAACCCTAGATAAGATTGATGAAGTTAGGAAGTTCATTCTGCAAGAAACTGGATATAGATATTTACTGAGAGACACAGATACAGCATGTCAAATACAGAAGTGAATGCTAGTAGCACACCAGTGAACTGAAAACAGACACGTGGTTAAATTCTTTCTTTTTCAAAAAAGAATTAGAAGAGCTGAAGGTGCTTTAAACCCCATAAGAACAACAATGCCAATGAACCAGAGCTTTTTAAAAGTAGACCAATATACAGAGAAAGTACATGGACTGACCTATGGCTACAAATGAATATGTTACAGAGGATGGCCTTTTTGGGCAACACTGGAAAGAGAAGCCCTTGTCCTCCCTATGTTTGTTATGTTTGTTTAAACATAAAAAATGAAATATATAAAAGAAAAGAAAGCTGCAAAGTCATCACAAATATTGACTTGGAAATCAAAAGTGGTAGATTAATACTAGTGAAATGACTGAGTTATTGAAGTCTCACCTAGAAGCACTTCTCTCTCCCAAATATCAGTGTCAGACACAAACAGCACTATAGGTATCCAAATCATGTATGTGTTTACCTTTAGTTAGTGACACAATACTTGTTTTTCCCTCCTTCCTTAGTGTCTTTTCTTCATGAGAAAAAGAGTAAAAGTCATGACCTCTCAGAAAAACAACTGTGCCCTTCACAACACTTGGCTTTTGGAATAAAGAAATGAATGATATAAACCCTTTGACTTCCAGGAACCATAAGAACAGGGAAGTCCAGATGCTTCTAAGAGCCTCACAGTTCTTTATTCCCTCATGTGGAAGGCTCAGATCAAGGCTATCTCTTCAGCGATCCCACTCAACCCCTACCAAGGACTCTCTGAGCTTTCCAAAGGACCACATATTTCTTCCTTGTTTTTTATACCAAGATAAAAGGCCACCATCCTTCTACCCATTTCCAATCTCTTCATCCTCTTTATTATCACTCCCCAATTTCTCTGAATTAGATGCCAAATAGTAAACACTTTCCAGGTATGTCTCCTGTGACACAGGGGAAAACTTTATGTACTCCATCTCTCTAAATCTAGAGACTTCTCTCTGCTTCACTACTGGTTTCATGCTCTGAATGGAGAAAGTTGTTCAGGTGATTGGCATGGGTAGTAAAGATGTAGGAACATGGAGTGTAGGAGATTCGTCTAGAGAATATTATTATTATGTATGTCACAGGTTTTTTCCTGTGATATACAGTTCAATTTTCTAGGTTTTCTCTGTTTCCCAAAGTCTAGTATTTTCCCTACAGACCTTTAATTGAATGAATATTGTATTTTCATTTCTTATTGTAAATTCCTTGAAAAGCAACTGTAGGCAGCTGCTAAGTGCCAGGCCTCAAAGTTGGTGCTGGTTTCTGCCTTCCACCCTCCCAATGGTGAGCTCTCCTTGTAGTAAACTAGTTCTCTTTTGGCTATGCCTGCCTGGCCTGCTGGCTTCCGCATAGTGACAGCAGATCTGCATGACCCACCTGGCTTGCTAGGATTGGGCAGCACTAGCTATTTCAGTGTGGTGCGAGGGTTCCCTGGGGTCAAAAGATTGTACCAAAATTCCTGAGTAAAACTACTTGAAGAAGGTCTTCACTATCGTGTCTTCCTTGCTGGTCGAGGTTGGCAAGTGGTAGCCCATATAGGGACCTCCTGATATCAGAACTTCTTGCAGTCTGGGCAGCGCTGGAAAGTTCCCAAGGTAAGGTGGGACCATAAGGACAGCGGGAAATAAGTGGTTATAAATTCTCAGGGTAGTAAACAAGAATGTTCTCGGTAGAAACGAACTAAAATTAGGAAGACGCTTGGTGAATCTAGCCATAGCAGCGTAGAAAGTTTTTGTAATGGGTACCTCAGAGTCTCATCCAATTTTTCTGGCTCTTCAAGAGCTGTTTGAGCATAAGAAACTAAAAATAAAAAGGAGCACCGCAGAGAGATTTTTGAGTGAATGCGATGTCATTGCCCCCTGGTTCACAGTCTTGGATAATCTTACTGTGGCAAGTTGGGAAAAACTAGGAAAAGACCTTTATTTTGCCTGGGAACAGGGGACTGTAAGACCTGGGGTCCATCCACTGTGGTGCTTAGTGCGTAGTTGCCTTGAGGATCAAAAATGTTTTCAGGCAAATATAGAGAAGGGGCAAGCTGCCCTAGAAATGCTTCAAGAGGAGAGGTCAGAAAAGCAGGGAAGCACAAAGGAGACAGACTCAGAAAAGCCAGATACAGAGGAAGAAACAGACGAAACAGAGTCAGAAGAAGAGTTACAAGAGTTGATAGATCAAATGGGGAAACAGTCTCTAAGGAATAGACAGAAGAAGAAAAGGAAAAAGCCTAAAATGGTGGAGGAACTTCCTGGGTGGTTCCTCTCAGCTCCTCCTCCCTGCAATGTTGTAGAGGAAGGAAGTAGAGTTTCGGGTGCAGGGCGCCCTCCTGTGGTGAACAACTGTACTGAGCATGCGCAAGCTTTGCACCTGGCATCAGTTGGCTGATAATATGCTAATGAGGTAGCAGCACCATGCTAATGAGGTAATTCATGCTCCACCAATCCCTGAAGGACACTTAGCATAGCCTCAGCTGCTGTCTATATAAGGCGAGCCCTTTTGCTGCTTGAGGTCCCCTGTCCCTGTTCAAGGGAGCTGTACATTAAAGGCTTGTTCGCAGAAGAATCCTGTTGCCACGCGTCGTTCTTGCTGGTGAGACATTGGGCATGCGGCAACCGGGTAGTACATTCTGCCAAGAAGTGTGGAAGCCAGTCCGCACAGAACTGCATCTGGCCTATCCTGTTTATGTGGATGCTAATCAACAAAGGTATCATGAGCCTTTAGACTTTAAGGTGATCAAGTTCCTGATGGAATCAGTAGGACGTATGGAATTATGGCCTCATTTACCATACCTCAGGTTGAGGTCTTACACAGATTTTGCATGACTCCTAGTGATTGGATTAAACTTGCTCAGGCCTGTTTTAGTCTGCGACAGTATTTGGACTAGAGAGCTTTTCTTATTGAGTTTGCCAATGAACAGGCTGCAGCTAACTTGGTAGTGGGGGGGGGGGCAGATGCCTGGGATAGAGATACGCTGCTCGGTCAGGGACGCTTTGCCAATGCTCAGACAGGGTATCCAGGACAGGTTTACCAGCAGATTAATGAAGTTGAAACAAAGGCATGGAAATCCTTACCTAATAAGGGAGAAGTGAGTGGAAACCTCATCAAGATCCTTCAAGGACCTATGGAGCCATTCTCTGACTTTGTAACCCGATTAGTGGAAGCAGCAGGGAGAGTCATTGGTGACCCCGATACAGCTAGGCCCTTGATTAAACAGTTGGCCTATGAACAGTCACAAAGGAATGTCGAGCCGCTATCACTCCTTACAAGAATAAGGGACTTGAAGCTTGGATGAAGGTCTGTAGAGAAATAGGGGGACCTTTGACTAATGCTGGACTCGCGGCTGCTGTTATGCAGATGATGCAGAGAAAAGGAGGAAGCTCAGGAGTGTGTGTTAAGTGTGGTCAACAGGGGCACCTAAAAAGGCAATGTCCAGAAAGGAGAAGTCTATTCAGTACGGGAAGTGGCCAACACCCAAGGCAACAAGGGCTGTTCCCCAAGTGCAAAAAGGGGAACCATTGGGCTCATGAGTGCCACTCGGTAAAAGACATCAATGTGCAGCCTCTAAGCTCGGGTTTTGGTGGAGCAGGTCCAAAAAATGGACAGCCAGTCCAAGACCCCAGGGCCCACAAATATATGGGCCAGTCGAGAATCAGGATGTAGAACAGAGTCACGAGAGATGGCCGTTCCTTCGCCATCCGAGGGGACAACAAGAGCCACTAAGGGCTCCACAGGACTGGACCTCTGCTCCACCGCCAGACTCGTACGAACTCCTTGGAAGGGGATCTAGTGGATCGAAATTGATTTTAAAGGACCCCTTGAACCTGGCAGAGTAGGGTTACTTATAGGGAGATCATCTACAGATTTAAAGGGACTACATGTCCATCCAGGTGTTATGGACCCAGATTATACAGAGGTAGTCAAGATCATGGGAGAGTCACTGAAAGGGATTACTGCCATTTCCCCTGGGAAAAGAATAGCCCAACTATTACTTTGCCTCACCTTCATGGAAGATTTGCAGCCCAATCTAGGGAGAGGGGAGAGAATGGTTTCAGTTCCACAGGCTCCGGCCTTACATTTTTAGCCTTGGGTTTAAACCAAAGCCCAGTAATGGAGCTAAGGGTAGATGGTAAAAGGATCCTAGGACTGTTAGATACAGGGGCCGATAGAAGTATAATAGCTAAGAAAGATTGACCCTCTGGATGGCCAGTACAGGCCTCATCTCAAACATTACAAGGTCTCCATTATGCAAGAGCTCCTGATATGAGTGCAAAACAACTGAGTTGGAGAGGTCAGAAAGGGCATTCAGGATTTATGCAACCCTATGTGTTGGATTTGCCCATTTCCCTTTGGGGGAGAGATTTGCGGAAAGATATGGGTTTCAAATTGACCACTGAGTATCATGAAACTTCACTAAAGACTATGAAACATGTGGGCTATTTTCCCAGTAGAGGAATAGGGAAATACCTGCAGGGTAGGACTAGCCCTATAACTGCCCAACAGAGAGAAAGGAATGAGGACCTGGGTTTTCCTTGGGGTCGCTGAGGATGGGTTCCCATTACCTGGAAAACAGAGGAGCCGGTGTGGGTTCCTCAGTGGCTGCTTTCTTCTGAGAAGCTTGCTGCAGCTAAAGCTGGCTACAAAGCATATAAAACCATCAGTATTACCTTGGAATACCCCAATATGTGTGATTAAAAAGAAGTCAGGGAAATGGAGACTGATGCATGATTTATGAGTTATTAATCAACAGATGCAAATCATGGGCTCAGTGCAATGAGGGCTTCCTCTTTTATGCTCTCTGCCAGTCCTGTTGTAGTGATTGGTATAAAAGATTGCTTTTTCTCCGTACCTCTTTGTCCAATGGATAGTGAAAGATTTGCTTTTTCTGTACCATCATGCAATCATGAAGAACCTGAGCAACGATATGAATGGGTAGTTTTACCACAGGGTATGGCCAATAGCCCATCTATGTGTCAACTTTTTGGGGGCATCGCCATTGCCCCAATAAGACAGAGATTTCCTGCGCTGAAATGCCTCCATTTTATGGATGATATCATTTTAACTTCAATGAATGAAGAGATATTAGATTTAGCATATGGAAATTTAGTTAAATTGCAAGAAGGTAGGGGATTGATTATTGCCCCGGAAAAGGTACAAAAGGGCAGTCTGTAAATCATTTAAGAGCAAAAGTAAGTCCTTATACCATTATCCCCCAGAAGGTTGAATTGAGGAAAGATAATCTTAAGACTCTTAATGATTTTCAAAAATTACTAGGAGATATTAATTGGGTCAGTGTGAGGAGCTGTCCGAGGAGCTGTCCTCACAGAGATGTGAGGAGCTGTCCGAGGAGCTGTCCTCACATATGTGAGGAGCTGTCCTCACAAACTCCATTACAAGATGGCACCGGCATCCGGCAGAACACACCTAGTAAAAAGGGCAATACGCAGGCGCCTGGTAACGTCCCTACTCAAAGGGACACGTACGTTTTGGTACGTCATCTGGCATAATTGGCAGCGACCAGTCAGAGAGTGACACGTCCTAGGCGAGGATAGTTTCCTATATAAGGGACGGTTATTCCTCACTCTCCGTCTCCGCATTGTAAGCTTATGCTCTCCCTCTCAAGATGCATTAAAGCTTTTCTGTAGTAGGATCCTGTGTGTGCCGCGTCGTTCCTGCTGGTGAGACGTAGCGCGGGACATCTGGTGCCAAAAACCCGGGAAAGACCTCACCATCGTCAGCACCTTCGGAGATCCCTTGGCGACAAGGAGGATTCAGAACTGCAGGTAGATACGTTCGGAGAGGTAGCCCTCTCTTGGACTTTGGTCTGGGGTTGTCACCGCCTTGGGAAGGATTTGTTGAGGCTATAGTATTTGTCCTGGGAGCCACACTATTCTTTATGTTCTGTTTTCACCGTTTTCGTTGTTAAAAGGACGATCACAGCAGCTGAAGGCACGTCTCAGTCTCTCGTATATAAGTGAGCTTCGCGCAGCTCCCTTTTACCTTCGATTTTGACTGTTGAGGAACAAGGACGCGATAAGGCCGACGTAGATAAGCGGCACCGTCCGGGGAGGCGCGTGTAAGACTCCCGTACATAAGAGAGCAGCGTGTCCGTCTCTACCCTTTCACCTCACGCCTTGTCAGACGGACGTAGATAAGCCGCCGGCGTTCCTGGCCCATCATGGGATCCTCACAGTCTGTGGTCACGGCCTTGGAAACAGTGTTAAAGCACAGGAACATCAAAATTGGAGGAGGAACACTTAAAAACTTTGTGAAGGAGGTGGAGAGGGTGGCGCCTTGGTTTGCCTGTTCAGGCTCGTTTACGATTGCCTCATGGAACAAACTTGGAAAAGACCTTGACAGAAAATTGTCGGAAGATGATCTGCGCCTAGGGACCAAAGCTATATGGAAGCTGGTTAAGAATTGTTTAAAGGATGAAACGTGTAAGGCAGCAGTAGTAGAAGGACAGGCCACTCTCGAGGTAGTCCGGGAAAGTCTGTCAGAAACCGAACGTAGTGAGAGGTTGGGCGCGCGCAAGAAAAAAGACGTCCTAAGAAAGAAAAGGTGCCCTCCCGGTAAGTCCAAAGACAAGGGAGCGTTGAAATTTTCAGATTCCAGCACTTCCTCCTCTACACATAAACCAGGAGGGGGAGCCAGCCTATACCCTGTGAAAGAGCTAGAAGCGCTGAACCTCGACAGTTCTGAAAGCTCTGAAAATAAAACCTTAGACTCAGAGGAGGAGGCCGAGCTAGTGCTGTTAGTATTCTTGAAACCGCCGGTATAATTAAAACCACTAGTAATGTGGCAGATATTTTCCTAAAAATCCAAATTATCCTATTAAATAGAAGATTCCCTGTATACATTACTCATATACGGGCCCATTCTGGACTCCCTGGCCCAATGAGTTCAGAGAATGATTTGGCTGACAAAGCCACAAAAATGATAGCTGTGGCCCTGGCCTCTCCTTTAGAGGCCGCTAAAGCCTTTCATGGCAATTTCCATGTCACCTCAGAAACTTTACGCCGCCTCTTCTCTATAACTAGAAAAGAGGCACGTGATATAGTCACACAATGCCAACAGTGCTGCCAGTTCCTCCCAGTTCCTCACATCGGGGTCAACCCGAGAGGAATACAGCCATTGCAAATCTGGCAAATGGATGTTACTCATAATTCTACTTTTGGAAAATTTCAGTATGTGCATGTATCTATAGACACATGTTCTGGCATTCTACATGCCACCCCACTTACAGGAGAAAAAACAACACGTGTCATTCAGCACTGCCTTGAAGCATGGAGTGCTTGGGGAAAGCCAAAATGTGTAAAAACTGACAATGGCCCCGCCTACACATCTCAAAAATTCCGTCAGTTTTGTGCTCAGATGCAGGTTACCCACCTGACGGGCCTGCCCTACAACCCTCAAGGACAGGGAATCATAGAGCGTGCTCATCGGACGCTCAAAAACAAAGAAGGGGAATTATGATAGAACTCCCCCCAACACCCCGAGTGGCCACTGCTCTGGCCCTTTTTACCTTAAATTTTTTAAATCTTGATGAAGCTGGACAAACAGCGGCTGAGCGACATTGCTCAGAGCCCAAGAGGACAAAAGAATTAGTCAAATGGAAGGATGTATTAACAAATGAATGGAAAGGCCCGGATCCTGTTTTAATAAGATCCAGGGGAGCTGTCTGTGTTTTTCCACAGGACAATGAAAATCCCATATGGATCCCAGGACGACTTACTAGGAGCATCACAGCAAGTGATCAAGAAGGGACTGGGACTCCTGCACCTCCTCACTCTTCTTCCATGGATGCCAGCAACGGTGCAGGGCGAGCTACGATGGGGAATAATGTCAACCTTTCCACTCCCGATGCCGGTGATGTACCACTAACAGGGATTTAGGGTTGGCCTATTTACCTAAGGATCCACAGGTTGAACGACTAAAAGAAAATAGGACTATTCCCCTTAAGGGCAGCCTTTGTTTTGGCATATTCAACAAAACATCTTTTGATCTCCCTTGCATTATGTTATATAATCAATCTTCTGCTTGGTTAAGGGAGGCCACATGGGGAACTGGTGAGGAGGACATTGTGGCTAACGCCACAGTTCTCTATGGTGGTGGCCTTACATTGGGTTAATGGTAGCTGCACTGGTCTTACGCCCATGGCGATGCTACTTGGAGGAAAGGGCGAAAAGGGACGGTTGTCATTTTCCTGGACGGGGAACATCAAACCTGCTGCCTCTGTCTGGACAGCTACTCATATAAAATATCACAGTAGTTACCCGCATGCCTCGCTTTATCCCGATCCCTGTTGATGCCCCGGGGACCATGACCTTATTTAGAGGAAAAAGAGATTTTGGTACTTCTGCAATTATTGCTGGCATTATTGCTACGACAGCAGTCGCTCCCTCGGTTACTGCCTCGGCATTGGCCTTGTCAAATTCAGTACAGACAACCCAAACTATCAACGATTTATCGGCCACCATCTCTGTGGCTCGGGACAGACAGGCCTCAGCCAATACTCAGATATAGGGAGGCCTTATGCTTGTCAACCAACGTATAGATCTGGTCCGAGAGCAATTAGACATTCTATGGCAACTGGCCCAGCTTGGCTGTGAGCAAAAACTCCCAGGCCTTTGTGTCACCTCCATATAATATGACAAATTTACCCGAGCTGCTAATCTGTCTAAGAGTCTTTCACAGCATCTGTTACAGAATTGGACCTCGGAGTTTGAACAGACACTTCAGGAGCTGAGAGCGACCATCATTCAAATAAATTATACCCGACTGGACCTGTCTTTGACGGAGGGATTGTCGTCCTGGATCACCTCAGCAGTCTCTTATTTCAAGGAATGGGTGGGAGTGGGACTTTTTGGAGTGATCCTCTGCTGTGGATTAGTGTTACTCCTCTGGTTGCTTTGCAAATTGAGATCTCAAACAAGAAAGGACAAAGTAGTGATCGCCCAGGCGCTTGTAGCCCTTGAAAAAGGAGCGTCAGCCGATATCTGGTTGACCATGCTCAAGCAACAGGTCGCCGGCTGGACAGCTCTTGCACTCCTAGAACCTCGGTTCATTGCACAGGATTAGAGTGTCCGGCTTGAGCAGCCCATGAGGGGTGACAAGCTTAGCATCGCACAGGGAAGTTCTACCAAATATGCTCCCTGGAAGGCATGTCATATTACATGAGGGTTTCTGCCCCAGTTTTCCCTCCCTCGAAAAATGGCAGTGCGACGGGTCGGGAGTGTCCTGGGTTACAACAACAGCCTAAGGGTATCTCTCTTGTACAGGTTCGCCAACTTCGTACGAGGATATGACCTCTGTCTTCACCCTCCTATATCTGGGTGTCCTGTTTGCTTAAAAAAAAAAAAAAAAAACAGAAAGGGGGGAGATGTGAGGAGCTGTCTGAGGAGCTGTCCTCACAGAGATGTGAGGAGCTGTCCGAGGAGCTGTCCTCACAAACTCCATTACAAGATGGCACCGGCATCCGGCAGAACGCACCTAGTAAAAAGGGCAATACGCAGGCGCCTGGTAACGTCCCTACTCAAAGGGACACGTACGTTTTGGTACGTCATCTGGCATAATTGGCAGCGACCAGTCAGAGAGTGACACGTCCTAGGCGAGGATAGTTTCCTATATAAGGGACGGTTATTCCTCACTCTCCGTCTCCGCATTGTAAGCTTATGCTCTCCCTCTCAAGACGCATTAAAGCTTTTCTGTAGTAGGATCCTGTGTGTGCCGCGTCATTCCTGCTGGCGAGACGTAGCGTGGGACATCTCAGATGTTATTTAAAATTACCAAATTATTAATTAAAACCATTGTATAATACTTTAGTTGGGGATTTGGCCTTGGGTTCTCCTAGACAATTGACTTATGAAGCAAGGGAAGCTTTAAAGAAGGTTGAAAAAGTATTACAAGGCACAATTTTACATCGATGGAAGGAGGGTGCAGACATTGTGCTATGCATTCCAGACACCTACATGCAGCCCACAGGATTGTTGTGCCAAGATGGCCCTCTGCTTTGTGTTAATCCCTCAGGCTTCTCCAGCTAGATCAGTAGAGTATTATCCTACAGCAGTTGCACGCTTAGCCGTGAATAGGATCCAGCAGTGCATACAATTTTTTGGTGTTTTTCCAACCTTGATCATAGTGCCCTATACAGGTCAGCAGATGAAGATCTTGTGTGGCACTGTGGATGCTTGGGCTATATTATGCTGTGGATTCCATGGAGAGATAGATAAACATTATCCAAAACACTCCCGTGATCTTTCTAAGGTTACCTTCAGTGTTCCTATACAGGGGGCGCCATACATTTTTTACAGATGGATCCAAAAATGGCTGTGAAGCTTATGTGATTAACAATCAAGAGCCAATTTTGTGTCAATATCAACCCGGCTCTCCACAAATAATTGAACTCAAAATTGTTCATTTGCCTTTAATTTGCTCTCTGATTCATCATATTTGTTAATGCAGTTAAGATATTAGAAGTGGCTGGCCCTATTAAAATTAGCATCACGGTATGCCAGCTGCTGAGGGAACTTCAGGAATTGATCTGGAAAAGAGGTCACAAGTTTTTTGTCCAACATGTTAGAGCTCATAAAGGTTTGCCTGCTCCTCTCAGTGAGTGAAATGATCTTGTGGATAGATGTACCCGAATGGAGTTCATCTTCTTAAGCTCATCATTGGATCAAGCACGACAGTTTCATCAACAATTTCATGTGCCTACTAAGACCTTAGAGCAGAAGTTTCATCTGTCTTGAGCAGATGCTCGACAGATAGATTTAGGATGTCAACAGTGTATCACTTTTCACCATGGACCTAGTGTCGGGGTTAATCCTAGAGGCCTCTTGCCCCTAAAGATTTGGCAAATGGATGTAACTCACGTATCTGGATTTGGGACTCTAAAATACATTCATGTTTCTGTGGATACTTGTTGAGGAGTCATTCATGCTACCCCTATGAGTGGAGAAATTCACGCAATGTTATTGGACACTGCCTATAAGCCTGTGCTGCTTGGGGAAAGCCTCAACATTTAAAAACTGATAATGGCCCAGCATAAACTGCCAAATCTTTCAAATCCTTTTATAAACAAATGGATGTGCATTTGAGCCATGGCCTGCCTTATAATCCCCAACGTCAAGGTTTTGTTGAGCAAGCACATCGTACCTGAAGGAATGCGTAATTAAACAAAAGGGGGAATAGGCCATGGTAGAACCCCCAAGGAACAGATATCCTTAGCTCTTTTTACTCTTAATTTTTTAATTTTGGATGATGATGTCTTTTCTGCTGCTGACCGACATCAGTGTCAGGCGGGCACGTTGAAAGGTTATGTGAAGTGGAAAGACGTGATCACTGGCTTGTGGCATGTGCCAGATCCCGTTTTGGCATGGGCAAGAGTGTCTGTGTGTTTCCTCAGGATCGGCAAGATCCGTTGTGGGTCCCTGAAATATTGACCAGGAGGTACAACAAGAATGAAGATCCTGCTGCTGCTCACACTTCTCGGTGTGACCCAAATGCTGGTACAAATGGAACCCCTGAGGGGGATACTATCGGTGTTCCTGAGATTCATGCCGATACGACATGACTTTTAAGTCCACTCCTCTACTTCGTCTAAACAGTTGTCAAGTTATCTTCTAGGTAATTGGACAGGAGAATATGATTTCTTAATAGATCTGCTACATGTAGCCATCATGACCGTGAACACCACACGTGCAGATGCTAGACTGGCTATGGGATTGTCATCTTGGATTGCTGCTGCTATGAATCATCTGAGGGAGTGGGCGGGTATGGGAACCCTAGCTGGACTCTTGCTGCTGGTCTCCCTAGTGCGCCTGTGGTGTCTCTGTAGAATGAGGTTTGTTCAGAGGCGGGAAGCGGTTATGGTGGTACAGGTATTTGCAGCCATTAAATCAGGACAGTCCCCTCAAGCCTGGCTTACCGTCATTCAGAAGACCTTGTTGTACCTCACGCCTGAGTATGTATGAGTGACCCTGCCCAGTGATGGGCAACCTCCCTTCTACCTAAGGCATGGGACCTTGTGGGAGACGAGGTGTCCTAAGACTGGTTTAATGAACAGATGATCCTAAGACGGTTGGATGGGTCGCCACACTCAGTGGTGCTTTGCCTGCTTGATTAATTAAACAAAAAAGGGGAACTATAGGCAGTTGCGACATGGTGCAAAGATGGTGCTGGTTTCTGCCTTCCACCCTCCCAATGGTGCGTGGTCTTTGTAGTAAGGAAGTCCTTATTTGGCTATGCCTGCCTGGCCTCCCAGCTTCCGCATAGTGAGAGCCGATCTTCTTGACGCACGTAGCTTGTTGGGATTGGCCAGCAGTAGCTATTTAAATGTGCTCCGGGGTTTCCAAGGGGGCAGAAGATTGTATCAAGGTTCCTGAATAAAACTGCTTGAAGAAGATCTTCGTTGGTCCTGTCTTCCTTGCTGGTCGAGTTAGGATCTTGGCATGGGTAGAAAAGATTTAGGAACATGGAGTGTACGATATTCTTCTAGATAATATTTTTATTCTATATGTCACAGGTTCATTCTTGTGACATACAGTTCAATTTTCTAGGGTTTCCCTGTTTCTCAAAGTCAGTATTTTCCCTACTGACCTTGAATAGAATGAATATTGTATTTCAATTTCTTATTGTAAGTTCCTTGATAAGGGACTTTGTAAATATTCCTCAATGTGTACTCAAAAATTTTGTTTTCCAATTCCATTTTCTGCAATGATTTTGGTCACAAGTGGGTCCAGCTATAGAGTGAGTATAACAGTGTAAATACTGTGTAGCTACTTCAAATGATAAACTCCCAAAAACTTATTTTATCGAAAAATTACCAGACATCGGGAAAGCAAAGGACAACATGGACTATTGAGTTAGGTTTCTTATCCCATTTGATATCAGTACTACACTATGTAGCTTCCAGTGTTCCCACGGCCAGAGTTGGGGGTTTAGGATGTTTTACCATGATTCTTTGTTCAGGCCAATCCTAAGATGCTGGTTGATGTGCAGGGAGAAACGTGGCTTGAGGAGAAGTTAAATATCTACTTCAATAGGTTCACAAAAACAGGAGGGAGTCTATTTGAAATTGTCATTTGTGAATTCTACATTCTTGACATAGTTGGGCAGAATCCATGTTAACATTCCACTTAACCACATAGGTGTAGGAGCCACCAAAATCATATGTTTACTGTAGAGGGCCGCAATAACATTCACCACCACTAGATGGCACTGGCTTCCTCTGTGCCCCACGAGGAAGGCCGAACTAGACAAGATGGCGCCGGACTTCGCGGCGCCAGCCGACTTCCTTTCAGGAAGTTAACTGTGTGCGCATGTGCAAGAGTGCCTTCGCTCCAGGTCTTTGCCCACTCTAGGGTGTTCCTGATGAGATCATGAGTAAGCGACCAATCAGGTGTGGATGTGCCGAGCTAGGGTGTATATAAGCGTGCCATGCTGTCGCGTGGGGCTTCCTCTTTAAGATATCAATAAAGTTTGGTTGCAGCTAGGATTCCTATGTCCACACGTGTTTTCTTACTGGCGAGGTCGCGCGTGGGACAGTATACATCAGCCAACAAAACTAGATAAGATTGATGAAGGTAAGAAGTGCATTCTGCCAGGAGCCTGAAAAAGTTATTTCCTGAGAGACACAGATACAGCATGTCAAATACAGAAGTGAATGCTAGTAGCAAACCCGTGAAGTGAAAACGGAACTCTTGCTGGTAGATTTTGAAAAAGGATTAGAAGAGCTGAAGGTACTTTCAAAACCTTAAGAACAGCAATGCCAGTGAACCAGAGCTTCTCATACTATACCAATATACAGAGAAAGGACATGGACTGAGCTATGGCTCCAAATGCACATGTGGCCGACTATGGCCTTTTTGGGCAACATTGGAAAGAGAAGCCCTTGTCCTCCCTTGTACATCTTTCAATTCAAGGGAATGTCATGCGGGAGAAAGGCTGGTTAGAGAAGAAAGAAATGGGAATGGGTAAGGATCTTATGGGCAGTAAACTGGGAAAGGAAATTATATTTGAAATGTAAATATAGAAACATCCAGTTAAATAACGCAATAAAATTTGCTAAAAAATAAAAAAAATGAATGTTATAAAAGAAAGAAAAAGCTGCCAAGTAATCACACATATTGACTCGTAAATTTGAAGTGGTAGTCAGGGTAAACTAGTGGAAAGACTGAGATGGTGAAGTCTCAACTAGAAGCTCTTCTCTCCCAGATGTCAGTGTCAGACACAAACTGCACTATAGGAATCCAAAGCATGGAGGAGTTTACACTGAGCTGAGGAGACAATACTTGTCTTTGCTTTGTTTCTTTGGACCTTTTTCTTCAGGGCAAAAAGAGTAAAGCCATGAGCTCTGAGGGGAACAGCTGTGCCCTTCCCAACAACTGGCTTTTGTAATGAAGAAATTGAATATATAAACTCTCTGACTTCCAGGAACCACATCAAGCAGGGAAGTCCAGATGATTCTGAGAGGATCACAGCTCCTGATTACCATGTGTGGAAGGCTCAGATCAAGACTGTTTCTTCAGCGAACCCACTCAATCCGTACCCAAGACACACCAAGCTTTCCCATGGACCACTTATTTCTTCCTTTTTTTATAGAAAGACAGAAGTCCAGCTTCCTTCTCTTTTATCTCCCTCCCAAATGGCTGTTTAGCGGGTATAAGAGGTCAATGAGTTAACCCTAGAGGTCCTCAAAGAAAATCCAAGACGTGGTTGCTGTCACCATGACACTTGTGACATCAAAGAAAAGCTCGGGCTCTCCAGGATATAAGAGATTTTTCATGGAGGGCCTAATGATGATGTCACTGAGAACCGCCATGGCCTACCTGCTAAACAGCTTTCCTTACATTGACAAGATTTGAGGGTGCCTTTTCCAGGAGTGTCTCCTGTGACACAGTGGAAACCTTTACATACTATATATCTTTAAAGCTAGAGACCTCTCTTTGCTTCATTAGTACTTACATGTTCAGAATAGAGAGTGTTGGTCAGGGGCTTGGCATGGGTAAAAAGGATCTAAGAACATGGGGTGGAGGAGATTCTTCTGGATAATAATTCCACTCCCAGGTCCATTCCTGTGACAGACAGTTCAAGTTCCTGGGTTTTCTCTGTTTCCAAAAGTCCAATATTTTCCCTCCAGACGTTTAGTTGAATGAATATTGTATTACATTTTCTTATTGTACATTCTTTGAAAGGGGACTTTATATATATTCCTGAATGTGTACTCAAAAATTCTGTTTTCCAATTTTATTTTTTTGCAATGATATTGGCAACAATGTGGGCCCAGCTAAAGCATGAATATGAAAATATAAATATTGTATACCTACTTCAAATGATAATCTCCCAAATCCTTATTTTATACAAAAATCACCAGCCATCAGTAAAGCAAAGGATAACATGGAGCCTAGAATGCGGTTCTGAATTTCTTTTAGGCTTCAAAAATTTTGTCTAGAAAGTTTTGTGTGTGTATTTGTGTCTTTATCCCTCCACTGGTGTCCTTCCAGGCTACGGGAGTTGGCCTCTTCATGTTCCATATTACCAATGTGAGTCACATCTTAGGTCACCCCATTGATTCATGGGTACCTCCCTTATCCAGGTCTCTTTCTCTTCCTGGAGGTTTCTCCCACCTCCTCATCTCTAAAATTCAAGATTTCCTTTCCTTCTCCTGACTATCAGGTCGTATCTCCTGTCCCTTCCCACGCAGGATCCATTCTCCTCTTCCTTCCTTCTCCCATCTAGTTCCTTCCCTCAATCTGCCTCCTAGACTATTTTATTCCCCATTCTATGTGAGAGTCAATCATCTGCACTTGGGCCTTTCTTCCTGTTTATCTTCTTTGTATCTATGAGCTTTGTGGAGGACGTCCTGTAGTTTATGGATAATATTACTTATAATTGAGCAATTTCAACAACCCTGCTGGATCATATTTTTATAGTAGTATGTTAACATTGAAAATTATAATTTAGTATGAGTGAATGTCAGGAGGAGCAAATTTAAGTAAAAAGCACCTTAAAACATAAATCAAAACACAGATTTTACCAGTTGACATTCTTATAATAATAATACTCTACTACCATGAGTAATTATTGTCTCACAGGTGATTTTTTAAATTATACCAAAATTTGGCAGGCAAGTGATGCTTTTACCAAATGATTATGGATAATATGACTAAGATCAAATAAGATAAATATATTGTTTTCATTTTGATATCACTTGCTGGAATTTTTCCTCAAACATGATATATAATATAGCATTAAACATTATGGTATTACTTTTAAATTTTAATATTTATTTTAACCTAACCTATAAAGTAACAGGCTGCCTTATGTTATTTTTGCAGACATTCAACCTCATCCTCGCTTCCTCAGATCTTTGTTCCCTCCTGCCCTAGGACCCTCACCACTTATACTAGTTTCTCTTCATTATTCTTACTTCTACATTCATATCCCACATGTTCAATATCTTCCATACCACACTTTTTAAAACCCTACGCTCTAATCTCTGTGACCTATACCAGTTAAATGAACTCAAACCACCCACAGCTTCTCATAAATACAAATATATTAAAGGAGATTCTATTATCTACATGAGAAAGAACACATGGTATTTGCCTTTCTGAGTCTTTGTTACTTACTCGGTATATTTTCTAGTTACATGTATTTTCCTGAAACCATCATAGTTTAGTTTTCCTGGGCTGAATGAAATACCATTGTGTATATTGTCACATTCTTATGTATCTACGTATCAATGAGCATTCCTTACTATTCTCAATAAAAGAGCAATAGATTTCTTTGTGAAAAACGATGAGAAACCGAAGATAGAGAAGTCAAGATTAATTACTGACAAACTAAGAAAAAATTTCCAAAGATAAAAATTTGTGGCTATGTTAACTAGATCAGTGTATTTTAACATTAATAAAGGATGTGGTTTTTATAATGTTTTAATACTAATTAAAATTGTAGAATATTCAAAACTTTAGAAAATTCCTTTAAAATTGTCCATCACTAAGTGATATTTCTACTAAATATTTAATCTTTTTATAAAATATTTTGGTTATATATACATATATATTCAAAATAAAGAACATTAAGAAGTTACTGTCATAAAATTCAATAACAACACCAAAGACCGGTTATATGAATTAACAACGGACTAGAAGTTATTGAAAACCTCTCCAGTTAAATTAAGAGACTTAGAAAAAAGATAGCATTTTAATAGAAGTGCACATGTTAAACAAGATACAATAAAATCCCGAAACTCTCCTAAGATGGTTACTATGCATTCCTATGTGCTAAGGTTTCATCAACCTGGTATATAAAGAGAAGGTGTACATCAGAAAAATATATTCATGTTTAACATACTAAATTTCTTCATAAAACCCAAGCAGACACTTCTCTATTTGTTGCTTAAAAAGTATGTACAAAGCACGGATTTTGATTATAACACTAATATTTCAAAACTATCATTAAATATGCAAAGATCTTAAAACAAAACCCAGAGTTTTCAGAGCAACCATTCAAACTTAAGAAGGAAAAGAAAACATTTTAACTACATAGATGTGCGTAATGAAGTCCCCAGCTAACCAGTAACAGATGGGTCAAATTTATTGTTCTATATATTCCATAGAATAGTCTCTCCCAGTTCATTGTTCCTTAGCATACGTTATTGCTTATCTTTCTCTGTTTCTTATCTTCTGAGAGCAGGTGGCATTGGCCTGAAATCCACCATTCTTCATTCACAATATAAAAACCCTTTAGCTAATCACAGAAAAGCCTTCAAAGTGTATTTACATAGGTTTATTTAATACAAATTCAGCTTATAGTTTAAGGGGAATAGTGATGGAAAACATCTTTTCATACATACTGTTGAGGGAAGCTTGTTGTAATTTCCAAACCCAATGAGCCCATAAAGAAAACACACAATCTGGTTATTATAATTATAATCTATAAACGTGTATTGGGCAGATCTAACGTTATCATATCATATTCCCCAACCATAAACCCCTTGCTACATGTGCTTTCTCCAGGCCATATGGATTGTTTCCATTATTCCTTCCTCCTCTTTTTCTTCAGTCCTCTCCCTTCCCCTCTTACCCTCTTCTGACTCTCTACCTAACCCCACCGTCAAACATCCAGGTACAACTTTCCCCTCCAGCTCTCAGTAATAGGCTCAAGCATTTACTGACAGGTTAAAATGGGAAGAAGGTTCATATATGATCACCTGAGTCCATGATAGAGGGCCAGTTGGGGGGAAACCTCCTTTGAGGAAGCAGATAAATATCAGGATAAAAATTGCATTTGCTGGGGGAAGAACAAATCTGTATAATGCTTTGCATATCTATCCAGTGGATTCTGAGAAAATGTGCAATATTCTTCCAAAGACCCAGCTATACCACTCCTGATCTTATATCTGAAAAGACCTGCCATACTGCAAGGACATGTACTCCATCATGTTCCTAGTGGATTTCTTCATAATGAACAGAAAATAGAATTAAGCCAGATGCCCCTCAACCAAACAATGGCTACAGACAATGTGGTTCATTTACACAATGGAATACTACACAGCTATGAAAAATAAGGACATTGTGAAGATGCGGTCTAGTAGATGGAATGAGAATTTATTGTCCTGAATGAGGTAACTGAGACCCAAAATAACATGTACATACTCACTTAAAAGAGGGTATTAGCTATAAAGTACAGAATTCACACACTAAGATTTACGGAACCAAAGAGGATAAACATGAAGAAAGACACAAGAAAAATGCTTGAATTTCACTCAGAAGGAGGAATAAACTAATGAGAGGAGGCAGATGGAAGGAAAGAATTGGGAGGCTGAGGGGATGGGACGGGAAATGGGGTGTGAGAATCATTTCTTGGGAGAGACGGGCAAGAGGGACAGAGGGCAGGAGAATAGACTGAATCAGTGACTGTCCAGGGTGGGCGCTATCTCTATGATTATCCTGCAGTCTGCGATGGGTGAGGCTGCCCTGGCGTCCATGAGGGTGACTTTAGCTGAGACTCGGTACAGTGGGGATACGGAGACTGAAATGGTCACTTTCTGTATCCACGGAGGACCCCAGGTGGAAGGATAAGGACACAAACACACCCCCAAAATTTTGACCCAGAAATTGCCTTTTCTATAAGAGACACAAGGACAGAGATCGAAGAGGAAATGAGGGAATGTTGACAGGACACGTGACCGGATGTGAGACTTATCCTAATGGCAGACGGCAAACCCTGACATTATTAATGGTCCTTTCTCATGTTTGCAGACGGGAAGGTAGCGTTATTGTCCTCTGCAGGCTCCATCGAGCAGCCGACTGACACAGAAGGACAGACACACGGACAAATATCGGATGGAGCTCAGTGAGTCTCACTGAGGAGCAGAGGGAAGGACTGAGAGAGGCAGAGGAGCACAATGGTCTTCACGTGGGGTCACTAACCCGTCGCCTGTCTCTGGATCCTGCTCTCCTACCCGGCTGCGTTTTCAGGACCTGGTGGGAGACGATGAATCTTGTCCTGCAGAGACTTGATGTGCCAGGGGAGAGGGTGCACCCAGAGGGGTCCTCCACTCTCTCAGAGAAGAAGGGGGGAGGGTAGGAGGAGGGACTGTAAATGGTGGGAGCCTGGAGGGGTGTGGTGACAGGGCCGCATTCAGAGTGTTACCTGGTGAATAGATACAAACATTCTAGCAAGGGGCGCAGGCATGACATCACGGGGACTGTGGTGTGACATCATGGGTGTGGAGCATGACATTTTGGGGGTGGGGCATGACATCGTGGGTGTGGGGCATGACAATACGGGGGTGGGACATGACATCGTGGGTGTGGGGCATGGCATCGTGGGTGTGGGGCATGGCATCGTGGGGCTGGGGCATGACATCATGGGAGTGGGGCATGACATCATGTGGGTGGGGAATGACATCATGGGTGTGGGGCATGGCATCATGGGAGTGGGGCATGACAACATGTGGGTGGGGAATGACATCATGGGTGTGGGGCATGACATCGTACGGTTGGGGCATGACATCATGGAGGTGGGGCATGACATCATGGGGTTGAGGAATGATATCATAGGGATGGGGGCATGGTATCATGAAGCTTCATGGAAAATAGTTAGAACTAGAAAAAAAAAATCGGCCCGAGAGGGAGCTGAGACCTAGAGACGCAAACATGGCGGCGTTTACCTATGGATCGTATCGGCTGTGAGATAAATCTTATTCTATCTACAATCCACAAATGCAGAGAGGACACAGGAAAGGAGAAGGCCCGTGAGGGGGGAAAGCATCGACCTCTCTGAAAGGAAAACTGGAACAGATTCTGTGGGTGAGTGAGGGCGACTGAGGACAGGAGCAGAAGGTCGGTGGGGACGATGAAGGGATAGCGCGGTGCAGAGAGAACCGGCCAGAATTAGGGGACACACGGGTTAATGCAGAAACTCGATGGATGCGCTGGTTAATTCATGGTGTCTAGATGGCAACCTCCGGAGGATTTAATCTGACAGAGAACGCAGAGTCCGAACCTTCAATCCTTTGAAATCGAGCAAGTGGGACCTCAGGGTGGGGATGGGGCACACTCAGTGGAGTCGGTTTCTGAGGAGGTCACATAGAGATCCCTGAACAGCAGACCGAGGCTGGGACAGAGATTATAAAGATATAGCAAATGAGGCCTTCCTGGTACCTTAAGCCTCCATCGATATAAATGCACCCGAAAACCCTTCCCCCTCTCCAAGGTTTGTGTAGCCCTCGTTCACCCTGAGTAAAATATATGCACACAGCGCGTCCCTGAACACCTTCTAACAGAGCTGGGACACTGAATACCTGGGACAACCCCCAACTCACTTGCAGGCAGAACAAGATTCTGTTGACCGAATAGTTTTTGGGGCCACTTCATCCTTTTGCACCTGGACACTCTAGGAAGCAGACATCCGAGATGTGTGTGTGTGTGTGTGTGTGTGTGTGTGTGTGTGTGTGAGTATCTGTCTGTCTGTGTGTCTGTGTGTGTGTATTTTTATGTGTGTGAGTGTTTGTATGTATGTGTGTTTGTCTGTGTCTCTCTGTTTGTATGTGTGTGTGTATGTGTGTTTATGTGTGTGTATGTGTGTGTCTGTGTGTTTATATGTGTGTATGTGTGTGTCTGTTTGTGAGTGTATTTTTATGTGTGTGAGTGTTTGTATGTGTGTGGGTCTGTGTGTGTTTCTCTGTGTGTATGTTTGTGTATGTGTGTATGTCTCTCTGTCTGTGTCTCTGTGTGTGTGTCTTTGTGTATGTGTTTGTGTGTGTCTGTGCGTTTGCATGTGTGTATGTGTGTGTGTGTGTGTGTGTGTGTGTGTGTGTGTTAGTCATGCACAAGCTAACCATCCTCACACACAGACTATATAGATTGCTTTTCTTTTTGGAAAGTTGGCAAATCTTTCTCTTGTCCTAAGAAAAGACAACCCTGGTTTGAAACTCTCTATGTGAAGCCATGACAGGTTGAGTGATTTTCATGTATGAGGAGTCTGTCCTTGTGAAAATTGCTTTTATTGATACAATAACCCTTGAAAAACACATTTCAACATTTACTTACCATAGTCTGTGATCCCTTGAGGGGATTTTTCCATTATTATTATTATTATTATTATTATTATTATTATTATTATTATTATTATCATCATCATCATCATCATCATCATCATCATCATCACCATCTTTATTATATATTATTATTATTATTATTCCAGGATTATTCCATTATATTATTGTTTGTGCTGTTACCAGTGTGCTAATGTTAACTGATGGCAGGAAGATTTTGCTTCATGTGGGTCCCATTGGACAGCCATGTTTTGGTTCTTGAAACGGAAAGTTTTATTTACATGCCCCCAAGAGCAAATACATGCAAGTACAGAAAGTTCCTTGGTCTTCTACACGACATTGACACCCTCACGTAGTCCTCTGATCTATTTGAGAAACAGAATTTAGACGAGCAATGAAAAGGTTGGTGACCAGAGACCCAAGTTTGGGAGACATAAGACAGTTTTTCACAATGTTTCGGGCTTTGGGGATTGCTAGACATTACATTTCATTCATAGCAGGAATAGTCAAAATTATTGAATAATAGTAGGCAGAAAATTTTAACAACATGTGTGTGCAGGCTAATTTAAATTCCCGTATTTCATCTATAGAACATTATATATTCTCTTTCAGGTTCCTCTTGAAATTCTTTGTAGAAGTGAAAACCGGTATGTGTTTATGTGTACACATTCATAAAGCATGGCCGTCGCTCTAGTGATGGACAGAAGACACGACTGTCAAGAGACAGACTGACTTTCTTACCAAAGGAATAAAACTTCACCTTCATGGAGGCAGTTTCGGTCTTAGGTGCAGAAGTTTAAAATCCCCTGAGAAAGCTTCCTACAGCTACCATTTCATGTATATTGTAATATTCTAGGATGTGGGGTTGTTCTTTGCATTTTGTTTCAAGATCTACATGAAAGTTTTGACTGCGTGTACTATTTGGAGATGTTGTCTTTTATCTTTTCTATCGATGGATTCTGGGTTGTAGACTCTCAGGCATTTTCTGATCCATCCCTCACAGCAGGGTCTGCAAGTGAGAAGAGTCTTCATCAGGAATAAAGGAAAGAAGACAGATAAGGTAATAGATGACTCCCTGATGTATTTATCTCTGTGAATCTGAGATGACTGTTGTCATCAACCTGTATATAAACTTTAACTTTACAACAAAGTACACTCACATGAGTTTAAACCTTTGTACTTTTCATTGTGTAAATATTTGCAATAAAGAGAGCTTTCAAAGTGATAAAGTTGTGTGATGTGTGTAACCCATTTAACAGATTCTCTTGTATAACTTAATAGAATATATAAATGGTTTTCCTTCATGTTGAATGTAATGAAGACAGTTACTCTTCTAACAATATATGTTGTAATTCTGGCCTCTATAAAATTTAATATGTTCATATCTTGCCTAAACCTCCACCACAATTACTTATGGGATACTTCCTATACTTACTTAGTGTTTTTTTCCTAAATATTGACTTTAAAATGCATTTAGCAGAATAGATATTGAGGGAGATCGAGGGAGGGAGGAAACTGAATGGGAGGGAAGGTAGAGAAGGGAGTGGGTAGGAGGAATTAGGTAGAGTGGGTTTGGAGGAATTAGGTAGAGTGAATGCAGGGAAAAAGGAATGGAAACCACAAGTGTGGGGTGCGCATCTCTAGGAAGTGCCAGAGACCTGGGAAAGGCGAATCCCCAGGGTGTCTATTGGGGTGACTCTAGCAGTGGGGATACACATCCTTAATTGTCCACTTCTGTAGCCAGGCATGACTCCCAGTGATATGACAAGGACACAACCCACCCACAAAACATTCAATCCAAAGTGAACACAGACTACAAGACCTTCAGAGACAGAGATAGATAGAGCAGACATGGAAGGAACATCTGACCAATGGTTAGCGCAGATTGAGACCTACCCCGAGGGCAATCATTGATCCCTGACACTATTAAAGATACTCTATCGTGCTTGCAGACAGATTCCTAGCATAACTGTCCTCTGAGTGCCTCCACCCAACAGCTGAGAGAAACAAGTGAAATGATTCACCACCAAACATTAGCTGGAGCTTAGGGAGCCTTAAAAAAAAAAGGTGAAGAATCGAGGCCCAGATGACATGAGGGACTCCACAGGAAGACCAATACAGTCAATTCACGGGGACTATTGGGGTCTGCCAAAGACTGAACCACCAACCAGAGAGTGAACGTGGACTGAACCTGAGCCCCCAGGACATAGGTAGGAAATGTGTAGCTTTGTCTTTTTACGGGTTCCCCCGAAATGGGTGTTGTCGTACCTTGAAGATGGAGACCGATATTGGGATGTAAAGTGAGTAAATAAGTAAATGAATTTTAAAGAAACAGATATCCCATGTACAGATAACATGTTTTGGGAAAGCCCAATTCTAGTTGTTCGGTACCCACCTGAAGACAAAGCCTGTGGAGTGCCTATGCCCTTCAACACTGCATAATCTCCATATGGCAACCCTGGAAATCTTGTCTGATATTAAACAGATTATAGGAGAGACAAGTTGAGTATAAACACTGTTATTTAAAAGGGTTTAAACGATAAATAATTTTTTTTAAATTTTTGTCTGTGGTACCAGGTTCAGTGTTCTGCATAAACACTTCAACACGGTAATTTCTTTTTTTTTTTTAAATCGCCAAACAGAATGCACCTTATATTTTTCTATCTAGGTGTAATCGAGATGATGAAATACCATTCTTTGCTTTAAAAAAGAAAACTAATTGTGTTCCATTGGCTTTTTTTGTTAATTTTTATTTTTTGTGTTTTGGGGTTCATTTAATCAATTATTTTTTCATTGAATTAATTATTTTCTTATTTTCTAGTGTAGATAAAAATTTAGGTTGCTGGTCTTTGTTTCTAATCTAAGAATTAGTGTTGTAAATAAAGTTTCCTCTTAGCACCGTCATAGTTATGTCTCACACATTTTGATAGTATGTTACCTATCTTCTTCTTTTTTTCTTACTGTTACATAGTTTCTTTATTTCTTGACATATTTATTACTTGTGAATGTGTAATTTAATGTTTCTGGACTGGGAGACTCCTGTTGTCTCTCATTGAAGACGTCTATTTTAGTTTTGTTGTATTAGCAGAACACATCCCGAGGGGCTGGAGATGCAGCTCAGTGGGCAGAGTGCTCACTTGGCTCTCACACAGCTCTGGGCTCCACCTACAGTACCTCATCAGCCTGGTGTGGTGTTACATGCCCATAGTCCCATTACCAGGAGGAGTACCAGGAGTTCAAAATCATCCTCGGGTGCATAGTGTAGTTGAGGCCAGCCTGGGCTACATGAAACCTGTATACACAAATATGTCCCACAGGACATTCTTTCTTAGGCATTTGCCACACTTTGTTCTGTGGTTTCTGAGTGTCTGAAAAGTCCAGGGTACTTGAAGCAAAAGAACATCCTGGTGCTACTAGGGACTGTCAGTCAGAGACATTGGCTGGTGACGCCATCTCATCCTAGCTGGTTTTCCGCCTGCTTCTGTTCCTGATGGGCTGATGCGTGTCCACAGCTTTACTCATGATCGCCCTGCTTCCTTTTAGCTGTACCCATTCTTGATTCCTGCTGAGGCAGTGATGGAGTTAGTGACACAAAGAATTGGGGTCTCCTTCAAGCCCACTGATTGTCTCAACAATAAGTTCTTTCTTGGTAGAAATAGTTTCTCTGTTGCCTACATTGTCAGACATAAAAAGAACACTCTTCTCTGTTTTATTTTGACACTGGGTTTCATTATGTAGGTAGGGCTGGCCTGAAACTCACTGTATAAACCAGGTAGGCCTTGAACTCAGAGAGATTAGCTTGCTTCTGAGTGCTGGGATTAAAGGGGCATGCCTGGCTCCTTCTTTTTTTTAATTTGCTCTATGGGGTGTGTGTGTGTGTGTGTGTGTGTGTGTGTGTGTGTGTTTGTGTGTTTGTGTATGTGCATGTGTGTGTGTGGTTATGTGAGTGGCTGTGTGTGTTTGTGTTTGTGTGTGTGTATATGTGTGTGTATGTGAGTGTGTGTGTGTGTTTGTGTGTGTATGTGTGTGTATGTGAGTGTGTGTGTGTGTGTGTTTGTATGTGTATGTGAGTGGGTGTGTGTGTGTGTTTCTGTGTCTGCATGTGTGTGTGTGTGTTTTGACTAAAGAGTCCATCAGATCCTCTGAACCCTGATCCTCTGCAAGAGCATCCATTATTCCTAAGCAGTGAGCCTTCTCCCCAGCCCCTCCTGCCTTCTCTAAACTCCACTTCATTGTGCATCTTGCCCAGACATGCCTTCAATTCCTACTCTTAGTGTTTGTTTTAATTCAGTGAGTTCCTATTCAATTTTCTCTTGTTTCTTCTATTACATCACCAAGATGATGTGTAACCTTTGCTTTTGGAAGTTTCTCATTGACGACGCTTGAATCCTGGCTTTAAAATCCTTGCTGACAATCCTGACAATGGTTTTCTCTTGGTGCCACCACCAGGGAACTGGTTTTTCTCCTCTGCTTTTCATTTAGGGGGATGGTCATGGTGTGACGTGATTTCCATTTTGACATCATTTGTCTAAGATGTCAGCAGTCCTGACACTGTGGGTGCAGTGGCTGTTTATCCTTCATAACCTTATGGTGGTGTGTTGGTTTTTCTGGATTTGCCTGATTGAATAAAAGGGATTATACCTCCAGTCCATACCTACAGGCATATCTTAGAGGGGTCAGGAAGAGAGGTTCTCAACCTTCCTAATGTAACCTTTTCATACAGCTCCACCAACTGTAAAATTATTTCATTGCTACTTAATAACTTTAATTTTGCTATAGTTATGAATTGTAATGTAAATGTCTGATGTACAGGATATATGATATGTGACTCCTGTGCAAGGGCCATTTGAGCCCCCAAAGGGGTCTCAATCCAAGGGTTAAGAACCACTGATCTGGACTTAGTGGGATGCCCTTACCGACGTAGATGGGTTGCCCAGTGTTGCCGGGGAGGAGTTTCCATCTCTGGAAGGCAAGGGATCTTCCAAGATCAGGCTTTTTCCTGGGTCACTCTGGAATAGTGGACACACTCTTGATGGTTACTGATGTATCAACTGACTCCAGGTAGTTTTCTTTTACTTCCTCAAAGATGAGGATTATAAAAAGGGTTCTGCTAGCCAAAAGCAGTGGCTGAAGATATCCCTAGCGATCTTTCCCTTACCTAATGGCTTCTTGTCCCCACAAGGCAAACAATAGATGTCTGAGTGCCTCCCAAGCTGCACCTTTCCAATCTACACTCTTCCTTTGTGCTGTTGCTTTCACGAAGAGCACACAGACTAACCCTGAACCCATCTTGTCTTCAGTCAGCACTAACACCTAGTCCTCTCTGCCAGCTTCGCTTTCCCATATGACCCGGTTGTTCGCAATTCTGAGGCATGTTCACGCTTGTATGGACAAACAGAATGGCACCGATTGGCTAGTCTATAATGACGCAGATTCTGTATGATTCTGATTCAGAAGCCTGTAAATCCAAGATTAAGAGACCATCGGCAGAGGAAGGAGTTCTTGTGGGATGTTGTCACCACAAGAGGGATCCAATGGTCTAGGAAGACAAGAGAGGGAGCCAAACTCCCTTTCATAATTGAACCTTTTTCCACAATAGCATCATTAATGGGTCTTTTTTTGTAGGTCGCATCCCTCTTGACCTAATCAATTCTTCACAACTACATTCCCACTGGGGATTAATCTTCAGAAAATTACTTTTGGGCGAACACATTCAAACCAGAGATGACGGTGAATATTTGGTTATCTATAGTGGGGGTGGGCATTATTCTTCCCACGTCGTGTACCCGTAAGATCTCTAACTACCTCCTTCCCCACGGTAGCCTCACTGAATGACGTGAATTCCGGGTGATTGATGAGGTACAGACACCAAAGCTCATTGCCATATCCTGTCACCAGTATCAAGCTCGAAACAGCAAGAGCCACCTGTGGGAAGGAAAATATGAATAAACTTTACGGTATCTCTAAACTATAAACCCCCAGTTTAATCAAAACATTGTTTTAGACTCAGTTCTCTTATATCGATGTGTTTTAAATGTACAAGTCAGTGGGCTTGCTTGTGACTCCTTGTACAGGTTTATACTGTACATTAGCCATCTTCATCCTCACAACTCACCTCCATTTCCACCTGCACACACACACACACACACACACACGCACGCACACACACACACTCACACACACACACACACACACACACCCTGCTGCTCCCCTTCCTCTTCCTAAATGCCCCCTTTCACTTAATATCCCTCATTAAAATCTAAATTTCACAATCGTCTGTTTGAGTCTGGCTTGTTTCACTTAACATATTGTATTTTACAGTTCCATCTATTTTTCTGAGAACAAAACGCTTTTCCTCTTACACATAGATGAAAATCACATCAATGTATATCACATTTTTTTAAGCCATTCATCCAGTAATCAACAGCCAAGGTTTTTCCAATGACTTGTGTATTGCACTCAGTGTGGTAATCAGAATGGATGTGCAGGGTCCTGGTTAGTTTTTATTATCAATTTGACTCAACCTGGGAAGAAGGAGATACAGCTGAAGAATTGCGTCCATCTGATTGGCCTTTGGCCACATCTTCAATGAATTTTTTTTTTGATGGTTGATGTGGAAGGGTGTAGCGCACTATGGGGAGAGTCATCCCCTATGAAGGTGGCCCTGGGTTGTAGGAGAAGGAGAGAAAGCTGAGTAGGTCATGGATAGCAATCCAGTACTCAGCATTTCTAAGTTGTCTCTGCTTCCTTTCCTGCCTCTAGAGTCCTGCCTGAGTTCCTGCCCAACGTCGCTCAGTAACAGACGGGAACCTAGAAGATAGAGTGAGACAAACTCTTTCCTCCTCAAATTGACGGCTGTGATGAGATTGTTCTTCTTGTTGCCTACTTGTTCTTCCCTTTTTTGAAAGATGTCTCTGTTTATTGTTCTTAGAAATATGACATTACATGTTTTCTCATGGGCTCTCTGTCTCTCACCGTGTCTCTCTCTGTCTCTGTCTCTGTCTCTCACTCTGTATTTGTGTGTTTGTGTGTGTATATGTGTATGTTTGTGTGTGTTTGTGTGTGTGTTTGTGTGTGTATGTATGTGTGTGTTTGTGTGTTTGTGTATGTATGAATGTTTCTGTGTGTGTGTGTGTGTGTTTGTGTATGTATGAGTGTTTCTGTGTGTGTGTGTGTGTTTGTGTGTGTTTGCTTTCCAGGCTTAAAAATCCGCAAGGCTGTACCTATCAGCAGATGCCTATTGAAAGAAGATAAAGGGGAGAAAAGGGTGAAAAATCATGTCATTTGAGTTATCCCCACATTGAGGTCATCCACATAGTGGACCAAAGTCACATAACGGCAGAGGAGTCATAAGAGCA
The DNA here is from genome assembly GCF_021556685.1 of Rattus norvegicus. Lineage (NCBI taxonomy): Eukaryota > Metazoa > Chordata > Mammalia > Rodentia > Muridae > Rattus > Rattus norvegicus. The sequence goes on from NC_141544.1 coordinate 6,383,672, forward strand.
GAGAGAGAGGAAAACTCAAAGTGTGAAGGAAAATGTGCTTAAAACTACGATAGAAGAGAGAAAACGAAGACGGTGCACTTAGAAAAGTGGACAGATTTTAAAAAGCTGCCATAAGTTGTTAAACTCTAAGTACATTTAAAAAATTATAATGTTGAAGTGGAAGGGAATTACTGGGAAGAGGGAAGGGAGGGTCAGAGTGTAGGGGGACAGGGGAGGGTTCTGAAAAGAATCGTTTGAAGATCTAAAGAACTATGTGACACAAACAATTAAAGTGCCCTGTAATATACAGGTAAATTCCATACTTACCTGCATCCAGTATTCTGTCTACCCTATTTCAAAAACACAATTACCTCATCTGTTTCATCCTGTTTTACTGCATTTGATTTAATAAATTCCTTGTAACCAGAAGTGCTGGTAAATTTTAAAGACATTTAAAATATGACTGGTCCATTTAGGGTTTGTCATCACTTTATCCCGATTTTGGAAGCAGGTCCAGGAGCTAATTTTTCCTCGCTCTTTGCAAAGAATCCATAATTCATGATCGCCATTGACTTCAATACAAGGTATTTAATCCTGTCAAATTCCAGCTTTGTTTGAAAAAAATGGCCCTCCTCTAATTGTGGGTTTTGATAAAGCTAATTTTGGGGTGCTATCCAGTGGGCTGCCTCGGAGAGAGAGGCTAGCAATATTTCTGATACGGAGAATGACTTAAAGATAACCAAAGGAAAGATAGGAGCTGGGAAAATAACCACCAAGGATGTTGGTGACTCAGAAACCAAAGACTTTTTCAGAAAAAAAATGCAGCTACTTGGGCAGACTGTGACTCGAGTCATCAGAATATTGGGGTGGGGACTTTATTTTGGGTCGCCCAGAGGCTACATGAGAAGCTAAAACCTAGATGCTGGAAGTTTCTAAGCGTAACTAGGGAAGGAACTGGCCTGAGAAGGCTTCTATGACGTAAGCAGAGCCTGGATGATGTCACAGAGCACTGGGCGGAGGTTGCGTTTCTCTTCCACTTGGGGGCGCTAGTCTCCCCTGAAGGTGGGATCACTATCTTCCCAGCGGGGTGTGAAAGCCAGTTCAGCTCCTGAACCCCACAATTGTTCAACAGCCTTTTGGTGCCTGACCGGTTTCCGAAGACAGAATCTGGACGACAAGGACATTTTCTTTCGGTTAATAGGTTTATGAAGATAAAGGGGACCCTTGTAGCCCAGAAAGCTAATAGTTTTCCCTCGTATAGCGAGTAACGGTATGTTCTGATGTCTTCCATGTTTGAGAGCTCGGCGGACTGTCTAGGCCAATCAGTCTCCGGAGTTTATTATCCTTTGCTAACAATATGTAATTCATAATTCTACTAAAATGCCAAAGCTCCTTTCTGAGCTTGTGCAATTTAGGTGATAATATTTCTTTTTTTTTTTTTTTTTCGGAGCTGAGGACCAAACCCAGGGCCTTGTGCTTGCTAGGCAAGTGCTCTACCACTGAGCTAAATCCCAACCCCAGGAGATATTATTTCTAAATGGCTGTTGTTGCCTACACAAAAGACTCTTGTTGTGGTCGAAGATGCAACAGCGTCGCGGAATAAACCTGGGCCTGGGTCAGGATGCACAGTACAGAAAGCCAGTGGACTGGTGTGCTGTGTCTCTGGCCGATACTTGTGGATGTTGCCACATAGCTCATAGTTAGAGGGTAGACGAGGGGTGTGGCCATCCTTCTGGCTCCTTTGCTATCCTTTTTCTGTTCTGCTTGCTTAAAGTGGGGACAGGGATACTTAATCCCACACTGATCTAGCCATTCAAGGAGAGGTTCCTCAGCAGAGGCAAAGTGCCACGGACTGAAGAAATGTGTCTGAATATGTTATTCTGAGCTGTAGAGAACCATTTGTTCATTTCCCTTTGAACTTTAGATTTTGATTTTTGAGACAGGGTTTTTATGTGGGTAGCTTTGGCTACCCTGGAACTAACTCTGTAGACCAGGCTGTCCTTGATCTCACAGAGGTCTGCCTCACTCTGCCTCTTGAGTGCTGGAATTAAAGGTGTGCTCCACCATTGCACAGCCCTCCTACGAACTTCTGATTACGACAGATTTAGATTCAGATGCTCAAACCTGTTTACAATCACATTCTTCACCTGCTCCAAAGTTCTCTTAGACAAGAGCCTTGGTCCAGCGCCCTCCTCACCCAACCACCATTGTTCTTGCAGGCACTCACATGACAGCGGCAACAGCATTGTGTCTGGTTTAAGCAGGCGAGCTCTTCAAACCCAGGCCATGACCAAGTATGAAGCCTGAACACAGAACGATAGGCACAAGACGGTGGACCAGGAGTGTCGTGGTCTACCACATGAGATCTACAGCCAAGAAAAGAGGATGTCTCTGAGGAGGATGAGCACACCATCCTTCCAGAAGCAGAGGAGGAGGAGGCCTTCTCCCCATGCCCTGGGGGACATTGTGGGCTGCAGAATTTCTCACGGATAGAAGGAAGGTGATGAGCCCGTTACCCAAAGGAAGTCCATCGTTCTAGATCAACTGCCAACAAATCCCTCTCTCTATCTCGTCAAGTATGATGGAATTGAATGTGTCTACGGACTGGCACTTCACAGCGATGAGAGGATTTTAAAGCTTAAGGTCTTGCCTCACAAAGTAGTGTTTCCTCAAGTGAAAGACGCCCATCTGGAATTGCCATGGTTGGCCGAGCTGTGGAGCATAAATTTGAGGGCAAACATGGCTCTAAGGACAACTGGAGGGGGGTGGTCCTAGCCCAGGTGCCGATCATGAAGAACTGGTTTTACATCACCTACGAGAAAGATCCAGTCCTATACATCTACCAGCTCCTGGATGATTACACAAAAGGAAACATCCGTATCATTCCAGAGACACCTCCAGCAGAGGTGAAGTCAGACGTTGACAGAGACATCTTAACAGGTCAATGTGTGCAGTTCACCAGAGGCGGCAGGTCCAAAATATTGGCAAAGTCATTTACCAAGTTCTACCCAAGCCTTTCGTGTACTTCATCAAGTGTGATGGCAATGTCCACATCTACGTCTATAATCTGGTGGAAAAGATCCGTTAAGGTGAAATTCACAAAGTGTGGGGGACACAGATGGGGAATTTATAGGATTGGGGGAAAATGTTTGTTTTTCTGTGTTTCATATACACAAGGGTCTTTGACAACCCCAGTAACTTTTCCAGTGGAATTTGTTTTTGCTCTAAAAATTAAAATGTGCGATGTGACGTGTTGTGTGTGAACACTTTGGTGGAGGAGACGGGCTGTGGTGCATGGAACATGGAGAGGAAGCCAGAAAGGTCAAGGCTGTAAACAGTAAGTCTAATGTCACGTAGACTAAAACAAACAGGACTGAGCTGGACTGGTCTTTAGGGAGAGAAAAGAACTGGAGATGAGGCTTAGAGGAGCAGGGATGGCACTGGGGAAAAAAGATGAATGTTTAGGAAGCAGTGGAGAGGGGCCAGAAATAGACAGACTCTCTGAAGTGAAGTTTGAGGGAGAGACAGACCGTTGGGGAAAGAGTGGGAGGGAACAGGGAGGTGGTCTTGGAACTCAAGGGGAAACCCAATAAACTGATCCAAGCAGACTGAGAATCAGAGAAGGTCGGGGATTGTTTGACTAACGAAACCTAATGAAACCTGTTTCTCATATGAAGATGTATTATTTTTAATTATGTGGGTGGGGGCAGGGCATGAACACAGGAGACCACAGAGACAAGAATAGTCAGGTACCCTGGAGCTGGAATTAAAGGTGGTTGGGAGCCATTGGACATGAGCTCAAAGATCAAATCCACGTCCTCTTTCAAAGCAGATGAGCTCTTTGGTTATCTCTCCAGGCCCCTAAAGTCATCTTTTTAAATACATCCAACCTTCACATGCAGAGAAGAGAGCAGGATGAGGGTAAGAAAGACTAAATTGATTGGGATGTGGAAGAAAGTCTAAAGAACACATGAGGGAGTAGAGGACACTGAGGGACGCAGGAATTCCAAATGGAGTTCTCAAAAAGTGAAGCAGGAGACCAGGAAGAACAGAAAGCGTCTAGAATGAGTTGAACTTGGGACGCATCCATATTGGTCTCTTCGGTTCCTTAAAGAACAGCCAACCATCACTACAGAAGGTGGATGTGAGGTGTAGGCTTCCCCGGAGCACATTTTGACGAGGATAACTCAAGTGAATGCCAAACTACGTTTATATCTATCAATTCCTGAAAGTATCATAAAGCCCATTATTTTGTATGATCAGTAAAAAGTAATTTAAAATGGAAGATGAGGATGCCGTAGGCTTCTGTCAGGTGTTACCTGGATCCTGTGTTTAGCTTCCCTGAGCACGTTAGACTCTGTTGCATCCTGTAATATTTTTTGAAGTCTCTGCTCAATGCCCCTAGATGATCACAATGAGCTCCTGCACTGGCCTGTCTTGCCTGGCTCTTCTTCTACTGGATGGCTTCCTACACACCTGTGGGCCCTGTTACCGTATCTATCCCCAGGAAGTTCCCGTATTTCTTTGGAGAAAACCTTATCTTGGACTCATTCATTGCTGTTTTTTCTCTCAAGAATACGTTCTCACTGCAGGACTTGAAAATACATTCTATCGTTGATTAATTCTGCTATTTGGGTGTTTTTATACTGGCTGGTTGTCTGATGGTTTCATGGCTCTGAAAAGACACCATGACCAAGGCAACTTATAAGGGACAACATTTTTTGGGGGGGTTCTTTTTTTTCCAGATCTGGTGACCGAACCCAGGGCCTTGGGCTTCCTAGGCAAGCACTCTACCACTGAGCTAAATCCCCAACCCCAAGGGACAACATTTAATTAGGGCAGGCTTTCAGGTTCAGGAGTTCAGTCTATTTTCATCAAGGCAGGAAACATGGAAGCGTCTAGGCAGACATGGTGTTGGAGAAGAAGCATATCACCCCCACAGTGATATGCTTCCTCCAACAAGGCCACACCTACTCCCACAAGGCCACACCTCCTACTTGTGCCACACTTCCCATGGGACAATCATATTCTAACCACTGCCCTGATTTTATGCCAACTTGACACAAGCTAGAGTCATCAGAGAAGAGGGCACCTCAGTTGTGAACATGTGTCCATAAGATCCAGCTGTAGGGCATTTTCTTAGTGATTGGTGGGGAGAGCCCGGCCCACTGTGAGCGGCACCATTCCTAGGCTGGTGGTCCTGGGTTCTATAAGAAAGCAAGCTAAGCAAGACATGAGGAGCAAGACAGTAAGCAGTGCCACTCCATAGCCTCTGCCTCAGTTCCTTCCTCCAGGATCCTGTCCTGTTTGAGTTCCTGTCCCAACGTCCTTTGCTGATGAGCAGCAATGTAGAAGTGTAAGCTGAATAAACCTTTTCCTCCCTAACTTGCTCTTTGGTCACCATGTTTCCTTACAACAATAGGAACCCTAAGTAAGACAATTTTCTATAGAAACAGTGAGTCTAGTAGAGCCCCAGACTATTACCTCATAACCACAAATAGAAACGTATAGACACTTTGTTTCAATTTAAAGGAAAGACTTGCTCATGTACTGACCTGTGACGTTCTAGTTTGCTTCCTTCTCTCCGTGATGAATGCCATGATCAAAACTATCTTGGGGAGGAAAGGGTTATTACCTTACAGGTTACAGACCATCACTGAGGGAAACCAGAACAGGAGCTTGAAGCGGTAACAAGGAGCTCTGCTTGTTGGCCTGCTCCCTGTCTCAGTCATTGTTCTGTTGCTGTTAAGAGACACTGTGGTCAAGGAACTACTATAATGAAAGCATGTAATTGGAGGATCCCTTACAGTTTCAGACGTCTGGTCCATCATCATGGCAGGGAGCATAACACGGGAGTAATAGAGAGCTAAGCTCTGTAAGCACAGAGAGAGAGAGAGAGACAGAGAGAGACAGAGAGACAGAGAGAGATAGACAGAGACAGAGACAGACACAGAGAGAGACAGAGAGAAAGAGAGAGAGAGGGAGAGAAAGAGAGAGGGAGGGACGGATAGAGAGAAGGAGGGAGGGAAGGAGGGAGGAAAGGAGGGAGAGAGAGAGGGAGAGAGAGGGAGGGAGGGAGGGAGAGAGACAGAGAGAGACAGAGAGAGAGGGAGAGAGAGACAGAGAGAGACAAAGAGAGAGACAGAGAGAGAGAGAGAGGGAGAGAGAGAAACTCTGGGAAATCATGGGGCACTAGAAAACTCAAACCCCTCCCTTGTCTACACCCCCACTTCCTCCAATGAGGCCCACCTCTTAATCCTTCTAATCCTGGAAAAAACTGTCACTCCCTGTTAACTAAATATTCAAATATATGACTGTGGGAGCCTTTCTTATTCAAACAGCCACACTCCCCATGGCTGCTCCATTACTATTTCTTACAGCCTAAAAGGCTATTCTTTTTACACATGACTACTGATGAACTTTCCCACAATGGTGGGCCCTCCCACAACAATCATTAATCAAGAAAATGTTCCATAGACTTACCCAAAGACTAATTTAATGGAGGCAGTTCTTGAATTGTTCTCTCTTCTCAGTTGGTTCCAGATTGTCAAGTTGGGGAAAAAAAGAAGAAAGAGACAGAGAAAGAGAGAGAGAGAGAGAGAGAGAGAGAGAGAGAGAGAGAGAGAGAGACAGAGACCCAGCACCGTAATGTTTCTCTTACTCCATGTTAAGTACTCACCACCAGCCACTCTCTTCTCTTAGTGTACAGACCCACTTCCCTGTATAGCAGAACTGAAGAGTAACTACTGTCACCATCACGAATACTCGAGGATATGTGACAGGAAATGAATACATTCTACAACTCCCAACGCCAAGCAAAAGCATTTTAGTGTGTGCTGCACTTACTGGGAGACTGTCAGTCACTGGCCATTTCATGGGTCACAGTAGACCAGAGAACCAAAACGTCACAACCTACATATCATCTCCTCTGAGCAGGAGACATAGCCCTTTCTCAAAACCCATGAATCTATCTGTAGACTTAGATATTTTCAAAACCTACTTTATTTAGGTTTCTTAAACCTTCTAGCCCACCAACCAGAGGTAGCAGAGAAAGATGATAAGAAAAGAGAGAGAGTTGTGGACCTATTTAGAAGTAATTCTTTGGGGTAACTCCAATCTTCATTGTGCAGTACGATCCAATAGCAAACGCAAAACACGAATCAGTAGCAGTGCCTTGACCTTGCAGAGACCACAAGGCTCTAACCAACAAGAAGCAGCAGAAGCAGCCAGGAGCAGCCCGGATAGCACGGGTTCTTTTGTGCATTTCTCATTATGGAACGAAAACCAGCAAAGACCATCGAAGTACTGCAAGGTGTAACAATGTAAAAATGTCCTTTCCCTCTCTGTGGGATTACATTTATGTTCTCTGTAAACATCCTGTTTTCGTTCAAGCGTGTGCTCCAGTGAAATATCACATGCCTTCTCATGTGTCTGCTTCAGCAAAACATGCTCTCCTAACATAGCTTCCAGAAAAACATCCTGTGACAAAAGTGAGTTCCCAAAGAAACCAAAAAATTTCCACTTCATCTATCCTTGACATACACTCGGCCGTGACATCACAAAACATATAATGGGTCCTAGCGCCCAGCTCCACCAGTCGCTGGAGCTTCTGCAATTGCACTCCGTAAGACTCAGACCCTTTTGTGAGCACAACCTTCATATATCCCTGTAAACATTGTGCTCTCTCCATCTTTGCTCTCAGCCAATAGCTGTCCAACTTCCACCCAACTCAGCTGTTACCAGAATAACCCTCATTAAGAAAGCCAATGAATTTGACTTGATTTATTTTCCCTGACAGAACGGAGTGTTCTCCCTGCATGGTTACACTGGTGTCTGAGTCATCTGTAATAAAACCCATTACTATTAAGATAAAAGTCAAAGGAACTATGACAAATAGCAAATCACACAACAAACATCACAGTTGGCCAAGCCTTTTCTGCAGCCTTATTGAAGTATAATTTACATACTTAAAAAATCCATTTATTTTAAGTGTGTAATTTAATGATGTAACAGCAAAATTTATAGCTTCCTTCCCTTTTTTAATACTCATTTCCCACTCATTCATACGATATTGAAGTCTATTAAAAACACAGAAGTGAAGTCAGGAGAAGGACCAAAGCGGGAAGCAGGAGGTTCTTGATTTGCTAAGACGACAGATACATTGGCAGAATATTCTGGATAAAACAACTTGGGAAACATTGGGTCTTCCTTAGCGTGCAGCCTCCAGACAAAGAGTTTAAAGGATTTAGTCATGGGTCCACCTACACCAAACCTGGACCTGACCTGGTATGGTCAGCATCACTTTTGGCCACTTTCATGTTAATCACATTCATCAATCTTACAAGTTGCCTAGCAACTCACATAGTAAACAAACTTATTTTGGCTCATGATTTCATAGGTTTCGGTCCATGGTCACATGACAATGAAAGGGGCATGATAGAGCTCAACTGCTAACCTCACTGTCATCCAAGAAGCACCAACACAGGAAGAGACCAAGGACAAAAAAACACCCTCCAAGACATGTCCCAAATGACCAAGTTCCTTAATTTCCTATCTCCTAGTTTCCCGCCACCTTCATACACATCCATCAACAGATGAACTCATTGATTACAGCCAACAGGGTCCAATAGATTTTCATAGCCCCACCTTTGAACATTGTACTGAGACAATGTGTATCTTAAACCCATAGGGCAGGGCCAGAAGGTTGTGTCAGAGGTCTAAACTTCACCTCACACTAGAAACAGGTGGGTAGGTTTCTCAACATCCCCTATTTCTTTCTGGGACTGAGCTACACCATGTCTGCATTGCAGCATTTTGTCTGGGGTGAGATACTGTCAGCAGTCAATTGTAAAGACGCCCCCCACCATGTGTGTGCTTGAATGTAAAATGGGACATCTATAATATAGACACACACGCATATACACAGACTCACAGAGAGAGGCAAAAAGGGAAGGAGTTGAGTCTTAGGAACCCTCAAGGAAGAGGGAGTGGAAATATAAGATACAGATGTCAGCGAGAACCAGAACAAACCAGTGTCTTCTATACACGACAGGACCACGATCCCTGAGCTCTAGCTGACAGGAAAGGGAGAGTCAGTTTTCTACAAAGATATAGCTGGTGATAAGCTGGCCAGGCTCCAGGGGCTTGCCCAAGGCCCATGAATTTATGGGCAGCATAAATGCCTTGAATGTGTTATTACAGAGGGCAGAAAGAGAGCTTGAAGTTGGGAGAAGGGATTAGGTGGGGATGGATCTGGGAGGAGTTAGGAAGAGACATGAAAAGTAAATTCTATCAATATATAATGTACAAAGTTCTCAAGGAACTAATAAAAGTGGTTTATAAATACCATAACTGTACTTAACACATACAAACCATTTTTCTTGTCATCTCCTAAGTAACAGCCCCTCATGATTTCATTTCATTAAGTACAAAAGTAATGCAGAGATTATTTAAAATGTAGGAGGGTCTGGGGTGACGGCAGAGGGGTAAAGCCAAGTGTGTGGTCACACATGGAAACACCAGGGCTTGGTATGGGAACAGGAGGATGACCAGGGCTTCCTGACAGTGAGCCTCACCTCAGGTTCAGCAGGGGACCCTGTCACAAGGGAATGCAGTAGGGAGTGAAGGAGGAGAACACGCTCTACCTTCCCCCAGCCTCTGCACTTACATGTCTCTATGCACACACACACACACACACACACACACATATAAATATGACTAGAGTATACGAGAGGCGTGCATATGTTATATGCAAATGCAGTGTCACTTTATCCATGGAACCTGAGGACTTTAGATCATTGGGAGTCCTGGGCCAACTCTCAGAGGACAGGATATATCTCCTTATTGTGCAAACAAATCCTTTGGTGAGTGTGTGTCAGTGACTCCACACAGTTCTCCTCCTCTAGTTTCCTGTGTATTACAGAGAATGATCTGGAAATACTGAAAAAAACATAAACTAAAGGCTTTGTTGGGGTTTCTAGGCTTGCGTTAAAATCATATTTATCACGTTTTATTAAATGGAAGGGAAATCTTCAGCTCCGAGCAACAATAGACTCAATCATGTTGGCTTCTGTTTTATCCCATTATGAATAGCAATTAATTGCACATCAATAGCTCCCCATGCTTTGAACTAAATCAGGATGAAGGGATATGTTTCCGTAACCCCTATGTGGACAATCAAGAAGAAATGGGGGAGGTATGATGACTTTGGCTTATGGGAGAATTATGGCTTGATTGGATACTTGTTATGCAAATAACCCTAACCTCTGAGAAATGAATGTAACGATAAAATATACTACCAAATGGGATGGACACTCACTACTTGATTTCTTTTAAAAGAAAAAAAAAACATACTTTAGGATTTTGAATAAGGGTGACCCTCAAAGTTTCAAATACTTGATTGTGTTTTGTTTCCAGTTGGTGGATTGTTTAGAAAGGATTGGGAGTTGTGTTTTTGTTAAAAGAGATGGGTCAATGGGAGGTGGGGGCCTTGAGATTTCACAAGCCCACCAGGCTTCTCTCCCTCTCCCTCCCTCCCTCCCTCCCTCTCCCTCTCCCTCTCTCTCCCTCTCTCTCCCTCTCTCTCCCTCTCCCTCTCCCTCTCTCTACCTCTCTATCCCTCTCACTCTCACTCTCCCTCTCTCTCTCTCTCTCTACCTCTCTCTCTCCCTCTACCTCTCTCTCTCTCTACCTCTCTCTCTCCCTCTACCTCTCTCTCTCTCTCATCTGGGGAGCAGGATGTGAGCTCTCAGGAACTACTCAGCAAGGACTGCCTGCCTGCCAGCCTGCTGTCAGGGTGTCTTCCACGATGGTCCATGGACTCACCCTCTGAAACTGTAAGACGGCAATTAAATGTTTCTTGTCATGAATTGGTTTGGTCACGGTGTCTCTTCACAGCAATAGCACAGTAACTGAGGCACACATATTCCTGCCTATTTTTCTAATACTTCTGTATTTATTTCATTATAGTTACCTGTTGACCATTGAACAGTTTTATGAATAAGGTTCAAGTTTAAAGACAAATAGTGACAAATAGGAGTGCACTGCTAGGGGGTTTGGCCTTGATGGGATGGGTGTGGCCTTGTTGGGGTAGGTGTGTCACTGTGGGCATTGGCTTTAAGACTCTAACCCTAGCTGCCTGGAAGCCAGTCTTCTAGCAGCCTTCAGAGGAAGATGTAGAACGCTCAGCTCCTCCTGCACATGCCTGCCTAGATGCTGCCATGCTCCTGCCTTGATGATAATAGACTGAACCTATGAACCTCTAAGCCAGCCCCAACTAAATGTCCTTGTAAGACTTGCATTGGTCATGGTTTCTTTTCATAGCAGTGAAACCCTAAGACATACATACAGATATACATATACATATACACCTAGGTTCACACACACACACACACACACACACACACACACACACCATTTACAGGGATTTTAGATCTAGCCAGGGCCCCTGCAGTTTCGTTGGTCCATCTGTTACACGTGTTCATGGAACATGTCTCTCTCTGTTTCTTGTTCTAGGAAGTACGTGGACAACATCTGCAGACTCGCTTCATTTTACTTTATTCTCCTCTTCAGCCTTAGAAATCTCAACTTACAGAGAGGGGAAGACGGGAACTTGGTTCAATAGCTCTTTTTGTCTGTGGGAAGCTTACATCTCAAGTCACAAAGGGAAAATAAATATAACAAGAAATAAAAATACACATCCAAACAGTGATGGGAAGCTCATACCCGTTCCCCTTAATGAATGTCAACTTTGGAAATTGGAATCCACACTGAGATGAGACTTTTGAAAAATCCTAATTCTCAGTCAGGCTTTGTTATTTCTCTTTCCCTGAAAAGGAACACCACTAGAAAAAGACAGACTGTAGGTTGCTTTTGTCCACAAATTGAATCAGAAGCATTTGATAATGAGCATAGAGGGGGCTCACCCCATGTTTACCAAAGAATAAATAATATGGGGAGGGGGAGACATCTAGAGAACAGTTGGTGCCTTATTGGTTTTAAAAAATGATACTGAACTCAAGAAATAATATTTGACAAGTGAAAAAACTAGGTTTTCATTAGGCAGAACTGTTTTTAAAATAGCCTTCCTTTTAGTCATGGAAAGAGGGGGGTGGAGCAGGCCAGTCTGTAGATAACTAAAGTCATTCCCTTCAAAATATTAAGAATAATGTGGATTGTTAATGGACTTGAATAAAATTACAAATTTTACCTTTCAAAGGGGAAAAATTGTGTTCCAGAGAGAGAGAGAGAGAGAGACAAAGGAGTGTCCAAACTCATACTTGGTTCTTTCAATAAATCTACCGGTAACTCATGTGTTGGTTGATATTAGGATTAAAACGCCGGTTGGATATCTCGACTTAAGAGTGTAACGTGTGGGGCTGGGGATTTAGCTCAGTGGTTAGAGCGCTTGTCTAGGAAGCACAAGGCCCTGGGTTCGGTCCCCAGCTCCGAAAAAAAGAACCAAAAAAAAAAGTGTAACGTGTGTGAATAGCTGCCAGTGGAAAGACTTGTCCTCGGATTTCTCTAAAGGCATGAAAAAGCCGCCGTGGAGTTACTAGATTTTGTTTCAAAGACTTTAGCTCCTTGTCTGCAGGGATGCAGAGCCTCAAAGGAAGGGCCTGAGACCTCCTAAGAGGTAGCGTCCAACAACTGAGGCCTGCACACAGAGGGAAGTAGCCTTTCTCAGAAAATGGAGCTGGGAGAGCTAGAAAATGAAGGCGACACATCGATCAAATCGCTGTAATAGAACGACGGCAGCCAGTTCATAGAGCGAGGCAGCTGTCAGCGACTCGGCCAAGAACTAAGAGGATTTGAAAAGATAATAACACACAGAGTTCACAGAAGCCACTATAGACTCATGGGGTCTGCGAATTTAATCCATGTGCTCTGGGCAGAGAAAACAATCCAAACCAGAGATCCCTCTTGCTCAGCCCAAGGAACGCTGTGCCGTGTCCTGGATGTCCCATGTCAAGGACTCAACCTAGATGCTGGAAGCCTGTGAGAAACCGGAGCTACGTCATTTCAGTGCTGACACCGGAAATGGCTCAAGTCTGCACCTTCATTGGAAGGAGAAGAAATAAGTCACATAACACCGGAAGTAATCCTCGTCAGGGTCTGTGTGAGGTCGGAAGTGTACGGCACCATGATCAATCAGTAAGCACTGCCTACACGTGTCGGGTGAGCCCACACAAAGGAGGAAATAGTTTTTAAATTTAAACACAATTTCTAATAACTTGTAACTTTTAAGAGTCCAGTTTTAGCACAAGCTTCCAGATTATGTAGTTTCTCAGGCGGAAGAACGCGGCACAAGAAGTGAGTTTGAAACTTTGGAGGTTCCCACTATATGACAGCAAACTAAGAAAAGCATGGAGGTGGGGTGTGGTAAAACGAACTAGAAGTGAAAGACCCGCTCCCAGAAAGGGAATTGTACAAGCCCAAGGCCCTCAACTATAGAAGTAAAAAGTAAGTTTTTAAATATGTGGGACAAGCTGACAAGTGTAGAGCTTGCTCCCCTCACCAAAGCCCTTGAGCTGGGAAAGAGACTTAACATCTCTGTGGACAGCAGGTATGCCTTTGCTACAGCCCATCAGCTGAGGGGCCTGCTGACATCTGAGGGCAAGAAAAAAAGAGATTCTGGCCATGTTAAGTGTCCTCCATGACCCAGCCAGGCCAAGGAAGAGACTCTGATACACCTCAACGAGAAAGAAGATCCTGGTACAAAAACAGGCAGAGGCCATGATAAAACAAATGCATCAATAGACTCACTTAGGGGTAAGCAAACTCATCCAGATGTTTTCAAAAACTAAATATTATGTCACAGGTCTCAAGTATCTCGTGGAACAGATAGTGCACTGATGTATACCATGCCAAAAGGTAACTGTTTTCATGAAAGTTGACTGTGGTAAGAGGCTCCATGGGGAACGGCCTGGATACTACTGAGAAGTGGACTTCACAGAGATAAAACCAGGAAAATATGATTTCAAATGTCTCCTAGTGTTTATAGATATATTTTCAGGAATAGATAGAAGCTTCCCCCACCAAGCAAGAGACGGCCTCAATAGTCATCAAGAAGATACTAGAAGAAATCTTCTCCCGATTTGGAATGCCCAAGGTAATCTGGTCAGACAACAGCCCTACTTTCATTGCCAAGGTAAGCCAGAGTGTGGCCAAGTATTTAGAGGTTGATGGAAAATTACATTATATTTACAGACGTCAAAGTTCAGGACAGCAGAGTAAATAAATAAAATTTTAAAAGAGACCCTGACCAAATTAACCATGGAGAATGGCACAGACTGGGTGACACTCCTTCCCTCTTGCTCTCTTCAGAGCAAGAAATACCTCTTCAGATTCAGCCTTACACCCTTTGAGATCTTATATGGGGCGTCAGCCCCCCTGACTGTATTAGATGGTGTTACTGAACCAACATGTCATAGTAATAATGATTTGTATGCCAGGCTAAAAGACCTACGTTCGATACAGAAAGAAATCTGCTCACAGCTGACAGCAGCCTATGCCCCGGGGACCCCTGAGACATGTCATCAGTTCCAGGTTAGAGACTACAGCTACACTGAGCCCAGACACTCGAGCCTCGCTGGAAAGGACTGTACCTGGTGCTGCTGACCACCCTGACAGCCGTCAATTCTCAGCCCTCACCAGCAGTGTACTAGCTGTTGGGGCTGAGAGCTGGGACCTATAGGGACACTCAGATCTTCAAAAAGCTCCCTAAAGTTAAGTGACTGGGAGGTTGCTATAATGCTCACTTAAAGAGTGTGTTTTAGAAACAAGGATTTCATGTTTGCCTGTTTGCCCTGGGTTCCCTCGAAATAGATATAAGGATAGGTTTGATTTCTATTACAAATGATATAACATTACATATGTTAGTACTCCTAACACTTCTTGGGACTCTGCCTCAGGGATCACAACCTATATAAGTTTAAAAGTTCTAAAAGACCTTGGTGCATAGGTTCAGATAGTGTCCAGATTAGAATCCTGATGCTAAAGACTTAATAAGACACAAAAGAGAGTTGAGAATTATTTAAGGCTATGTAGGTGCTACAAGGGCAGCACAAGGACATCTGCTGTTGCCCTATAATGCAAGGCTTATAGAGAATTCAGAACTGCCATTGACTCAGATATGAAAAAATAAAAAAGACTTTTTAGCTGACCTCCAAGAACACCAAACCTCCCTCTCAGAGGTAGTCCTTCAAAATAGGAAAGATTAGACCTGATATTTCTTAAAGAAGGAGTCTGTGTGCTACACTAAAAGAAGAATGTTGTTTCTATACAGATCAGACAGTAATAATAAGAGATACAGACTTTCAGTCATTCAAACTTTTGTGCTGAGACAACAGTATCAGATGGTAAAACAACAAGAAACAGAGGTACCTTAACCAAGTTGAGTGAAAGATTCCACTCAAGGACAAAAAAAGAAAATGGGGGAATGAAAGACCCCCTCCCAGAAAGGGAATTGTACAAGCCCAAGTCCCTCAAATATAGAAGTAAAAAGTAAGTTTTTAAATATGTGGGACAAGCTTTAACCATCATTTAGACGAAACAGACCATAAAAGAAAACAAAATGCAGAAACCAGACTAAATTATGGGCATTGCTCCATGGGACACCTGACAGGAAAAAGAAACAGTCTCTGACCCCCCGGAAGCCCTGACCACCATGTACTTTTTGCTAACTCACTGTTATGATTATAGCCAAAATAGGTAATGTACACGTATGCCTCATTTACTCCACCAATCACATCCCTGTAACCATGCATCTGCTTCTGTAAGCCTGCTTCTGCTCCCCAAAACACTATAAAATCCCGTCCCTGGTTCTGCTAGGCGCGCCAGTCTTCCGAATTGACTGAGACGCCCACAGAGATCTGTGCTCCCTGATCAATAAAAAACCTCTTACATATTGCAGCCTGTGGACTTGGACTGGTCATTGGGCTTGAGGATCTCCCTCATTAGGGAAGATTCTCTCTGAGAGTCTTACAGAGGAAATCTGTAAAAGCAAGAAAGGAGAATTCAAAAGACTTGCACGGGGAAGGCTAGTGATAGGGAATGGCTCGGAAGACCATCCTCGTTTTGAGAGTTTGGATAATCAAGTAGAAAGGGGGGTTATGATGCCTTTGGCTTATGAGGGAGTGATGGCTGAATGTAAACTTGTTATGCAAATAACCCTGTCCTCTGAGAAATGAAAGAGAGAGAGAGAGAGAGAGAGAAATAATTAGTCACCCAGTTAACACATGTGCAAGCACACACATGAGGAAGCCCAAGATACATTCAGGAAATATCCTTAATGTCTTGTCTGTCTTTTTCACTGTGGCAGCAACCCTCACTCACAGGCAAAGCTCCTTTTGGTGTGGGTCACCTTTCCAGACAGCGTGCTCTGGGCATCCTGCCTCTGCCTTCCAAGGTGGACTTATACGATGGTCTCCACATCCACGGGGCATCTATGTAAGTTTCTGGGGAGCGAGGGCTTAACTGCTAGACTTTCTTCCAAGTCCCTTCCAGAATTTTGTGTCCCAACTCCCTTTTACCTTCTTTTTGAGATTTATCGAGTATGCTTGACAAATGGAGGCTGTATACATTTGAAGTATGAGGTGTAGTATTCTGATCACATTATACATTGAACAGATATTGTAAGATCAAGCTCATTCCCTCTCTCTCTCTCTCTCTCTCTCTCTCTCTCTCTCTCTCTCTCTCTCTCTCTCTCATCCACTGCCTTAACATACTCCACATAAACAAAACCTCAGTGACAATCAGTTCACTGTTCCCAGGCTCTGATGTGTTGTTCATCCCGTAACCGAGTGATGTTGTACATTCTGTCCAATCTACTTCTCAATAGGAAAAATGAGCAAACCAGTCACCGGATAAAACCCTCAAATGGCTCCATGTCACTGAGGGTAAGTTGGAAAGCTCCTCTGTTGAAGTCCCTCTGTTGATAGACAGATGCTGTTCCAGAAAGACCAAAAGCTATGACACACCATCCCGAGCCAGGGATATCATAAGTTTAGTTTCTTGTGTTTGTAAACTGAACAGAATATGGGGTTTATAAGACGAGGAGAATGTAAAATTTTGTGTTGCTATAATACTCAGTCACATAGGTTATAGAGCAGCTGAACTCAGGGATCAACAGGGGTGTGGTTGGGGGAGTCATGTGTGTGTATGAGTTGAGTGCCTGTTCCCAAGTGCGAGGGCACATACGTGTGTACATACATGCAGAGATGAGTAGAATGTGCATTCTCTTCCTCACTACTCTCCGTCTCTCAGTGAACCACAGCCCACCATTTTGACTAGTGTGGCTGGCCAGGATGCTCTTGGCAATCCACCTGCCTCCACCCTACCATTTTGCAGATACGATTAGCCCTGCCTGGAGTTTTACAAAGGTGCAGAGAGAATTTGAACTCTTCAGGCTTGCAGAGCACAGGCTCTTTCCCACTGAGCTTTCTTCCCAGTCCCCATCAGGATATGGACTATCACAACCTTCATGCCCTGCCTTCTGCTGTGTGTGTGTCTCAGTGTCCTAAGGGATATTCTCTCACAGAAACAGTTCCATCCCCACATGGCTCTGTGCTTACACCCAGAACAGAGTGTCTCTTTTATCAGGAGAACTAATTCAGAGGTGGACATGTTCTGATTGCAGCCCGTGAGGTACAGAAAAGACTGGCTGCATCTTCAAGACTTGGGCTTTCTTACCCTGTGAACTGAAATCTGGTGTCCCTCCCTGGAGGATGGAGAAAAGGAGAGAAGGATGCAGGAAAGAGAATGAGGCAAAGGTGTAGGGGAGAGGTTGAAGTCACATTGAAAGTTCAAAGTTAGCATCAAACCTGAAGAGTAGGCAGGGAGAAATTGACAGTGTCACTGCTGTCACCACACACGCACACACACACACACACACACACACACACACACACACACAGACACACACATACACAGAGACACACACACACAGACACACAGACACACACACACACACACGTGTCTGCTGTGCTTCAGGTGCCATTTCCCCACTAAATAAAATGCTCTATTAGGCTTACCTGTCCCTCTCACGAGTAGCCAGTAATTAAGTAACCACCTTTTAAAATCCTGAGAGTGTGAAAGAAAGCCATTTGAGCATTTTCCTTAGCTGATGAATTACATGGACCAGTGGTCCTTGATAAACAGGCCTGTTCTAAAGCGATGCATGAGAAAAAAAAAACATGTCTAAACAATTGATGGGGGATTAGATCCCACGTCTCAGGACTCACTCAGTAGACTCTGTCCCCAGCAGGGAGCAGAGCCCAACTAGGACCAGCTGCAAGACTGGTCTTCAAGAGGGTGTAAGATCCAGGAGGGCCACTTCACGGACTCTGTCAGACCTCGCTTTTTCCAGAACAAATGCTGTTGCTGCCCATGCTGAGCTACTGAAGCCCAAAGAGTGAGGACAAAACAGCTCCCTTTCGGACCATCTCTCCTAAGGAAGTTCCCCATCAGGGCCAGAGGTTTTTCACTGCTGCTTCAGGGCCTGATCATGGCTGTGATGTCTGTCTGTGGTGCTGAATTTTCCTCATAAAGTTCTTTCTAAAGAGTAATTTGTCTCCTCTTCCTCCCCATGGAACCCACCATGCCATTTCCATCACAGATGTCAGCGTATCTTTTTAAAGAGAATGCAACTCAATCCAATTCTACCCTCTGGCATCCAAAATGCTTGTCATTTTCATAGCCAAGTACTTCAGAGTGCTGACTCACTCCTGAATCAAAAATCTCATCTAAATCAGTTTCTGGTGAGACTCGGGTATGATTCACCATGGGGCACATCTCTGCACCGTTTATGAGTCTACAGAATCAAGAAAGCAAGATGCATGCTGCAGCTAGCAGAAACTGGTTAACTATAACCTCTGATCAATTCAGCATCACTTGAAGAGAGAGAAAGACAGACAGACATACAGATAGACATACATGTGTGGGAGAGCTTAACAAATGTCTTATTGTGTTATTGTGTTGGTCTGTGGACAGGCCTATGAGGAATTGCATTGATTGTTGACTGACTTAGGAGGACCAAGCCCACCGTGGGCAGCACCATTCCCTAGGCAGGTCGTCCTGAGATGTATAAGAAAGCTAGTTGAGCTGGAGCAAGCCATCAAGCAGAGTCCCTTGGTGGCATCAGCCTCAAGACCTTGTTGTGGTTCCTACTCTCACTCCCAACCATGACCTGAAACTTGAGTCAGAACATTTTTGTCCCCTATACTACGTTCCATCCAAGCATTTTATCGCAGCCACAGAAAGGAAAGTAGAACAGACTCCATGGGGCAACAGGGAGGACTGAGGCCTCACAGATGCCCAGGAGCCTGTGCTTGCAGCTTCTGTCTCTTCTATCACTGTAAGCCACAGTGATCTGGGCAGGCTCAAGAGAAGGAAGGATAGTCGGCATTACCGAGGAGATGACACAGTCACTTCTGTCCTTATTCCACGGACAAGAAATAGTGCTAATGACCCAGCGGTTATAACGTTTAGCAGTGGGAACAGAAAGAGAGGAGGAACTTAACACTTCCCACAGGGCCAACGAGAGGACCAGAGGCAAGGTGAAGCTGGACTCTGTAGTACATTTCCTGTGTGGGCTCCCTTCCCCCACCTAGTAACCAAACAGAAGGTTCTAAGTCAAGAAGGAAAGAAGAGAGCCTCAAGACGAAAGAAACACAAGTATCTCAATAATGCTCCTGCCTGAGCTGCACAGCCCAGAGTTTTGTGGGTCTGTGGACATGTCTATTAGGAACTGCTTTGATTGTCCACTGACTTAGGAGGATCAAGCCCATTGTGGGCAGTACCATTGCCTAGGCTGGTGTGTTCTAAGCTGTATAAAAAGACCCAGTCCTGGAGCTTGTCTGCTGCTCATGAGGTGTTTTTTTTCGGTTTTTTGTTTTTTAACTGACATGATCACTCTGGCATCCACCTCCTACCAGATCAGAAAGACTGAACACGATCCCTTCTGCCGTTAAGGATGAGACCCCACTGTGGGCTGGAGAGACGGCTCAGCAGCTAAGAGCACTGGCTGCTCCTGCAGGGGACTCAGGTTTGATGTCTTGCACCCACATGGCAGCCCCAACATATCTCTAACTCCGGTTTCAGAGAAGACTTTCTGCTTGCTTCCCTGAGCTCCAGGCATGCCCAAGGTACTTATACATGCGTTCAAATAAAACACCCCTACCTATAAAGTATATATATATATATATATATATATATATATATGTAAGCCTTATAAGACAAGGAGGAAAAGGAAAAGAAGAATAAAGAGAAGAGTAGGAGGCAGCCCTATGAAAGCCACAAAAACACTGCATTCAATTTTTTTTATTTACTTTATTTATGAGCACACTGTAGCCATCTTCAGACACACCAGAAGAGGGCATCAGATCCCATTACAGATGGTTGTGAGCCACAATGTGGTTGCTGGGATTTGAACTCAGGACGTCTAGGAAGAGCAGTCAGTGCTCTTAACTGCTGAGCTATCTCTCCAGTTTCTTGATTATTTTAACTTTGTAGTCCATAAATCCGAGCTCTTACTTTGAAGGAAATGCCGGGAGTGTGTGTGCACACTGTATATTATTAATACGGTGCTGATGTGTAGAGACAGCTGGATACTGGAACTTGGGGGGGCAGCTGATCTAGCCTAACTTGTGAGATCCAGGACAATGGGCGACCTTGTTTCCAATGATGTAGGTGGTGTTACCGAGACTGACACCAGTCTTTCAGCCTCCACAAACATGTACACACGACCGTGAGTACACGTGATGCATACATTACAAAAATGAAAAATGAAATGTGGAAATTCAATAAAGAAAGCTCCTTTCCAGGTGGTGGCGTATAGAGAGGATTGCTTCTCCAGTATAGTTATCTCTGAAGAGGAAGTCAATAAATGACTCAGACAAGAGCCTTTGAGATATCAGCTGCCAACCCAGGGCCCAGACCTCCTCTCTGGCTGCATTTACCTTCTTAACATGACTCCACATTGTCTCCTGGGACCCAGGTTTCCCCTTCCCCATAGCTCTGCCCTACTTTGAGCCTAAGAACCCAAAGAGCTAGCCAAGAAAGGAGGGGAGAAAGGACACAAGGGGCTGGAGAGGAGGCTGCCAGTAATCCAGTCATATACACAGACCATTCCTTTGGCACTCACTCCATGAATGGCAGGCAATATCACTGAGCTGGATGCCCAGGAGGAAAGGCAGGGATAATAATCAAATAGGTGGCGGTCTTTACCACAGTAAGTTCAGCCATCTGTGAACACAGTCAGAACACAGAAGAAGATGACACCTGTCTGTGAACTGTGAACTCCTGAGTGCGAGTGCATGCTTGTGTAGAAGGACTGTGTGTTTGTGTGTGTGTGCGCGTGTGCATTGTTATTTAAGCTGGGTTTCTTTCTTTTATTTTCATATATTTTTAGTCCCGGGACTACTTCATGACTTAATAAATATTACCAATATTTCTTCTGCTGTGCCTGTTAGCTCTGAAAACCCCTGCTGGTCACCCTAGGATGTGCTTTACCTTGTCAACTATTTCAGGGGACTTGGGGTGAGACCCTTTCCGTGAACCCAAGAGACAAGAAGAGAACAGAAGCCCCACCTGGGAAAAGAAAGCGGGTACTACCTTGTCTGAAATGATTCGGGGTGGGCGAGCACGCAGATAAGAGAACGTGATGTGAGAACTGAGCTCAAGCTGCACACACAAATGGGGACATTGAACCCCACACAACCCCCCGCACCAAACGGTTCCTGCGGGTTTAGGATTAAAAGTACCTTCCACGGAGGGACCAAAGGAATCAGTACTGAGTCTGTGGGGACATTGGGGAGAATAGAAAGCCTTTGCCTCCGCTCTCAGTAGAAGAGACGGCAGTAAAATGTGTTACGGGTGTGTAGGGCTATTGGCAGAAGCAGATTTAAAGAAAAGAACTTGACTCATCGGCTTTGATTTGAAATATTTATTATGGCAAATGGTGGTTATTAGATAAAGATGCCTCACACATCCTCCGTTCAGTCACAGGCACTTTCAGCCCATTTCAGCTCGTTATGTGTTCATGGATTAAAACCCTTTTAATAATATCTATTAAAATTTTTTTTGCTCTCTCCCAGGGCAAGGTAGTAGCAAAACTCTCTGTATGGCCATTATCTGAAGCCTGGACTAGAAAGATAATGGCCCAAGGTTTACAAGACAGGTGGGAACAATCAATTATACCCCCACGACTACTGCACAGCTCTGTTACGTGATCAGCAGGAGTGCTGGAGTTAACCTGGATTTCGCGACCAGCAGATACCCACTCGGCCCACTTGGGCTTCTCCGGGTGCAGGTCTCTCTCTTGTGGCAACAGGCAGGGAGCGTCCTACCAGCAACTCTGAGGAGCAGCAGGAGGACACGTCATGGAAACCAGGGCAGGAGAGAAGAGAGGAAAGGTGTCCTTCTCTGGGTCATAGACAAGAGTCAGTGACCTGAGTACCTGCTTCTAACTGAGTACAGAGCCTCTCCCACCATGTGTGTATGAACTGTGCTGGGGGCTCCAGTCTATGATCGTATTCACTTTTGGTCCATCATTTCCTACCAGAAGGAGACGACACCCAGCTGCATCTAAAGTGACACTGAGAAGCTGGCCGGTTACGGCGTGGAGGTGGAGGACAAGACTAAGTAGCATCAACACATACATACACTTTCATGCATACATACATGCATGACACATATATCTGCATGCATATGCACACCAAGAACATGAGCACACATGCATGCATGCACACATAAGCATACATACATGGAACACACTGATAATTTTATAAATAAACATATACATATTAGCATGTGTGCACTTTGTTTCACACATGTGATATCTTTATACTATATATACAATATTCTCTCTATATATATACAATACGTACACACATATATATATACATAAAATACACACATATATATATATAAAACACACATACATATATACATATATACATATATACATATATACATATATATAAATCCTAGTTTTGTGGTATCTGATTTCTGTATTCACCCTAGAAAGAGTCAGCCATTTGGTGCCCATTCTTAAAGCTTTTTCCTTTAAAATGCATGACTGCAAATAAGCAGGTCACTAGGTCAGTAAAGTGTCTGCGACACATATTAGTCTGCCTCTCTACAGCTGTGATCAAACACTCTACCCAAAAACAACTTGTAGAAGGAAAACATTTCTTTGGCTTGCACCTTGGCTCACCAGCTTTTGTGGGCAGTCAGACAGGAACTCGAGGAGAGAATTACAAAGAAATACTGCTCACGGCCTTACTCACTAGCCCATATTTAGTTCACGTTCTCATGAATCCCAGACACCCTGGCCTAGGGATGATGACACCCACAGTGGGTGGGCCCAACTTCATCACCTGTCAGTCGAGACAGTCTCTCACACAGTAGGACACAAGCCAATCTGATGGAGGCAGCTCTTCAGTTGAGGTTCTCTCTTCCAAGGAGACTCTATGTCAAGTCTCTTCTAAGTTATGTCAATAAGTCAGTGAAAACTAACCAGGATACCTCATAAGCATGAAGACCTAGGTTTGATTCCCAGAACCCACATCAAAATGTGAGTTGTGAAAGCTTCTAATGCCAGGTGGGGAAACAAGGACAGGATCCGCAGGATCTGCTGACCACCACAGCTGGCATGATGGGTGAGCTCCTGGCCAATTAGAGACCCCGTCTCGAAAACACAGACCAAGCCTGAGGATGAGGCCTGAGGTTGTTCTCTGACTCTACCTGAATGTGGAGACATATGAACACATCTGCACACATATGCATCTACACACACACACATGCACACACCTAAGATAAATATGTGATAGATATTAGATAAACAAATGGTAGATAGATAGTAAATAGACAAATTATAGATAGACAGATAGACAAATGATAGATAATAGACAGACAGAAAGATAGATAGATAGATAGATAGATAGATAGATAGATAGTATGTAGATGGAGGGATGGATGGATAAATAGATGATAGAAGATAGACAAGTGATAGCTTATATAGATAAGATAGACAGCCAGGCAGACAGACAGATAAGATAAATAGCCAGCATTGTATTTGAATTCAACTACTACAGAGCAGATTGGAGTCCCCTCCTTCCCTTTCAGAACATAACCTGTATCACAGGGGAACTCACAACTTCCCCGCAGGAAACAAGCATCCTATTTCAGCAGAGAGGTGGAAACAGATGTTAATGTTTTTCCTGTGCATTCGTGGGTCAGCACTGTGTATCACAAGATGAAAAACATGCCACCGTAATTATGTGTTAATTTCGTTGTGGCAGAAAATAAAAGAACAGCACCTCAGTTAGCAAGGAAGGCAGCTAATGACTACGAATGACTACATTTGACCTGAGCTTTGCTGAGCTCTGAAGTAAGAACTGTGGATCCCATGAGGTCCGACCTCTCACGCAGGGTTCCTGGATAGTTAAAAGGTCCTCTCCCTACACGAGTGATAGTGCTCCTTTAACTTTAAGCAACTTCTCTACTGGCTCTGTCCTCCCTGCAGCCCGTGAGGTTATTGTAGTGCTGTAGGTTCCTGAAGTATTGGATCTGGGCATAAACCAGTGTAGATGTAGATTGTAGGATGGCGTCCTGCCTGGTGGTATCTGGACCAGCACAGAGGTGCAGGGATGAGGGGCGAGAATGAGGAACATCCTTCCTCCCCTGATCCTCTAGAACCTGTGCCCAATACCCTGCATTAGTTTTGCTCCCTTAGCTACCTAGTTCTGGTTATGTTAACATAGGGTGACTTCTGCTACTTTTTAACCTACATGAATGTCTAGCAGCTTATGTCACGTGACCTGTCCTGGTTAGACCTGAACAATGTGTGTTCCCCTCATGTAGTCCTCCAACTACAAACGATTCCAGCCAGGTCTACCTTATCATGACTATTCAGGAGCAGACGAGTGGCTCAGACAACTCTATCAGTGGACAACCCACTCCAGCATCGGTGACACTCAAAATAGCTACATCCTGTAGCTTTCAGCGCAACCAGCAGGCAGCTCCACCCAAGAAGCCCCCTTCATCATGGTTGCCCCCGACCCCCGGGGCAATTCTTCTAATCTTATTGCTCTTTGGAACAGGACCTGAGACTGGAACAGAACTGAGAACATAACCTTCTATAATCCTAAGCCTTAAAGGTTTTTAAGCTTCCTGAATATTCTGAGCTTCTTTATTCCCTCCAGAAGGGAATACTTCAATTCCAATGGATTCCAAATACAACCCATGAGTAAATAAACCAGAGGTCCCAAAACAACATTCATTCAGTCAATGTAACTAAAGCCAGAGCTAAGACTTGCTAATGCTGTCCTTTGGATAACAAACGTCTCCCAAGGTCCCGTGCTAAGGGAGGGAGTGCTGTAAAGAATGGCGCTTGTTTCCCCGCAGCACATCCTAAGACCTATGGTGTGCAGTGTGAAACCGCCAGGATAACTGCCCAACTCCCCGGCCTCAAAGAAGAAGATACAAGAAACCCAGAGAGGAAAATAGTTAACTTGCAACAACCTCGCCCGCTGCTTACAAAGTTGTGATTTAGTTGAACAGAAGATGTCCCGCGCGACCTCTCGCCAGCAAGAATTCGCGGGAACACACGAATCCTTCTGGAGCCAAAATGCTTATTCTTTATTAATAATAGAGAGGGCACCTCGGACGCCAGCATGGCGCGGCTTATATACACCCTAGCACGGCACATCCACACCTGATTGGTCGCTTACCCATGATCTCCTTAGGCACGCCCCGGAATGGGCAAAGTCCTGGCAGGAAGGCACTCTTGCACGTGGGCACACAGTTAACTTCCTTAAAGGAAGTCGGGTGGTATGGCAGAGCCAGCACCATCTTGTAATGCCGAAACTATCTCGGCCTTCCACGTGGGGCGCAGTGGAAGCCAGTGCCATCTTGTGGTGGCGAATGTTATTGCGGCCCTCTACAAGAAGAAACTACATCTCCCAGCTCCACCCCTTTCCAGAGGTTACTTTAGCATTAGCTCAAAATTTCAAACCACAAGTAAAGGGGCCCAGAGTGATGCTACCAAAAACTGAGTTGAGCAAACAAAACTGTGTAATGAAGATGCACAGGAAACACAAGGGAGCGCAGAGCAGGCTGAGCTCAGGTCTACCCCTCAGGCTGTTGCCCCCTCCCTTCTCCACAGAGTGGACCTACCTTTGCAGGCAGAAATCCACAAGTCCTGCCCCTCTAAGCAGCTCTGACAAGCTCCCAGGAGAGTTAAGAAGGACGTCCTACACCATTAGCCGTGTCTCCTCTGTGCTGACATGAATGAGACATGAAGCTGGGCGAAGTGGAGAGAAAAGAGGCTCACCTGGCAGAGAACACGTCTCACAGCTCTGCACATAAAGACCCATTCTGAATTCTCAGATGGTGATAAAGAGAAGGGGAGGAAGGAGACCCACATTGAGCAGTCCGGGGGCTGAGCGGATTTACGAGGTGTCTAGCACTAAGAGAGGAATAGTCCCACACATTCAGTGCCACTGTCCCAGGAGAAGCTCTAGCAGTAGCTCCAGCAGTGGACATCCCACTAAGAGTCGGCTGTTCATCCTATCAAGAATAGCACTTGCTTAGGAACAGGGTCCTGACTACGAATGGGCCCTGGGATATACAACCACTCAACCCAGAGAGCTGAGAGCTATGACAGGATCTACAGGGGTTATCTCAGGGCAAGCATCTCCCCTTCTGTGTGCCCATTTCATCCCCACTGGGCTTGGGCCAAGCTGAGAGCAGCAAGGGATTCAGTGTGAGTGCCCTAAAGTGGCTACAACACATGCCCATACATGGGGAATATCACAACAGATGCTCCTTCTCTCAGCATACTGGAAGGTGAGTGTCTAGAGACTAAGTGTCAGTAGGCCTCGCGCGCACACACACACTCACACACACACACACACACATACATACACACACACATACACACACAAACACACACATGCACACACACATACACACACAAACACACACACACAGAGAGAGAGAGAGAGAGAGAGAGAGAGAGAGAGAGAGAGAGAGAGAGAGAGAGAGAGAGAGACGGGATTTAGGGTTGCCGGGCTTGGGTCCACGAGCAAGCAGGACAGAGAGGTCCCCATGCCTTAGGGGAGTGTGAAGGAGGGGAGACAGAGGCTGCCATGGAAGGGAAATAACATGCAGAAGGGCAGAGCTGCCGTAAAAAGGGCTAATAGTTCATGGCCCAGAGGGCTGCACCTTGGATTCAAGAAGAGCCAAGATGAAGCATAGAAATTAGTAAATAGTAACTTGGAGTTATTGCTGGGAGGTGGATTCTAACAGCATGGAGGGTAGGCAGCTGCCCAGCTATGGGCTGCTTTAGATATAGAGGCTGGGGGTGTTTCTTTCATTCGGGAACAGAAACCATTGAGGTGAGTAACTCCGCGTCGGGATTTATTAAACATTTTTTTTTTTTTTTTACCTCAGGGGACCTCAGCTGAGGATTTGCCTCCATTGCATTTGCTTGTGGACAGATCTGTGAGTCATCTTTTGGAATAATGATTGGTGTGTGTGAAGAGGTAAATTTCAAAATGTTAGTCTCAAACAAAGTCCAGACATGCCTGAGAGAATTTGAGATAGGGCTCAGCAGTCCGACTATCAGCTCCCAAGGACACTGGCCATCTGGAGCCACCCCCTTCCCTTCCTTCACTCCCTGAGGATGGGTCATCCCCCTGCTGCAGTGAGATGAGTTGTCCTGCCCACATTGCTGAGATGCTAGATTACACGTATGCTTTGTTGATGTAACTCCGTGCCAAAAGTAACTGTGCACCCTTTGTATTAGCCAATTATGTGTATCCACATGAAACCCCTGGTTTTCCCTATGTAAGCTCCTGCCTAGAGAGGCTCGGGGCTTGACTCAATCTCCTGTGTGGGATACGTGTCAGCCCAAGATCTCTTAAATAAAACTGCCTCTTGTTGATTACATCAAGACCGGCTACTTGTGTTTCCTGGGGGTACCCCAACCTGTGACTGGAGCGAGAGTCTCCCCAAGTTAGGGGTCTTTCATGTGGAGGCCCACTGTGGATGGCGCCATATCTGGGTGGGCGGTCCTGGTTACAGAAAAAAGCACGTTGACCAAGCAATAAGCAACAAGCCAGTAAGCGGTTGTTCCTCCATGGCCTCTGCTTCAGCTGCTGCCTTCAAGTCTCTGCCTTGAGTTCCTGCCCTGACTTTCTTCCTGATGGGCACTGATCAAGCTGAAGTCAACCCTTTCCTCCCTGAGATAGTTCACACAGTATTTCCTCAGAGCAAAGAGAAGGAACTGAGACAGGTCCACCTTGCCTTGCTTTGTTTTCAACAAAGTCTCACACTTACACCCCAAACATACCAGTCAGGCTGGTGGACCAGAGAACATCTGGGATGCATCTGTCCACATCTCGGGTACCAGGATTCCAGGCCACCATGTTTGACTTTTATTTTTTAACGTGGGTTCTAGGGACCGAACTCAGAACCTCATACTTTCATGGCAAACACTTTACTGGCTCAGCCAGCTCCTTAGCCCGAGACCCCCACCTCAGGACCTTTGAAAGCCCTTCCTCTGTCAGACCACAGTCTCTCTGTAAGGTGCACGTTCCTTCCATGACAATGCCATGTGGGTTAAATTTCCAATCAGGAGACAAGAGGCCATGTGAGCTATGAAGGGTTGTGCATTGTTTCTCAACAGGGCGGCATTTTGCATTTGTAAAATGTGAAGTTTCTGGAAGAAACCTCATCTCCCTTATGCTGCACAAAGAAATGAAAT
Source organism: Rattus norvegicus (assembly GCF_021556685.1). Taxonomy (NCBI): domain Eukaryota; kingdom Metazoa; phylum Chordata; class Mammalia; order Rodentia; family Muridae; genus Rattus; species Rattus norvegicus. Next base: position 6,412,422 of record NC_141544.1, read on the forward strand.
ACCTTTAGTCCATGAAGTATAACTTAACACCCACAGTAATCATGAATAAGGCAGGGGTGGATATCATCTGTGTTGTGTGGTCCTGAGAAAGGTCAGATATTTAGCAGATAATTATCAAACATTTAACAGGGAGAGGGGGTGATAAAAGAATGTAACTTTAAAATTATATTGACTTCACTATTCTTTGGGCAGAAACTTTTTAAATAATATTCCATTGTCCTTCCTGGTGAGTGTGTTTTAATTGTTGTATCACATCCACCTCCTGGGACATTGGCCTTTATTTGAGTGTGCGGTTGCTAATTGCTAAGGAGGGCCTGGGGAGGGGCTGGCAAAGTGGGGTTCCGATAGGACAGAAGATGAGTTCAAATGAGGCTGGCAGTAATTCTGGCCGTAGAAGGCAAACACAATAAATATATCTGCTGGGAATGTGTCTGGTCACAGAAATATAAAACCAATCAGTGTCCCTTAATCACAAGGGTGTGGTTGACTTGGGAAGAAACACCAAAGCACACACAGCATCAGTTCACCAGCCCAGCCATCCCACAGGACTCTTGGCTCATCCATCTTTCTCATCTTACTGCCCTCAGCAGATTGGCTATAATGTAGTCACAATATGGCGGCTGCATCCGCAGAGAACACATCACACTCCTCCACAGCAGAACTCCAACCCTGGATAGGAGGAAGAGGAAGAGAGATGAAACTGTCTTGGATAGCTCCCTATTTGTGACGGGCAGAAAAAAATCGTTGCTCAGAAGATGTTTGGTGTGTCTCAGTGAGTCTTCTGATGCACCTCAACACCGGTGACATGCACAGGACAAAGCTAGCATGACTGATTCAAGGTAATCAGGATGCCCTCCATGGATTAAAGGATAGAAAGTCAGTTATACTAATATCCAAATGAAACTGACTATTTGCAGTGAGAATTTTGGTGTATTTAAAAACATAGAGATATTATAAGAGTATGTTTTTGTTTTAATCCAGTCTGTGGGGCATGGGCTTCCTTCCGATTATCAACAGTGGCTGACTATGATTTGCTTCGTGCTCTGGCAGGGGCGTGATTTTGCCAGCAGCAGATAGATTCTGCAAGTGAGTAACATTTGGGATGCTGGAGACTTTTCAGAGAACATATACATGCTAGAGCCCCAGAGGTGGGCTGCTGTTGGTTGCAGTTTGTTAAATAGTCACGCCCAAAGAAGAAACTAAACATCCTGACAATGAAGATCAAACTTGCCCCCCAAGGAACTCGATGCCCCTAATCAACAGGAGGTCATCTAATGTTAATAGAACCCCTTTCCCTCTCTCCTCTTTTCTCCCCTATCTAGTGTTACGGGGTTGAATGTGAAAGAAAGGAGAACCTACAACGTAGGTAAAGGATGGCTAGAGCTATTGAATGAAGATCCATCATCAGCCACAAAGTATAAGGCGTAGGTATCAGGTAACAACAGAGACAATTTTAGGAAACAGGCCAGTTGGAGGCCACTGTGATTTAAATGGAATTTAGCAGCTTGGCAAAGAGGTATCTTCCCTTCCCAGTCATTTGGGGACATGTTACAATTCAAGGGGATATCCTTGTTTGTTCCATATGTCTCAGTCTCTCTCTCGTTCCTCACACTCTGGTGTCTGAAGTGGAAATTTCTGGGTGTCCTGTGATGCAGACTCATGTGGGTTTCGTTAAGGCGAGTCACGTGATATTGGGAGAGATTACGAGAATGACTCAGTAGACACTGATGAGGTGCTTGCATTGTTTGCCCTGCAATCCCTCCTTGGTCTTGATTCTCACTGACCTTCACTTTATTGAGGTGTGGCAAAGAGCTCCTGGTGTTCCAGCTGGTTCTGGTCACTCCTGCTGACTAGTGCCAGTTTGGTGGAGGCCCGACTGTTTCGGTAGATTGTGCTACCTGTGCTGATTTATGTTTGGTGACATTTTTTTTTCAACTGGACTATTGGTATCCGGACACTACTGGACTGGACTGCCCGTGTCCTGACAGCTCAGATGGGATTTGCCCCAAAGAAGTACTTCGAAACAGGTTCACATCCACTTGTCCTATTTATCATCTTTTCTCCCCTACCTTTGGACAGTGGGCTAGAAGGGGGCTCTAAGCATTTGAGAACCCTTATTAAAGTAGGTTTGAAAAACAATCTAAGTCTACATGAAACCCCATATAATGAAGGAGTGTCAGACTCGTTTCCATTACAACTTCCTTTCCCTTGCATCTGTTTTTGCAACTATCTCCTCTTTAAAGAAATTGCTCTGGGGGTTTTCTGAGGAAAATTCGTTACATGCATGGATGTTTAATAACATGTTTTTCCATTTGTGTGTATGCATTTATGCATATGTGCTATGCGTGTATGTGCTCATGTGTGTGACATCCAGGCCAGAGGACCAATTTACCTTGTTTTAGACCCAGGGTCTACCTGTGGCCTGAATCTCACCAGTATAGATCAGAATGGCTGGGAGTAAATCCCAGGAATTCTCCAATTCTGGGTACAAGAACTTATACCCATGCTTAGTTTTTACCTTGTGCCAGTCCCTCAGGCTCTACCCCAAGCTGTCTCGCTCATGCCAAGCGGTGTGTTTGAAAAGGAAACATTAAGTAACTATTAGGACCAATGGCCTGACCAGAGTGATTCAAGCACCATAAGGGGATTACACACAAAGAGTGGGAATTCAGAGCATTGAGATGAGAATGTTAAAAGGAAACCCAGAGCCTATTAGGAAAAGCTGAAAACTGTGTCTTCACTCACTCAAGACAAGAATCAACAGAAACCCAAGCTTGTGTCAGCTTATTTCCTATGAAACTGCATAAGCTTGTTTCTTATTTAAGAGGCATAACCACTTTCCCTCTGATGCTGTCCCTACTATGCCAAATGAAGTGGAGAACAGCTCCCTACAGCTGTGGGTTTGTGTGTAGACCAGGACCAGTTTGTCTCTCATCCCTGTCCCACCCCAATGTCATATTGGCACTTCCAATTGACCAGGTGACAGCAATGTCTGGCTATCACTTCTGAAGATAAGCAGGAACGTGCAAAGTCACAGAGCAGAATGCATTGATTTTCATCCTGAATTTGGGAACCATAATGTTCCCATTTCCTGTTTCCTTAGATGGGAAACCTTGTCCATACCAGGCCCTATTAGAGATGTGTCTTTCTTTGGACAATAGAACAAGAATTGCACTAAGACGAGTATTATCTTGAAAAACATCTACATGAGACTGGTCTCCAAGAAAGTGGTGTGTGTGTGTGTGTGTGTGTGTGTGTGTGTGTGTGTGTGTGTGTGTGTACACTCGTGACTTGTGTATGTTCATGCATGTAGAGGTCAGAGGACAATTTTGGGTGTCATTCCTCTTTGAAATAGTTTTACTTAGTCGAGGGAGACACATACATGCTACAACACATATGTAGAGACCAAGAGACATGTTGTAGGATTCAGTCCCATCTTCCACCTGGTGAGTCTTGGGGATTGACTCAGATCCTCAGGCTTGATGGTAAGTGCTCTTGCATGCTGAGCTATCTTGCCAGTGCCTCTCTTGGTTTTTGAGGTAGGCATTTCTCACTGGGATCTGGGAACTGATGCCTGTGATGGTTTGGGTGCGTGATTGCCTGTGTGCCTGTGTGTTTGTGTGTGTGTGTGTGTGTGTGTGTGTGTGTGTGTGTATGTTCAGCCCAGGGAGAGGCAGCTTTAGAGGTTATGGCCCTGTTGGAGTAGATGTGGCCTTGTTGGAGTGAGTGTGTTACTGTGGGTGTGGGCTTTAAGACCCTCATCCAGCTACTTGAAAGCCAGTATTCTCCTAGCAGCCTTCAGATGAAGATGTAGAACTCTCAGCTCCTCCTGCACTGTGCCTGCCTGGATGCTGCCATGTTCCCACCTTGATGGTAATGGACTGAACCTCTGACCCTGTAAGCCAATTCCAATTAAATGTTGTCTTTATAAGAGTTACCTTGGTTATGGTGTCCGTTCATAGCAGTATAACCCTAAGTAAAACATTGACTCTGGGGTGGCCAGTGAACTTCAGAGGTCCCCAGGTCTCTGTCTCCCTGATTCTGGGGTCAGAGTGCATGCTACCACCTTAGACTTGTAAGTTGGCTCTGGGGATCCAAGCTCAGGTCTCCATGCATGTACAGCAAGCAGTTTACCTGCTGACCCATATCCTTTAGCTAACAAATGGGTTTAAAAGGAGATAGAGGTAGATCCCAGGTGCCTGACATCAGGGAAGCAGTGCTCTGGTGCACACAAGGGCAGCTGTTGCAGGGTGAGGGTCGTGGTACAGGGGACATTAGGGCCAAGGAGACATAACAGGGATATTCTTGGGACTTACATTGCCTGTGCTGCCTTCACACAGAAGCCTGATGATGCCGGTGTAAGCTGGAGGAGAGGCATCTCCATCGGTAGAGGTTGCTGTGATCTAAATGTCTCCTCTACCTCACCCCTAGGAAGATGTCACCAAATATGACATCATTGGGAAGCAGCACTTTGGAGGGTGTGACCTCAGTCATAAGGATGGACTCCTCCTCTGTGTTATTGGTGCACTTATGTTTAAAAAGAACCCCCAGAGAGCTTGCTGGACCTTCTCAGCCCAGGAAAATATAGGCAGAACGCACCATCTACAAGCCAGGTAGCAGGCTTCAGTAAATTTGCCAGGCTCTGATCTTGGACTTGAAGCCTCATTATCAGCCATCCAGTCTCTGAGACTGGAGTGACAGCAAGCTGGCTGGTTCCTGGGTGAGGCAGGGATCAGCCAGGAGAGGGGTGAACATACAATGTGTTCTTGATTTCTAGTGAGAACAGAATGCAGATGAATGCTTCAAGGCTAAGCAATATGAGTGGCACGGCTTGGTCAATCTCGGGCCCAAAATATAAAACAAACAAGAAAAATAAATTGTATGAGAGAGTTGGCAGACGTGATCACTAATCTTGGTTGCTGACTTGAGAGGCTCTGAATTCAATTAAAATGCACACATCTGGGCACTCTTGTGATGGATTTTCTTGATCAGGTTATTTGAATCAGGATATTTGCCCTAAGTGTAGGTGGGACCTTCTGCTGGCAACCCAGATTTAAGAATGTGAAAGAAGGAGGCTTTGATTTTTGTCTGTCTGCTTTCACTCCCACTGGCAAGTTAATCTCACCTGTGGCTGCTGCATTCCTTTGGTAATATTCGAACCACCTTCTCTGATATCTCATGGTAGATTGAAGACCAACGCCTCCAGAAACTCACATGCCTTCAGTACCACGTTAAGATGGCTGAGGCATCAAGCATCATAGACTGAGCAGACAATGGGGTTTTCAGTACCCTTGCATGAGACAGCCATTGTTGGATTATCCAGACAGTGTCCTGTAAGACAAATTACCTTTTATGTGTTTGGTGGTTTGAATAGGAGTGGGCCACCATAGACTGGTGTGTTTGAATGCTTGACCCATTAGGAGTGATACTATTAGGAGGTATGGCCTTGTTGGTGAAGGTGTGACGTTCTTGGAGTAGGTGTGGCCTTGTTGGAGTAGGTGTGGCCTTGTTGGAGTGGGTGTGGCCTTGTTTTATTAGGTGTGGCCTTGTTGGTGTTGGTGTGACTTTGTTGGAGGAAGTGTCCCACTGTGGTAGCTGGACTTTCAGATTTTTATATACTCAAACTATGCTCAGTGGTTCACACAGTCCCTTCTGCTGTCTGTGCATCAGGAACTTTGGGCTCCTCCAGCACCAAGTATGCCTGGATGCTCCCATGATTCCTGCTATGATGATAATGGACTGAACCTTTGAAACCGTAAGCCAGCTGCAATGGAATCTTGTCCTTTATAAGAGTTACCTTGGCCGCTGTGTCTGCAGTCATGAGCATGCTCAGGCTACAGAAGAGCCATGCCTCTAGTGTCCTCCACTCTGCTAAATAGAAGGTCAAGTTGGATCCCAATGAGACCAATACAATCGCCAATGACAACTCCTGTCAGCTGATCAGGAAGCTGAATGAAGAAGGCCTGATCATCTGGAAGCCTGTAACTGTCCATCCTCAGGCTCACTGCCGAAAAACACCTTGAAGGGCAGGCATATGGTCATAGGGAAGAGAAAGGGCACTGCCAAAACTTGGGTGCCTGAGAGGGTGACCTGGGTGAGAAGGATGAGGATCCTGAACCGGCATCTCAGGAGATCCTGGGAATCTAAGAAGTTTGACCACCACATGTATCACAGCCTGTACCTGAAGGTCAAAAGGAATGTATTCAAAAACCAATGGATTCTTATGCAGCAGATTCTCAAACCGAAGGCAGAGGAGGCCTGCAAGGAGCTACTGGCTGACCAGTCTGAGGCTCGCAGGTCTAAGACCAAGGCAGCACAGAAACGCGTGGGAGGAGCACCTCCAGGCAAGAAGGAGGAGATCATCAAGACTGTCCAAGGAGGAAGCGACCAATAAATAAAGCTTCCTTCACGTCTGTGCATAGTGACCTTGCTGTGGCCTCACATGATCAGTCATTAAAATAAAACAAGCCTTAAAATTAAAAAAGAGTTACCTTTGATATGGTGTCTGTTCACAGCCATAGAAATCTAACTAAGACAAAGTGTATTCATTCTGCCTTTTCTGTTCCTTGGAAACCCTAATACAATAGCGCTCTAGAGAGAGGAACAAGTACCCACCAGACAACATGAATTCCAGTTTACATTTCTGGTGAATATGAAGTTGTTGAGGTTTAAAAACAAAAACAAAAACAAAGTTGTTGGTTTTTTGTTTGTTTTGGGGTGTTGTTGCTGCTACTGCTATTGTCATTGTTGTTGTTGTTGTTGTTATTGTTGTTGTTGTTGTTGTTGTTGTTTTTAAAGAAGAAACACATTAAACCTCTTCATCCCTGACTGGCTGGCAAAGCCCACATCAGCTAAATCGATTAATGGATAAGGAACGTGTGTACAACAACAACAACAAAAAAAAACCATAAAGTTATTCCTGTCAAGTTCAGATGAGAGATAACATCATGTGGGCCTGACTAGAGCCTCAACCATTTAATGCAGACAATTCAGGACACACTGTCAGCAGCATGTCCAGCGAACAGAGATGAAAGCCTGCATGTTGTGTTGTTATTTTCTTTTATGAATTTTTGCAGCCACCCTGTTCATTAATCGTGTTTATAGTGTTAACTTGGCACTTTTTTCTTGGCTCATCAAATATTTCTTTAATGAACTGTCAGCTCACACCTCCCGCATCTCCATTGTAATGACTTTCAAATTAAGTTCATCTGGACCATGGGGGTTTTTAGAACTCTATGATGACAGAAAACACGGGGAAAAGAACCTCTTTCATTGTATTTGAAGAAAGACATAGTCATTAACCTGCCACCTTGCCCAAGTGCTGACTGTTCCCAAGCTCAGTGCTAATACCTCTGCCTCATGGGCACCATCAGAGCCCTGAGATGAGCACTTCCTAACCAGGAGGCATTATACTGACATGACCATACGGTGCTCCCTCACCTACAGCCACCGGGTTCCAAACTCCTGGTGTCCCTCCTCCCCTTAAAAGAGAGCTGATGGGATCCAGGCTCAGCATCACCCATGCCCATAACCCAAAGCTCATACCTTTTAAATATTATATGTGTTTACATTATCGAATGTGTGAATGTTCTGGCTACACGGAACTGTGTGCACCACGTGCCTGCCTGATATCTGAAGAGGCCAAGAGAGGGCATTAGATCTTCTGAAACTGTCCAACAGTTCAACTGTGAGCCATCATATGGGTGCTGGGAATAGAACCTGGGTCCTCTACAAGAGTAACATGTGTTCATCGTGGCTGAGCCGTCTCTCTAAGCCCCAGAATCTGTGCCCTGTCCCTGGAGATGCTTTGCTACTCTACAAAACCACATGGGAGACTTGGTGACCATCCTAGAGAATAGACTTCACCCTATCAATGAAGAGGAAGCCATGGCTGGTGGTATTGTAGACACTAGGAGACTCTGAGGGAAAGTGCCTTGTATAGGGGAGTCCTGTGAGAACCAAGACTGCAGGAGCACCCTGGACTGGATAGGGATTGGGTGGGGCCATTGCAGAAGATAAAAGAGTGATGGTGCCAAGGACATTTGAGCAATCCCATGAAATATCCAGTCTGGGGTCTTAGTTAGGTTTCCACTGTTGAGAAGAGACACCATGACCAAGGACAACAAGTAATCGGGGCTGGCTTACAGGTTTAGAGGGTCAGTCCATGATCATCAAGGCAGAGGGCTTGGCAGTGTGCAGACGGACATGGTGCTGGAGAAGGAGCTGAGAGTTCTACATCTTCATCTAAAAGAAGCCAGGAGCAGAGTTTCTCCCACGTGGCTGGGCAAAGGATTTCAAGAACTCATCCCCACAGGGAGACACCTCCTCCAAGAAGGCCAACCTCCTAATAGTGCCATTTCCTGGGCAGTGCACATTCAAACCACCACAGGGTCTCTTCACATATATGATAACTGCACCTTTGTTTTAAAGTCTTGCTTAAAGACTCATGATGTTTGAGTGAAGAACATTCGTTGGGTCTCAGTGGCTCCAAAACCCCAAGAACATGAAGTCCTGTATCACCCTGAAGTATGAAATTGGCATGTGTGCACAGCCCCTCCCATCCTCTGCAATATCATAATGTTAAGTGTGTGCAGCTCCAGTGTGCAGCCTCGTAAGTGCCGGGATGTGTGAATTCTTGAGCCGCACTCTCAACAGAATCAGGCATGAGCCTTCTGTACTTTTGTTTATGGCTCTGAATTCTGGCCTAGACGGATGGGCAAGTAGTTCCAGGAAGGAAGATTGCTGGGTGCAGCCAAAGGCATCAAGGTATGTGATTTAATTACAGAGCTGAAGGAATCTGGCTCGTTTCTTCCTGTACCACATGAGAGAGGACGTCACTCTGCTCAGCCAATTGAAAAAAAAACACAGAGAAAATGCACATAGGATGCTTGTTTTACCTAGACTAGATCATGAGCCTCGATCAGATTTAAATATCCATATGTACAGAGGAATCATTGCTTTTTGGTGCAGAGATGCCCGTCCTTTTTAAGCACCCAGGTCAAGATCAGGCAGATCTGGGTGTTTGGTGTGAGAACACCTCTCTTCCTGTGGAGTCCCCCTCATGACCACTAAGGTGGCCACATGATCCCATGTTCACCACCATTCTGCTCAGCCCCATAACAGATGGAGAAGAGCACATGGTTTGGGGAGATGAGATGGGCAGATTTTAGGCCATCTCCTATGCACGGCAGAGAGCAGCGTTGAAAGGACTGGAGAAGACGTTGGCTGACCCCAGGCCTTTTCACACAGAAACAGCTGACAATCGCCCCACAGTGTTCCAGTTATGGGTGTTTCCTTCAATAACAGAGAGTTTAAAGTAGGACCCTTGCCTCCCCCTCCTGCCCCAAGATATGGGCCGCGGGTCCACGGGCTACCAGGCTTCCTGTAGGAGAAGTCTCTCTGCTTCTCTCAGAGCAGCCTTCCAGGAAAATAAATAGCATTTGCTCATTATTCAAATGAGGCTTAATTAATGCAGAACTCGCCCCCACACTTTCCAAGACACCCATGATAACGAGCTCCCAGCTCTCTTCCCCTCCAGTTTGTGATTTCAAGCTGAAGAGCTGCATGTGACAGAAGCTGGGAAGCTGAGGACCCGACAGCAGTTTGACTGCACAGTCTCACAGCTTGCAGAAGTATCTCGGCCACAAAGCCTGTGTTCAGCCATCGGCTCAGGGGTAAAGGTGGTGTGGCTGGTGACATGCTCCCCAGAGAGCCTCTAAGGTTATAAAAGAGGCTCAACTCAGGAGACTTTGAGGCTGTCTCTAATTTACACACCTGAACCAGCCCAGGCCCTAATTCCAGCCAAAACTTTTCATAAATAGTACAGCAAAAGGCACTGGGTCACGCTGACCTTTATTCATAGCCTCACGTCCTTACTCAACTGACGAGAACACACCTCCAGAGTCCTGGAGGAAGCAACATTGTGCCTGTGATTCTAAGAAGACAGTATAGAGGAACTGGAGAATTAAGGGTGACGCTAAAATGGAGAGAAGATATCTTCTGGGGTCTAGCCTTTGTCTCCTGATGGCTGAGCACCAGAAACTTCAACAAAACCGAACCAGCCAAGGCTGCCTGCAGAGATAGTGCACGTTTTCCTAAAGATATCTCAGTCAAGGCTGAGAAACACATGGGCCTGAAGAGAGAGCCCATCAGTTAAGAGCATGTTCCAAACTCGCAGGGAACCCAAATTCTGTTCTTAGGATCCTCTTAAGCAGCTCACAGCTGCCTGTAAATCAGCTCCTGGAACCTGAGGTCCTCTTCTGGATTCAAAGGGAATCTGCAAACAATATGCATGCGCGAGCATGCGTGTGTGTGTCTCTGTGTGTGTGTGTGTGTGTGTGTGTGTGTGTGTGTGCATGTGCCCACACACAATTGAAACTGTCCTTAATGGGGTCAGGAAGTGTATGGCCTCTGGTTTCATGCTGTTACTAATCCACTCTCATCACTACACCCAAACGATGTAACTCATAAAACCATCTTTGAACTTTATTTACAAAAAGAAAATCACCTAAGAGAAACAAGTCACGGGCTAGAGAGATGGGTCAGTCCTAAAGAGCAATGGCTGCTCTTGCAGAGGACCCGAGTTCCATTCCCAGCACCCACGTGGCAGCTCACAACCATCCATAAGTCCAGTTCAAATGGATCAGACACCCTCTTATGATCTCTAAGGGTACTATATGCATATAGCACACGCACATAAGTGCAGGTACATATAAAATAACAAAATAAATCTAAAAAATAATTGTAAATAAATCAAGTATATTCAATCACTATATTTTACCTAATTTTTAAACTTCACTTTATCCTTCAACCTTGCTGTAAATTATATCTTTTGAAAATTGGTGCCTGAAAAGCCACAGAATTGTGTATAAACTCTCTCTAAATGCCCATGTTCAAATCAGAAACAGTGACAGTCACCTTCTCTGTGTAATAAACTCACTGATTTCCCCCTGTGGTGTAGTAGGGGATCCAGCTTTTCCTGAATGCAGGTCTCTGAGTGGGACAGGAACTGCTCAGGGTCTGACTGCAGTATCCAGTGTCCCCTCCACTGCAGACAAAGGACAGAGTCCTCCCCACGGGTCCCACACACCCAGATGCTGGTGCAATAATCGAGCCTCTTGATTTCCCTCTCTGTGAGGTAAAGGTATCCATTCACCTGGAATTCATCCAGAACCTTCAAGAGTCAGAAACATCTTGCAGAACAAAGCAGCGTCTCTGGCCCTCTCTAAGGTCCTGAGAACATCCAAGAAGTCCAGTTCAGTGAGAAGATGAGGGCAGCCTGCCATTGCCACAACATTCCTGGGAGCAGAGAGCGTGGGCAGAGGAGACAAACACTGTCTTTTTCCCATTCCTCATATTTCCCCTTCCTTACATATTAAACATGCATCTTGCAGACTCATCAGACAAAACACCAGAGGCTGGGAGATGGCTCATTACGTTAGGGATTCAAGGATCATAATTTAAATTCTCAGCCCTGGGCACTCTGTCTGGAGCCACAGTCATTCCGATGTGGGCTCTGCCAACAGCAAGACATTCGGCTGCCCTGTACAGGGCAATACTGCAGCTCCACCCCCTTTCAGTCTCACATTCACTCACTAATCAATAATCATGGGGCTCAGTGCAGAGGCCACTGGCTTGAAGAAGAGCATGAGAACATCGAGTGTGTGCTAATTCAGCCTGATCACTCAATGCTTCCGTGATGTCAGAGCCACGGTCCCCAGGATACCACCTGGACCCATTCTCTCTCTGATTTAACACCTTAATTGGAAAGGGCATAACAGGAGGATACTGGAGAAAGTCAAGGGTAGACCAAGTCCTGCTCAGTCCCCAGTAGGGAAGAGGTCCCACAGCCACAAACTTTTTCACCCCTCCATCCACATAAGCCTGTGATTCATGAATGATATTAATAGAAACCACCAGGCATGGCCATGACTCCGGTGCTATGTCCAGCAACAGATGTTTCCTATAGTGGTTGTATTAGAATAACCATAACCCAAGAATGCAGACCACTCATCATTGCCAGATCACCTTCACTAACAAGGGCGGTGGTGGTGCTAGAATACACAGCTGGAACTTAGGCTGTGCCTAAGCTGGTCCTGACTGTAATTGATCTGTGTCTTCCAGAGGGGAAACTGAGGAATGTGACTAGTTTCAGATGTGGATCTCTCAGCTCTGATATGGATGCCTTTGTCAGTCAGTGTCTGAGGTGGCCCAGAGGCCCTGGGGAATCTGGATTGGGACAGGAGAGATGCTTTTCATCCTAATTCAACATGGTTCCCCCAAGTTATGACAGCATGGTTTGCCTGTTCACTTGATGCTGTCCTGGCCAGTCTGCTGGCTAACAGAGGAGCAGCACCTCTTCCTCTGCATCCAGCAAGGTCTATTCAACCCCCTCCCTCCCCCAGACCTGCTTCTCCTGTTTCCTATGAGCACAATGAATGTTTAAAGAATTTCAGGGCCCCCAAAATGAGGGAAACCATGTGGTATTTGTCCATTTTGCTTGGGATGGGCCCTCCCAATGCAAGCCCTTCTCTATTTAATGATCATATACCAAACAGACCCACACAGCCCTATCTCTACCCAGAAGCTCAGGAAAATACTCCAATTTCAGAGAATCTTGAAATCCATGTATCCACCCTGCTTCCTGCTCTCACCCAACACATGAACACATACACACACACACACACACACACACACACACACAAACACACACACACACACACACACAGAGAGAGAGAGAGAGAGAGAGAGAGAGAGAGAGAGAGAGAGAAATCTAAAGGACTAAAATATACTCCTAAGTCAAAGATAAATCCCAGACACTTGTCAAATTATAGGAGAAAACTTCCCTAACTTAAAGGTAGAAATGCCTATAATAATAAAAGTATCATACATTTCTCCAAATAGATTGGACAAAAAAGAAATTTCTCCCTTCACATAAGGGTCAAAACACCAAGTGCACAAACAAAGAAAGAATATTAAAGTCAGTAAGCGAAAATTCAGGTAACATATATAGGCATATAAGGTAACATATATAGGTATATAAGTATTACACCAGACTTCTCACCAGAGACTATGAAAGTCAGATCCAGAGTGGATTTTATAAAACTCTAAGAGAAAATAAATGCCAGCCCAGGCTACTATACCCTGCAAAACTTTTAATCAGCGCAGCTGGAGAAAACAAGATATTTTATGATAAGCTAAATTTGCACAGTACATTTTCACAAATCATGCCCTATGAAAGATAATAGATGGGAAACTCCAACACAAGAGGGAAATTACACCCTATAAAAAGCAAGAAAGTAATCCTCTTTCAAGAAACCCAAAAGAAGAGAGTCACACAAACATAATTCCACCTCTACCAAAAAATAATAACAGAAAACCACAATAACTATTCCTTAATATCTCTTAGCATCAATGCAAAATTCTCCAATAAAAAAGACATAGACTAACAGACCTTATACATAAAGAAAAACTAGAATTTTGTTGCATTAAGGAAAAACAGCTCAGTGACAAATACAGATAGTATCTCAGAATAAAAGGCTGGAATACAATTTTCCAAGAAAATGGTCTGTAGAAACATCCTGGAGCATACATTCCAGTATCTAACTCAACCAAAAGTTATCAAAAAAAAAGATAAGGAAGGACACTTCATTTTCATCAAAGAAAAAAATTCGACCAGTTTCAATTCTCTATCCTTAATATCTATACGATACATCCAAGGGCACCTAAATGTATAAAGGAAAAGCTCAGGCTAACGAAATAGTCGTGGGAGACTTCAACAACCCACACTCAGCAATGGCCAGATCATGGAATGGGAAACCAGAGACACAGAGAAATTAACAGATTTTGAACCGGATGGATTTAAGAAATATCTATAGAATATTTCATCCTTGAACAAAAAAATATACCTTATTCTCAGGAACTCACGGCACATTCTTCAAAACTGATCATACAGTTGGTCATAAAAGAGGCATCAACAGATACAGAAGAATGAAATAATCCCATGCATTTTCTCACAATACCATGACCTAAGGCTGGACTTCAATAACAACAAAAATGTCAGGAAGCCCAAATACTCATGGAGGTTGACCAATATTTTACTCAGTGATAACTTGGTAGAGGAAGAACTAAAGAAAAAATTAAAAAATTAAAAATGTTTTAAAATTTTAGGAATGTAAGGTACAACAAACAAACTTCTGGGACACAGTGAAAGGAGAGCTAAGAGGAAAACTCATAGCTCTGAGAGCATCCAAAGGGAAACTGGAGAGAGCATACATGAGCAGTTTGACAACAAATAAAAAAGCTCAAAAACAAAAAGAAGCAGATTCACCCGAGAGGAGCAGAAGGCAGGAAATAATCAAACTCTGGTCTGAAATCAACTAAGGAGAAACACAAAGAACTCGACAAAGTATCAATAAAACCAGGAGATGGATCCAAGGGTAAATCAACATGGTAGATAAACCTGAGCTAGAATAACAAAAGGGCACAGAGAAAGTATCCAAATAACAAAATCAGAAATGAGAGGGAAACAAAACAACAGAATCTGCAGAAATTCAAAACATCATCATACCGTATTACTGAAATTTATATTCAAGAAAAGTGGAAAATCTGGATCAAATGATCAATTTTCTATACAGGGAGCAGTTACCAAAGTTAAGTCAGGGTCAGATAAAATATCTAAACTGTACCATAAATCCTAAAAAAATGAGAAACAATTATTAAAAGGCTCCCAATTGGGAAAAGATCCAGGACAAAATGATTTTAGTGGAAAATTCTATCAACACTTCCTAGAACCAAATACCACTATTGTACAAAATATTCCACAAAATACAAACAGAGGAACACTACCCATTTCCATCGATGAAGCCACAGTTACGCTTATACCTAAAGCACACAAAGACCCAATAAAGAAAGTGAACTTCAGACCAATTACCTTATGAATATTGACAAAAAAATAGTCAATCAAATCATTGGAAACCAAATCCATGAACACATCAAAATGATCATCCCTCACAATCAAGGAGACTTCATAACAGGAATGCAAGGATAGTTCAATATGTAATTCCAAAAACATAATCCACTAGATAATCAAATGAAAGAAAAATTACATTTTCATCTCACTAGATGCTGCGAAATCATTTCACAAAATGAAATGCCCCTTCATAGCCAAAGCCATGCAATGATAGGAATTCAAGGCCCATACTCAACCATAGTAAAGTCATGGACAGCAAACCAGTAGCCAAAAATGAAACTAAATGAAGAGAATCTTGAAGCTCTCCCTCTAAAATCAGGGACTGGACGCATCTATTCATTCTCTCCCTACTTATTCAATATAGTACTCAATGTGCTAGCCTGAACAATTAGACAACAAAAGGAGCACAAAGGGATACGAATATGAAAGGAAGAGGCCAATATATCACTATTTGCAGGTGATATGATAGTATACCTAAGTGACTGCATAATTTCCACCAGAAAACTAATGCACGTGATAAAGAATTTCAGCAACGTCCTGTATATAGAATTAACTCAAACAGATCAGTAACCTTCCATGAATAAACAGACCAAGAAAGAAATTAGGGAAATGACACTCTTCACAATAATCACAAATAACAAAAAATACCTCCGTGTAACTCAAACAAGGCAAAGGAAATTGCCGTATGAAAAGAACTTAATGTCTCCAAAAGAAGAAAATCTGAGAAGATGGAAAGATCTTTCATGTTCATGGATTGGCAGTATTGATATAGTAAAAATGGCCCTTTGCTAAAAGCAATCTATAGATTCAATGCAATCCCCAAGAAAATCTCAACAAAATTATTCATACAGTTAGAAGGAGAAATATGCAAGTTCATTTAGAATAAGAAAAAACAAGGTAGTGAAAACTATTCTCAAATTAAAAGAAATTCTGGGGAAATCAAAATCCCTAAGCTCAAGCTGAATACCCAGCAATAGTGATAATAATTACATGGTATTGGTACAGAGACAGGCAAGTAAACACCTGTGTTGGTTCATGTAGATGTCAGCATGTAAATTAATGTAAATCCACCCATTCTTATCACGCTGTACGAAGCTGAAGACCAAGTGGACTAAGGGCATCGAGAAAAAAGAGATATAAACAAACTAATAGAAGAAAAAGTGGGGGGGGGAGTTGGGGATTTGGCTCAGTGGTACAGTTCTTGCCTAGCGAGTGCAAGGCCCTGGGTTTGGTCCCCAGCTCTGAAAAAAAGAAAAAAATATAAAAGAAGAAAAAGTGGGGAAAAGCTTGAACACGTGATGACTATGGAAAATTTCTTGAACAGAACCCCAAACCAGTGGCTTATGCTCTACGATGAAGAGTTGACAGATTGGACCTTGTAAAATTGCAAAGTGTCTGTAAGGCAAAGAACGCTGTCATTCTGACAAAATGTCTACTAATACCTTGAAAAAAGATCTTTGCCATCCTATATCTGAAAGAGAATTAATATTCAATATGTAAAAAGAACTCAAGAAGTTATACTCCAGAAAGTCAAATAACCCTATTAAAAATGGGGTACAGATCTAATCAAATAATTTTCAGCAGAAGAACTTGGAATGGCTGGGAAATACATAAAGAAATGTTCCACATCATTATTCATCAGGGTAATGCAAATCAAAGGATACACCAGGCAGAACGGCTAAGATTAAACATTCAGTTAACAGCAGATGCTGATCACCATGTGGAGAAAGAGGAAGACTCCTCAATTATTGGTGGGATTGAAATGAGGTACAATATTCCAGAAATTACTCTGGGCTTTCCTCAGAAAACTGGACATAGTATATGCTATCCCATTCCTGGGCATATTCCCAAATGATGCCCCAACATAGAACCAGGAGACACGTTGTACTATGTTTATAGCAGCTGTATTCATGATAGCCAGAAGCTAGGAAGAACCCAGATGATTTGACCACAGGAATGGGTACAGAAAATGTGGTTCATCTACATAATGGAGAGCCCCTCAGTAATCAAATACAATGACATCGTGAAATTCATAACAAATGAATGACACTATGAAATACCATCTGGAATGAGGCAATCAAATCTCACACACACACACACACACACACACACACACACACAACAAAAATAAAACACACACACACACACACACTACCCCAAAAGCTTGAATTACCCAACATACAATTCACATACGCAACCAAATCACACACATACAAAAAAAAAAAAATAAAACACACACACACACACACACACACACACTACCCCAAAAGCTTGAATTACCCAACATACAATTCACATACCACAACCAAATCACACACACACAAAAAAATACAAAAATTAAACACACACACACACACACACACACACACACACACAATACCCCAAAAGCTTGAATTACCCAACATGCAGTTCACATACCGCTTTAAGTTCAAGAAGAAGGATGAACCAAGGGAGGATTTTCTGTCTTAAAAGGGAATCAAAAATATTCATAGGACGTGATATGGAGATTAAGTTTAGAGCAGAGATTGAAGGAATAGCCATTCTGAGCCTGCACCACCTGGGGATGCAGCCCACATGCATGCAGCCCCCAAATCTAAACAACATTGCTGAGGCCAACAAGTGCATGCCCACAGGAGCCTGATAGAGCTGTCCCCTGAGAGGCTCTTCCAGATCACGACAAACACCGAGGCTGATGCTTGCAGCCAACCATTGCACTGAGAACAGGGTCCCCTTTGGAGAAGATAGAGAAAGTATTAAAGGAGCGGAAGTGCCTTGCAACCCAGGAAGGACAACAGTCGTCACAAACCAGATCTCCGCGGGACTAAAGCACATCCTGAAGACTGCACATGGACAGACTGGCGTCTCCAGCTGCATATGTAGCAATGCATGACCGTGCTCTGCACCAATGGGAGGAGCCCTTGGTCGTGCCAAGGCTGGACCTTCCAGTAAATAGAATGTCATGCTGGGAGGCAGCAAGGCGATGTTTTTTGCAGAGGGGGAAACACCTTTGAAGAAGACAGGGCAGCAGAAGAGGATAGGAATAGGGGGCTTATGGATGGAGCCCACACACATACAGCCTTTATATTTTTTATGCCTTTAACAGCTCAATGGCAAGGCCACTTCCTCACCTCCGAGTGGCTAAAATATCCCCCACTGATATTCCCACGTTATTATTTGCTAAAATCTATATCCCATCTTTCCTGCCCTGGACACCATTGGGCAGATCTCCTGGATCTGCTTATTTTCATACTCTTCTATGTCAGCTGCTTCTCTGTCCTGAAAGTCTGTCCTGGAGAATCTCCATGTCTTCTTACTCTCTGGTCCTTTGTCCAAGCATCCTGAAACTCCTGCTCTGCCTGCCCAGCCTAGACACTGGCTATCAGTATCTCTATTTTCCAATCAGAACCAACTGAGGCAGGGTCCCTGATTCATAAGTTCAAGACACTATGAGAAGCATGAGAATAAAAGCAACTACATTAACTATTTGTATGTGATTTTCTGGGAATAATATTCCCCAAACCACAAAGAGATACCTGTTAAAGTACTAGAATCATAGAAAATATCAAGTACACACATAATAATAATAGTAATAATAATAATAAATATTAATATTGATATAATATAATATTATAATAAAAGAAATAATAACAATAAATATAATAATTATAATAGTAAATAATATTAAAAATAAAATAATCATCATCATCATAATCGTCATCATCATCATCAAAGCATAACTGAACAGAGAAATAGAAATACAAAAATGGTGAAGGAAAAAGAATAAGTCACACATAAAGCTGATCACATGAGACTAACACCTGAATTTTCAATGGTTAGTCTAATATATAAATGGGCTTGGATCACTTTTCAACACGTTTTCAAAGAATACAGATACTAGCCTAGAATTTATTACCGAGCAAATGTATCATTCACATCAACACAAGAGGAGAAACTTTACACAGCATAATCACCAGGAAGCCATGTCTCTTCAGCAATCTTAGTCTAAAAGTAGGAAAACACATTCTGAAAATAAGGGATATTCTCAAGAGGACAGAAATGGTAAAAAACCCTGTAGTAATTCATCAGAAGAGGGAAAAAGTATGTGGCAACAACAAAATAAAAAAGACCCATAAATACTCCTCATTAATAACGCTAAGCATAGGGGTGGGGGCTTAAGCTCAGTGGTAGAGCGTATGTCTAGCAAGTACAAGGCCCCAAGGTTCAGTCCCCAGCTCCAAAAAAAAAAAAAAAAAAAAAAGCTAAGCATTAAGTATCCCACACCAATAATATAACGGCTATTAGTTTGTTTAAGAAAACAGGTTTATTTCTCCTGCATCCAAAAAGTACATTTGTTTTAGATACAATTGCATACTCGTGTTTAGAATGCAATTGCCCATATTTCTTTTTTTCTTTTTTTTTCTTTTTTTCCTTTTCTTTTTCTTTTTTTTTCTTTTTTTTTTTTTGGTAAGTATATTTAGTGTTCATAATTTTTTTATAAAAATCTTGAAGATTTTCTGTTTAATTGTAAGTATAGAATTTTCATTTAAATGTATTTCTTTTTTTCTTTTTTTGGGGGTGTGTTCCCCTCCCCACCCTTCCCCCATTACCGCCCTCCCCCTAACAATCACGTTCACTAGGGGTTCAGTCTTAGCAGGACCAAGGGCTTCCCCTTCCACTGGTGCTCTTACTAGGATATTCATTGGTACCTATGAGGTTGGAGCTCAGGGTCAGTTTAGGTAGTGTCTTAGTCCCTGGAAGCTCTGGTTGGTTGGCATTGTTGTTTATATTGGGTCTCGAGTCCCTTCAAGCTCTTGCAGTCCTTTCTCTGATTCCATCAACGGGAGTCCTATTCTCAGTTGTGTGGTTTCTGCTGGCATTTGCCTCTGTATTTCCTGTATTCTGGCTGTGTCTCTCAAGAGATCTACATCCAGTTCCTGTCAGTCTGCATTTCTTTGCTTCACCCGTCTTCTCTAATTGGGTCGCTGTATATGGGGCAACATGTGGGGCAGGCTCTGAATGGGTTTTTCTTCTGCCTCTGTTTTATTATTGGCCTCCCAATTTCCTGCCAAGGGTATTCTTGTTCCCTTTTTAAAGAATGAGTGAGTCATTCATATTTTGATCATCGGTCTTGAGTTTCATGTTTTCTATGCATCTAGGGTAATTTGGGCTAATAGTAACTTATCAATGAGAGCATACCATGTGTGTTTTTCTATGGTTGTGTTACCTCACTCAGGATGATATTTTCCAGTTCCCTCCATTTGTCTATGAATTACATAAAATCATTGTTTTTGATAGCTGAGTAGTATTCCTTTGTGAAGATTTGCCACATATCATAAGGCAATATTTTAAATGCTAGAAAGTATACTTTTCGGAGAACATTATTTTGTAAATTTATTTCATCAGTTTTCATTAGTTTTATCTGAATGAATATTATTTGCTAATATGTTTATATTTTAGGAAACTGTGTGTGTGTGTGTGTGCGCGCGCGCGCGTGTGTGTGTGTGTGTGTGTGTGTGTGTGTGTGTTTGATAATTCAACTCTAATATGACCAGGAAATTGCTTTAGTGATAATGATAATTTATGGGCACTGAGAATTTTTTTGATATAATATATATATATATATAATATATAATGCATGTATACCTATATATATGAAAATATGTTCTGTATATTTTCTTCAAAGCACTGTTTAGATATGTATACTAGATTAAGCCTTCTAATTGCAGTTTTAGATTTTTCCAACACTAATTTTATCTTCTTAGGTGTCTAGAAAGAAATACATGGAATCATGAATCATCTCAACTTCAAATGTAGGTACACTCAATGTTATATCTTCCTTTTAAACATGATTGTTCATCTTTGGACCATAAAATATATATGTATATATTTAATATCCTCTATTTATATTAGAAAAGTGTGCTACATTGTATATATGTATTCGTTGATAACTTCCTTCTGTAACCAAATTTTAAGAATAAATTACTTATGTACATTATTATAAAATCTAAGATCATTGAGTTTTTTACCAAAATGAAATACCATAATGCATAAATATAAGAAGCATTTCTTGACTGTGGCTATTAACAAAACATATTTGATATACAAACTCTATAAACTTATTTTGATATTAACCATTAAAGTTTCTTCAAGTAGTTGTACAACTTTTAATAAAGGGAAGTCACCAATTCTGTCAATATTTTTTTCATTCTATATTCCCTTAAATTGTAAAATACATTTTTATTTAAATAAGTCATAACCTAAAGGGAAATATTATATAGACAGCAAAAGAGACCAAAGGAAATTAGTACCAAACTCTAATATTTTTGTCAATATCAGAAATGGCAAATGATAATTACTTTATTATTAATTTAATGAGACAAGATATCTTTTTTATTTAATAATTTTTCCTGAATATTTTATGTATTTACATTTCAAATGTTATTTCCTTCCCTTTTCTTCCATAACATCCCTGACCGTCTTCTGTGAGGATGTTCCAATTCCCACCAATCTACTTTAACCTCAATGCTGTGGCATTACCCTACATCGGGGATACAAGCCTTCACAAGATTAAGGGCTTTTCCTTCCAATGATGTTAGAGCAATCCTCTGCCACCTATGTGGCTGGAGTCATGGGTCCCTCAATCTGTACTCACTAGTGGGTGTTTTAATCCCTCGAATTTCTGGTAGGTCTGGTTGGTTGATATTGTTGTTCTTCCTGGGGTTTTGCAAACCCCTTCAGCTCATTAAGTATACTCTCTAACAACTTCATTGAACCCCCTTGTTCAATCCAATGTTTAGCTACAATCATCCTCACCAGTGTCAGTAGAGTTCTGCAAGAGTCTCTCAGGAGACATCCATATCTGACTCCTGTCAACAAGGACTTGGTGGCATCAGCAATAGTGACTGGTTTGTGTGACTGCATATGGGATAGATCCACACATGGGGTAGTCTCCGGTTGACCCTTTCTTCAGTCCCTGCTTAACTCTTTATCCTTGAATTTCCTCCCATGAATATTTTTTATCCCTTCTAAGAAGGAATGTAACATCTGCATTTTGGTCTTCTTCCTGTGTGGGCTTCACATGACCTGTGAATTCTTTCTTATGTATTCCACACTTTTGGGCTGATACACACTTCCAATAAATGTATACCATTTGTGTTCTTTTGTGACTGGGTTACCTCACACAGAATGATAATTTTTGGTCTATCCTAAGAATTTTATGCAAACATTGTTTTTGATAGGTTAGAAGAACACACGTGTGTAAATATTTCATTTATCCATTACTATGTTGAGGGACATTTAGTTTCTTTTCAGCTTCTGGCTATTATAAAAAAGAAAGGTTGCTTTCAACCTGTAGCATCATGTGTCCTTCTTATATGTTGGAGCATCTTTTGCGTATATATCCAAGAAATGGGATTGTGGTATCCTCAGGTAGTACTATATACAACTTTGTGAGAAAATTCCAGACTGATTTCCAGATGGTTATACCAGCTTGCAATCTGACCAACAATGGAGGAGAGTTCGTCTTACTCCACGTCCTTGTCAGAATCTGTTGTGAATATCTTATCTTAGCCATTCTGAGTGGTCTGCTGTGTAACCTCAGAATTTGTTGATTTTCATGTACCTGATGGCTAAGGATGTTGATATTCCTCAGTAGAGAATTCTTTGTTTAGTGCTATTCACCATTTTTGAAAGGACTATTTGATATTCTGGAGTCCAACTCCTTGAGTCTTTGTAGAGATTGATTTTAGCCCTCTATCAGATGGAAGATTGGTAAAGATCTTTTCTTACCCTATTGATTTTACCTTTTTCCAAATTCCAGTGTCCTATGACTTACAGAAGCTTTATGAAGTCCCATTTGTCAATTCTCGATCTTGGAGCAAAGCCATTGGTGTTCTGTTCAGTAAATTTCCCAACTTTTTCTTCTATTAGTTTAAGATTATATGTTTCTTGTGGAGATACTTGATCCACTTTGACTTTAGCTTTGTACAGGGTGATAAGTATTGATTGATTTCCTTTCTTCTACATGCTAACCTCCAGTCGAATGGGAACCATTTGTGGAAAATGTTATTGTTCCATTGGATGGTTTCGGTTCATTGTCAAATATCAAGTGGCCATAGGTTTGTGCCTTCATTTCTGGGCCTTCGTTTATATTCCATTGATCTTCCTGACTGTCTCTGTACCATTCCCATTCAATTTTTATTATAATTGTTCTGTAATACAGCTTGAAGTCATCGATAGTGATTGAGGCTGAAGTTCTTATACTGCTGATGAACGTTTTCTCTATCATGGGGTTCTTGTTATTCCAACTGAATTTTCAAACTGCTCTTTCTAACTCTGTGAAGAAATGAGTTGGAATTTTGATGGTGATTGCCTTGAATCTGTTGATTGCTTTTGCCAAGATGGCCATATTTACAATATTAACCCTGCACATGATTGAGCATGGGAAATTATTCCATCTTCTGAGGTCTTCTTCAATATTTTTCTTCAGAGACTTGAAGTTCCTGTCATACAGAACTTTCACTTGCTTGTTTAGAGTCAACCTGAGGTATATATTATTTTTTTGACTATTTTGAAGGCTGTCATTTCCTTAATTTCTCCTCAAACTTTTTATCCTTGAAGTGGAATGCTACTGATTTGTTTGAGTTAAGTTTTCATTCAGGCACTTTGCTGAAGTTGTTTTTCAGCTGAAGGAGTTCTCTGATGAAATTTTTGAGGTCACTAAAATATAAAAGCACATCATCTAAAATCGTGACTTTTTAACTCTTTGCTTTCTAAATTTTTCCGTTTTTCCTCGTGTTTTTGTCTAATTTTTGTGGATAAGAATTCCAGTACTATATTGATGGAGTAAGTAGAAATTAGGCAACCTTTTCTAGTTCGTGATTTTTTTGGTACTGCTTCAAGTTTCTCTCCAGTAAGTTTGATGTTGGGAACTGTTTTTTTTTGTTGTTTTTTTTTGTTTGTTTGTTTGTTTTTTTTGTTATATTGCTTTTGCTATGTTTAAGTATGGGCGTTGAATTCCTAATATTTTCCAAGACTTCTAACATGAAGAAATATTGATTTTTTTTTAAATTTCTTATCAGCATCTAAAAAGATGATCATTTGCCCCCCTCGCGAGTTTATTTACATAATTGGTTCTTCTATATGCTGACATCCAGTTGAACCATAATTTCTTGAAAATTCTGTCTTTTTTCCATTTCATGGTTATAGCACCTTTGTCAAAGAAAAAGGGACCATAGGAGTGTGCACTCATTTCTGGATCTTCAGGCTAGGATATCTGGTGAAATTTTTAATTACCATGGATTAAGAAACCAAGACATTCCATGACAAAGCCAAACGTACACAATATCTTTCCACAAATCCAACCCTACAAATGATAGTACATGGAAACTTACCACACTAGGAGGGAAACTACACCTTAGCAAAAAGTAGGGAATTAATCTTTCAACAACCCAAAAGATGATATCCACACAATTGTAATTACATTTCTAACAACAAAAATAACAGGAAGCAACAGCCCAGTTCATTTAATATCTCTTATTATCAATGGACACAATTCCCCATTTAAAAAGACATAAACTAAGAGACTGAAAACATAAAGAGGATGCAAGATTTTGCTGCATACAGGAAATACACCTTAGAGAAAAAAGACAGAGTATCTCAGGGTAAAAGGATGGAGAAAAATGCTAAGCAAATGTCCCCAAGGAACAAGCTGGAGTAGCCTTTCTAATATTGAACAACACTGACTTTCAACAAAAAGTTATCAAAAATGATAAGGAAGGGAACCATACCTTTCAAAGAAAAATAATACTACGATGAACTTTCAATTCTGAACAACTATGTTTCAAATGCAAGGACACCTAAATTCATAAAAGAAACGTAACTATAGCTCAAAGCAAATATTGCACCACACACAATAAATTGTTGGAGACTTCAATTCTGCACTCTCATCAACGGACAATTTATGGAAACTGTAACTAAACAGATATAGTTAAAATAACAGAAGTTATTTTAATAACAAAAAATCCAAATGAATTTAACAGATATTTAGGTAACATTTCTTCCTAAATCAGAAGAATATACCTTTTCCTATGCACCTCATTGTAACTTCTATCAATTTGACTATATACTCATTCACATAACAGGCCTCAATTGATACCAGAATATTGAAGTAATCCTATGCATCCTATCAGATCCCCATGGACTAGGGCTGCTCTTCTATATTTTATTATTTTTTGTATTTGTTTAAATTATCGATGACTTATTTATGTGGTATTTTTGAAACATCATCTTTCTTGATAGTTTGTCACTATGCAATAAAGACTGGGTTAAACCTAGTGGTAGTTCTTCCATTTTTGCCTCTACAATAGCAGGAGTGATTTCGCCATTTCAATCGAGGTTTATATACTACATTTTGAGTTAACTCTTTGTGCATACATTGCATTTAATGTTTTCCTATTTGTTTGAATATATATTTGTATTATCTACCTTAACAAATTTGCAATCTTATAATGGAATTTTTAATTTCATAACTTCAAACTGTAACTTTTGATCTTATTTTGCTTATATTTTTCACCATTTTAAATGCATTTTTTCTTTGTGAATACTTTTCCTTCTTTATGTATGTTCGTACCTTAATGGGATTTTGTTATTGTTTATCAATGGAAAAATGCAATTTATTCACAGCAGCAGCCATATATGAGGCAGAATACAAGAGTTAATTAGCTATTCCAATAGTATGGATTGCTTATTAAATATAAGAATCTCTGAAAATAAGAACAAAGATGAATTTCACACTACCCTTCCCAATGATACCATCATGCAATAATGCCAGGTAGTATGCTGTTCTCATGTGGTGGTGGGAAATAATTTATGGAAGAATAAAAGCACATAACACAGAAAATTTAAAGAATCCCTTTCCCCCTACACACAGATACATAATGGTATTATAGGGTGGTCAATAAAAATAATTGAAGTGGAAGTAAACAATTATGTTGCTACAAGATATTGAAGTCAAGGAAGAATTTTAAACCATGTTCAACTATATAATTGTGAACATTTGTTCCCAAAATTGTGGGTTGTTCCCCAGGACAATAATAGCTGGACTGATCCCACCTTTCATCTATACAAAGTGGGGAACCATGGCCCTAATGGGAATGATGAAGACAAAAAACAAAAACAATAACAAAAGGGTATATTGATAGAAGCAAACCATTACCGAAAACTACCACAAACAACTTTATATTCTAACAAGAAAAGGGACCAAAACTAAAGTCACATTTGAGCACCCTATGTGAAGACAAAAGTGAGTGGGCCATGGAATTTCCCCCTTTCATGTTTTTCAAGTACTTTACAGAAACAGGAATCTGAGACTGCTTTTCCATGATTTATTTAAGGTTTTTATAGCCCTCATATATTAAAATATTTGAAAGTATTGATAGTTGCTGCCTAGGTTTTTTCCAAGTTCACAAACTTCTTGGAGTAAAGTTTCAAAATGTAACTAGGCCCAACCCTGAGGCGTAAAACTACAGCAAGGCAATAATAATAGATATTTTCAAAGCACAAGCACTATAGTACTATACTATTGAGTACAGTGATCCAAATTAATTCAAATAGCTCAAGAGAGCAGGAAGATACATCTAAAAAAGCGTTAGAAAAGTGTAGAAGAATCAACTCTTTCCTCGTGTATGTCAGCATTTATGGTTCTGCAGTAAATCCTAAGAGGCGGTATTCAAGTAGGAATGGAAAGAAACAACTCAGGACAAGACAGGGAGATAAACTAGCATCGTGGGTTTATATAAGAGAATTACGTAGAAATGAAAATGTCTTGTAAAATTAAAAAGTTTTTTTTTCATTATTTTCCCCTTCCAATCAAAACAGACAGTCATGAATAATTCTCTTCTAAGGCTTCCATAAAACAGTTTAAACAAAAATTAACATAAACTTTTAAAAGTTTGAAAATGAAACAAAAGAAAAAAATTGCGTATGTTTCAGAGCAGAATCACAGGGAAATGAGATGAATCTGGTCAAGATGAAACCTAGAGTGGCAAGCAGGATCTAGAATTAAGAACTGCATAAGAAAGGCAGTGGAGTAGTGACAGGAACATGGCCAGGCTTGACAGATAAGGCTGGGCCCTTTACAGGGACACAGAATGAGGTAAGAAAATATTGCAAATAAAGCAGCACCTTTCCTTTCTGCTCACCTCAAGTATCCCATCCCTGAAAAAAAAAACCCATTTTGATAATAATACAGAAGAGTTATGGTATGTCACTCACTTCCCATTTGCATTTAACCCTCTCTCTGATGTCAGGAAATATGAACATTTCGAATTTCCAAGAAGAAAAATTCATCGCTAGGTATATGGATGTCCTGAGGACCAAGTGACAAACTGAAATATGTGAGAGCTGAGAAGGTGGAGACTGTCTCATTCCACAGAGCAGAAATGTGACTGCAGAAGTTAAGAATGGATAAGCCAACCATAACATGTAAACTAGTTCTCATAACATTAAACTTATTCACATTATTCTTAACTGTACTTAGTACAAATCACTTTCCAGCTCAATCTTCATTTTGAAAGATGCTGATCTTTCCTGCAATGTGTCTGTACCGTCTTCTCTTCCTAGTATTGGCTTTCATCATGGGGATAATAGATGATTGTGGCTGCATAGGTGATGTTTTTATTTCTATATATCACTCCCTTTATGTACTATATGTGTAGTAACTTTTAATGAGTTTCATTTGGAGAAGGTATGAATGATTGATCTAATATATATGGTTTAAACCTCTATTGAGATTATTTAGAACATATCAGGTATCCATTCTCTGTAAATAATTGCTTCTCTCATATGATAAAGAAACAATAAAATTTTATTCTAGTCAAAATAATTCTCTATAATTTTAATATCTAAAGATACAGAAGAACATTAAGATAATGTGGAACAATAGATCAGTTGTACTGTATGTTCATTTATTTAAGAATAACCAGAATCATTGAGATGTTTCTGGAACATAATATAGGAACAAAAAACAAAGCATTGAATAAATAGTGGCAGAACAACAGGGTCATTTTGTTAAATGTAGCTTACTTCAGATCCACTGTTTTATTTAGTAAAAATTCAATTTAAATACTCTTCAGTGTATTTCATCCTGTCATTGACTCTATTTTCAAAGCTCTATCCCATAACTAGCATGATTATTAAATTTAAAACCAGGAATTTTGAGTGTGTCACTCACATTCTGCATTTCCTTATTTGTGTTTTATTCTGTTCCCAATGGCCATGTTGTGTTGAAGAGAGGAATAATTTCTGCCTCATTTGATGAAAATTTTCTGAAAGCATATATTATTCATAGTTTTAAAATGCTGTGCATATGTTTCATAGTACTGGATATTATAGTTAAAAATCACCTGGATAAGGAATTTTGCATGAATATCATAACACGCTAAATAACTAAAGAGAAAACGTAGAAGAAGTAGATATTTATTAAAATTTTTACTCTTCTAGAGTTTGTAACTATACAAAATATGAGCAAATCACTTTTTTCTGTGAAATTCACATTCATGAGCTATTACATTCTTACCAAACTCTTCTGTCAGCTCCCATAAAGTTAAATTAAATGCTAATTCCAATCCAAAATGTTTGCAGAAAGTAAATGGGTAAATTATTTGTCTGCATGTACTAAACAAGCATCTAATGTAAGTATAGGATTGCTCTTAATGAAATAAGAACTACCAGATATAATGGGAAAAATACATCTATTAAAGTAAATTTTTTGTTGTATAACACCTATTAATTCATGGTCTGAGTAATGGCTTAAATCACCAAACCTTGAACAGTAAATAGGAATTTTTAGTGAGTTAGAGGTTCTCTCAAGCATCTTCAAGCAAATCGATCTAAAATATTTTCCTTTAAAATTCTTCTAAATACACTTATCATGGAATATTCGACGTCACAGAAAATAACTCCAACATAATTTCATTTGCTCAAAACAAGACATTGTCTTTCTTTCTTCCGGCCCTCCCCATAATCAGTCTACTACCAAACAACATAAATTTCAAACATAGCTGTCTGATATGAATCTTTTTCTTTATCACTGACACTACTTCCAGATTGACTTCGAAAACATCATTCAAGTCATTCTGTGTGTCATTTCATAATACGTAAGTAACCAGATTCCCTTAGTATGTACATAGAGATTTAAACAAACTTATTTCAAACTATTCAATGTTTCCTTAGACATTTTCCATAAATAAAACTTTATATCTTTCATATTGTTTCTGTAAGCCCATATGTGATATCTAAGCTTCAGCATTATTTGGTCCTCTCTTCCATCACTTAATCTATACAAACTCCTTTCAAATTTACTTTTTGTATATGTCAAGCTCTTTTCCTTTTACTGACCTCATATTTGTAGTAATATTGCCCAAAGTATAGTTCAATTATTTTTCATCTAATTTAACTTAGCTGTCACTTCCTTAGGACAACCTCCATGACCTTATTTCTAAGATAGATTCTTCAGTTATTTGCATACAATCAACTCCAACACACTGATTTATGCATTCATTTCTTTCTTTTTTTATATCATACTGCAATTTTTATAAGAGAAAGCTCATAATACTTTTTATTAATCCCTAATCTATACCACTATTATGGAGCCTGGTACATTAATGGAGACTATTATTTTTTACATGATTCAGTAAGTTGTAAAAATAAACTATATACTATTCTTCATTTTAATGAATATGCATTCCATCCATTGGTTAAACCATCATGAAGTATTTATTTGAGTTCCTCAATATGTTACAATTCAATGACCTAGTTGACATGCCTAAACATTTTTATTTGTCAACGATAGTCTATTTCATATTCAACAGCAATGCTTTGTTGACTGAGCAATTATCTCAGCTAAGAATATTTTGACAGGAAAGAAAAAGATATCTAATTTTAATTGATAGCACCCATGTAAAAATGCCAGGTTCCAATCATTTGTGGTCCCATCTCTGAAAATACAAAGAGATGATCATTCCTAGGGGCTTACTGGTCACGCAGTCAAAGTTCATTTGTGAGCTGTTTCAGTGAAAGATTAAAAACCAAGAGCATCCAAAGCTGTGTTTACAGAGGTGAACCTGTACCTCATCTCTCTGTCCCCAGATCCCACCAGGAAATGGCTGAACTTCCAGGAGTGCTGACACACTCAAGATCACAGGAGAGACTACCACTTTTCAGGGGGAACTGCCTGGGGCCCTCAGAACCCAGGAACAGAGGGGCAGTCTGTTACAGGATACTTCTGATTTTTATCTATTCTATGTCGCTGAATCTGATCCACAGCTCTTGGTACACAAGATCCTTCAGGAGAGAGCTAGTGTCCCTGGAGTCCTGACACATAGACTTACAGGAGGATCAATCCATTGTCAGAGACTGTAAAACCAGCTAACCCCAGAGATAACGAGATGGCAAGAGGGAAGTATAATAGCCTAAGCAATATAAACCAAGGTTACATGACATCATCAGAACCCAGATCTCACATCAACACAAGGCTAGGATACCCTCAACACAACAGAAAAGAAAAAGAAATGTTTGTACTTCAAATCACTTAACATGATGATGTTAAAGGATTTTAAGAATGAAATAAATAATTCCATCAAAGAAATACAGGACAACAGATTTAAAGAGAAAGAAGGCCTTACAGAGGAAAAACAAAAATCCCTTAAACAATTACAGGAGACTTTAAGGAGACCATAGGCAAATGGATGAAACTAGAAAGTATCATCCTGATGGAAGTAACACAAACACAAATAAACACACATAGAATGCACACACTTGTAAGTGGAAATTAGCATAAGAGCTCAGAATATCCCCAAAAATCTCATATACACTCTGCAGCTCAACAAGAAAGGACAAAGAGGGACTGCTTCAATCCCATTAGAAGGGGGAAGAAAATTATCTTGGGAGGCACATGGAGGAAGGACCCTTTGTGGGAGAGGGGAGTTAAATGGTAAAACAGGAGAGCAGGATAAGATGTGAGAAGAGACAGAAGAGAAGCACAGAGGACCAGGAGAATGAGTATAGAAAGAAGGAACATTGGAGGATGGGCATAACCTCTAGAATGTCCCAGATACTAAGGATGCAACAGGTTCTCTGGACTCAACAGTAATGACATTAGCCAACATCAACAACAACAGTGAAATTGAACCTGAAGACACCACCTGCAGTATATAGACATGGCCACAGTGCAAGGATGGGGTACTCACCCATCTCTTATTAAATCAGAGTTATCCATGTCTATTGTAATGCAGGGGTAAATACGGAGCAGAGGTTGTAAGAAAGGCCATGCATACATGTGCAGACACCAAAATGGAGAGTGTTGCTGATGCTGAAACATGCTTGCAAACAGGAGTCTAGTATGCCAGTCCTCTGAGAGGCTCTGCCAGCACCTGACTGATACAGATGCAGATATTCACAGCACATGATTGAAATGAGCCTACAGATCCCAATGTAAGATGTAGGGGAAGGGATAATGGAGCTGAAGGAGACTGTAATTAACAACAATATCAATTAACCAGAACTCTCAGGGCTGCCATGGACCTAACCACCAACCATAGATTATACATGGTCTGGTATCCTACATATGTAGCAGAGGACTGCCTCAACACACATCAGTGGAAGGGGAAGCACTTCGTCTTTTGGATTCTTGATGTCCCAGAGAAGAGTGATTCTTGAGGGGTGAGGAAAGAATGAATGAGGCGTACGGAGTCAGCCTCTTAGTGACAAAGAGGAGGAATATGTGGAGGTGGGGTTTATGGAAAGGGGGTAATATTAGAAATATAAACAAAATCAATGGTTAATAATACTACTAAAAGAGGAATGGTATTTTCCATACATTACTTTACTGCACAGGTTAGCTTAGAACATTTATTATTTCCTAGATACATATTTCTTCCTTTCAGTACCTGATACCCTGTTTCTCTGAAGAGTGTAGCCTTAGATCTTCCTCCTCATTCAAAGAAGGCATAACACTTAACTCCTTGCTCCAAGCAAGGGTGGTTGTAGATATGTCTGTAAAAGGAAGGAGGCATTTGTACAATCTTATTGGGAGTCACCAAAAGAATTATTTAAAAGCAAAGCTTGTAACACAGTTTGTGTTCAATCAACTTTCCAGTATAGAAAGCATTACAGGACTTCTGGCCAGGCAACTGCATACAATGTCAAGAGACATTTAGAATTTCAATATATGTGACTAGAGAATATATTTTCCATTGTGTAGCATACTCAATATTTCAAAAATATCATCATGGAAAGAATATTAAGAGCTTTAGGACAAAAAATAGTGAGACATCAAGGAAGAAGCGTCACAGTAACACCTGAAACTCACATGGAATTCTAATATCAATCCCATGCATTCTATGCTCTATTCAAATCCTATCACATGTTCATTCCCTAACACAGTCAACCAGTGATTTTCTAGTCCCTGCAGTCTCTGAGGAACAAGGGTCTAGATCAGCCTTTCCCATTCGGTTTTGAGGTTCTAAGACATCACTGCACCAAAGCTGGTGTAAGAGGCGTTTGACAGCACAGACTCCTAAGCACCCTTTGCCCTTTACATTCATGTTGCTCCTTCAGGAATCGCTTGTCACGACGCCTGACACAAAACAGGTATCACTCCGGACTCAAAGGAAGAGAGTCAACATGGTTCCTCCTCATTCAGAAAGCTTGGATTATCGCATCGCTACTACAAGCAGAACTGACAAGTGAGGCATCTCCTGGCTGGGCCTTGCAGACCTCACGACTGCCCCTTGCAGACCTCGTGACTGCCCCATGCAGACCTGGCTACTGTCCCAATCAGACCTCGCAACTGCCCCGTGCACACCTCGAGACTGCCCCATGCAGACCTCGCTACTAACTCGTGCAAACTCGAGGACAGCCCCTCTCGAGTTTTGTTTGATTCCTGAGATCAATGGTCACTTGAGATTTCCCTGCTTTGACTTACGGACTTGTCCACAGTTCTCTGGAGAGAGAGAGAGAGAGAGAGAGAGAGAGAGAGAGAGAGAGAGAGAGAGAGAGAGAGAGAAATACTCAAAGGATACAGCTCACGTGATGCTCACCAAGACTCACAACTGCCAAGTACTTTCACTGCCCCTTCATGTGGTAGTGTTTAGAGAGGACAGAGAGCCTCATCCCGGACTTTACCCTCTGACAATGCACCAACAATTTCCCAGCCTCCATGGCCTGGGAACCCCTTCAGAGTCCCCCAAGGTGATTATAACACCGGAATGCAACAGGGGAATCAGTTGAAGGATTCCCAGCCTCCACAGACTGGATGCCCATTCAGTGTCCCCCAAGCGGATTATAACACCAGACTCCAATGGGGGAAGAACTTGAAGGGTTCCCAGCTTCTGCAACTTGAGAACGCCTTCAGTGTATCCCAACCGGATTATAACATCCTACCCCAAAGGGGGAAGAACTTGAACAGCAGAGACCCGAGCGACTTTCCAACTCTGGGACTACTTAGATGGATTCGGCACAAATTCAGATGTTCAAAAACCAATGAAGACCAGAGATTCAAAAAACCTGATGCTCGTGTTGCAGAAATGCTGCAGAAACTCAAAGATCATATAAAGGCTTCAGTCAATAAGAGGGCCCTAGACCCCAGAAGGGAACTGACAGAGAAGAAGAAATGGACAGTTCCACTTCCTCTGAGGGTTCCTGAGGGCATGAGTAATCCACTGACCAAGGATAGTAGATTACTGAATAACCCACTGGCATAATATATATGTCGTATGTATGTAGTATGTGTATAGTATGTATGAGTGTAATATGTGTGTATATATGTAGTATGTATGTATGTATGTATGTATGTATGTATGTATGTATGTACACCCATGTGCAGTGACCCACGGAGATCAGAAGAGGGCATCAGACACCCTAGAGTTGGGGATCATCTGATATAGTTGCTGGGAACTGAACCTGGGTCTTCTGAGAGGAATGCAAACCTTCTTAACTGACATTATTTCAGTTTCCCATCATTTGTGAAACATCTTACCATAGATTGTGTCT
Organism: Rattus norvegicus; assembly: GCF_021556685.1. NCBI lineage: Eukaryota > Metazoa > Chordata > Mammalia > Rodentia > Muridae > Rattus > Rattus norvegicus. The sequence goes on from NC_141544.1 coordinate 6,446,443, forward strand.
TGTACTACACAGTGTTCATTTTTTGGTGCAATGGTGTCCCTTCATTCAGACTGGGTTTTGACGGTCTGTTGAACATGTAAGTCTGGCATGGCAGAAAGATAGTGTGTGTGTGGGGGGGGTGCTGCTCTGATGCAAAGAGGGACATTGCACTAACTGCCTCAGTCACTGTCTCTGCTGGCCTGCACTCTGCAGCATGTGCCTTTTGCAAAGCCAACAGCTTTTGGTGTTACATGAGATGACAGCCCTTGCAGCCTCCTCTAGATCCTCCTCTGTACATCCACAGGGGATCATCTTGAGGTATTCCTGAAAGGAAATCCCTGATAAAAATTCTCCAGTGCTTAGTAGATCCTCAGGCTAAAGCCCAAACTCGTTGTTGGGAAAAAAAACCAGCTCCCAGTCAACCACAGCCTGACATCGGGTCCCCTTCATCCTGCCTGCCATTTAGCCCACTAACACTTCTATTCTGATAGGGTCGATGATCATATTTGATAAGGGGCCCAGCACATTCCAGTGTGGCCTTCATTGTAACCACTTACATCACCAATGACTCTACTTCCAATGAATATCACAGCCTGAGCAGCCAGGACTTAGGATGAAAAGAGAGGCTGGTGCATAAGCCAGACACTCACGATGTCTGGGATACTGTCTTACTTTATTAAATGATTAAAAAAATGTATACAAAATTAGAGAAGTTTGTACCCGAAGAATGGATTAGCACTTTCATGTTTATAATTCCTTCACCTGCTCTCTATAAGCACCTACAACCTCCAGGGACTCAGATAAGCCAGAATTAATTAATTCCCTGTTTCCACTCTAGATAAGGCACAGATAATCCCTTGAAAACTGCTAAGCTTAGACTTTAGTAAACCTGTTGGAGACATCAGTTCAGGAAGCCAGATGCCCTGTCTAAGACTTTCGAGATGGGACTTCACAGAGATGGCAGATTTGGAAAGATGACAAGGTTGAAGACATGATGCCTTTCTTGCTTAGGAATTGGAGACCTGCCCTTCAGAGAAGATGGCTTAAAAGAATGAAGTCTCCAAGCACCTCTCCTTGGAACAAGTGCTTGTTCCTATGGGGGTTGGGGTGGGGGGGCTGCATTTCAACCTCAGGCACTGGAGAGTGACAGGTCCAGAACTTAACGAGTCCTCTGCAAGAGCAGTAACGCTTGTCAACTACCAAGCCACCTCTCCAGTCACACACAATCATTGTTTATACAACCCCCTAGACACAGCACCACTTGATGTGTGTAAACACGCATATTAGACTTGTGGTGTGATTTATTTGTGTGTATGTTCATTCAGTGTGATACAAACGCTCTTGTATTCATAAATTTTGGCATAGTCATTTTCACTTGGAGGTTCTCTTCATTCTCAGCTTTGGTATTTACATACATCTTCAAGAGAGGAACCGCCCTGTCAGCCTACCCCCGCTCCCCGCCATTTACAGCTATGCCTGCCTTTCTTCACTAAGATAAACACCACCTCAGACTCTACTCTTTCATTTTGTTCAGTGTAGTAGACTCTCCAAAACCATAAAATGGAATCCCAGATGCAGAGGGAAGAAGTTTTGCTGTTTGTTACTTTGTTTGCTTTTAGTTGCTTTTTCCCACTTCCACTGGTTTGAACTTGTGTCCCATTCAGAGGCAGGTACTTAATTCAGCCAGCATTTTGAGAAGGGCTGTGGGTGGAGTGTGATAAAAGGAAAATTACTGGAGAGAACTCACTGGGATTTTGACGATCAATACAAAGTGTTTATTGACTTGAGTTTTCAGTTACACAGAACCCTGGACGGCACTGAAACTTCACATCTGGCAATTTGCTCGAAGGAACTAAAAAACCTTAAAGACAAAATTGATCCAACAAAATAAGCCCTAAGTTGTAATGACTGACCCTCTATAAAGAGAAACATTAAACTTATTTTTTAAAAGACGATTTTGATGTTTTTGTTTAACAATTTCCTATACTTATATAATGAGTTTTAGACCTTTCCTTTCTGTATTCCCCTTCCCAATTCCCCTCCCTGATCCTTCTCCTCATTCTCCCATCCCATCCTTAAGTTTTCCCTTGCTTCCTCCCTCATCCTCCTCCGTCATCCCCTCGGTCAGCCCCTTCTCTCACGCTATTCCCTCTCCAATTGGCACCAATATTCTGAATAAGTCCCCCCTCCTATTTCATGTCTCCTTTCTGCGTGTAATCCTAAGTTTAATTAATTACACGAGTACAGAGGAATTCGACAGAACAACTTATCTATGAGTACAGGAATGAAGAAGGGAGTGAAACAGACATTTCTGGTTTCTTTGGAAACTCAACTGTGTCATGGATGTCGTTCTGGAAACTGTCTTAGGAGAGGATGTTTTGCTGAGAACAAACACATGGTGTTTCTGGTCGCTGCCTGGGAAAAGGGCGTGTGATGTTTAGAAAGGGTACGAGTATAACCCTGGACAACAGTGGGCAACACCACGGCATTGGCTTGCCTTGACACTCTTCGCTGATGCTCAATGGACTTTGATGACACTGGACTTCATTGACCATGCTGTGGCATTGGTTCACCTTTCCTTCTTCACTGACCATTGTTTGTCTTGAAGTAGTAGAGAAAAAAGCTCCAGAGAACTTGTTGTGGTGACAATGCGGTAGCTTCTTGCTGCCTTCTCGAACCCAGGCCAATTGGAAGAGATCACCAATTTCTTCTGGGTTGAACTGTCCTTGGGGATTTGTGAATGGTGTTTGCAAGTAGATCAACCTACCTCGGCTGATTTATGTTAACTGAACTTATATCCTGATGATGAATGTTTAAATCGCCCCAGAGAACTATTACTAAGCAGGTCCACATCATCCTTTGTTTTCCCTATTATCCTTTCCTTTCCACTACCTCTGGTGGGTGGTGGGCTAGAGGAAGGCTAATGGGTTTAAGAACTCTTACTAAAGTAGGTCTTGAAAAATCTGCAGGATAGAACCCTCCTCCAATAAATGTTGATTGCCAAGGGAGGGGAGGTTCTTCATGGCCTCTCCCATCTGTAATGAAGTGTTGAGGGGCCCAGTCTTGTGCCCATGACCATAGCTGCCATCAGTTTAAGAGTTCAATGACTAAGACAAATCTAAAAGATATACTTTTGCTGTCCACTTCCCCATCTTCTGGTTCATATATTCCTTCCACCCACTCTTTCATGATGTTCTCTGAGCTGTGGAGGAGAAGACTTAGCTGTCCTATTTCCACCTGAACAGTCCAACACCACTGATTCCCAGCACTTTGTCCAGCCGTACGTCTCTGCCCATGGTAGTCAGAGGCTTCTTGTCTGATGAGAGCTGAGTGCAATGCTGATCTGTAGATACAAATATGGATGTTTGGAAGGAAGTTCGACAATGTATTTATCATTGGGTTCTTTCATAGGGCCTATATCACCCTAACAATAGGTTCTTGACCAGTTTACAGAACCTGGTGTGTATTCTCTCATGTGGAATATGCCTTGTATACAATTGGAAAGCCACTGGTCACTCCCATGACTGTGATGCCACTAACATATTAGGGGCACATCTTGCCTGACATTTTACCTTGAATGGTTCACCCCCGAGTAAGGTTGTAGATGATTTTCTCCCCTGGAAGCCTACATAGCACTTTCTTGAACCATGAAGGCTTGCCATTATAGAAGATGCACTTCAACTTCAGATTGACCCTTCTGTGACCTGTGACCCAAAGGATTCAGTGTCCTCAGCAATAGGTTCTTACCATCAAGTTCTGGAGGGCTACGAAGATCAATGGCAAAAATAAGTAAAGTTGTGAGGGCTTTTGTAATCTCGCTGGTCAGCAACTTTCAGGAACACATCCCACATCTGGCACTGTGATGTTTGCTTAATTTTGGTTTTCTGTTGCTCTGATGAATTCACTCACCAAAGCCAGCTTGGGAAGGGAAATCTTCATTTCATCTTTTCTGTTCCAGCCCATCATCAAGGAAAACCAAGACAGGATTGTGTAACAGAAACTACAGAGACTGCTCACTTGCTTGCTTCTAAGCTCACATTCATCTACCTTTACAGAGTCCAGACACACCTGCATAGGGCGGTGCTGCCCACAGTAGACCAGGCCCTCCCACATCAGTGAACAGTGAAGGAAATGCCACCTGGACATAGTCAAGGTCAATCTGATGGAGGAGGCTCCTCGAGGGAGGTTCTTTCTTCCAAGACTAGCCATCACAAGAAATCAATGAAAATAAAAAAAGAAAAGAAATCAATAGCTTCAGGGGGAGCATGGCTTATCCATGGAGGGTGCCTCCATTTGAACTCAACAGTTGATCTTGTAGATATATTCTGTAACACAATGTTTTATAACCCCTCTCGCCAAACCCCGTTCTAACCTAATCACCTAAGGGGAGATGGAGTGGTAAGTAAGTTTTAAAAAAAATAATTGGAGCAGAAAGAATTGCTTCTTGGAAATAAAGCAAAAAAGGAAACATTTCTGCATCCTAGTGCTTTCCTCGCATCATCTGTGCAAAGATAATGAAAACCGTTACGTTCCTGGTACCATAATTTCCAATGTTACAAATCATATAAATAATACTGCTTATCATTCATAAAACACATTGGCACTATTCGTTTTGATGTGTTTTTCTAACTCACTCCTAATGTAGATCTGATGAACTGGAATTGTTCGCCTGCTCATTTATGTATGAGGGAAGTGAGGTTTAAACGTCGAGCCTATTTCCCAATACTCTAAGCTAATAAATGGCAGAGTAAGACAGCTGCACTTTCTCTGGCTTCATGGCGTGGTCTCATGAGAAATGCAAGTCAGGGTACCTTGGCAGGGAATTCCAAGGATCAGTACATGGCAGCTGAAAGTTGTCTTGGATGCAAGACTGGGAGTGATGCTCAAGTCAGCCAAGCCCCAGATCAAGATTCCTGAAACAGAACACCAGAATATGTTAGAGAGCAAAGAGACTAAACTAAATATCTGGGAGTCCTCAGCAGATTGTACGGATCCAGGGCTGAGGGTTCATAAGTATGTTGGTCTTTGTTGGGGTGGAAAGGAACACTTATTTAGATCCCCACCTCCTACTATGTGCTACTACAGTGCAGGCAATGCCTTAAGTCCAAGGATTTTGTTTTGTTCCTGTGTGTGTGTGTGTGTGTGTGTGTGTGTGTGTGTGTGTGTGTACATACAAGCACGTGCAGTGTATAATGTAGGGACTAATCCATTTTCTCTTCTACCTTATTCATTGAAGCAGCATTTCTCCGTCAAACCAAGAGTTCACCAATATGACTAGTCTTAACAGCTATCTTGCTCTGGGGATCTGCCCTATCTCTACCTCCCTGGACTGGGATTATTTGTGGGCCACAAAGCCTAACCATCATTTCCCTGAGACGTGTGAGCCATCTCCTCAACTGCTAAGGTTCAAGTCCCGGTGTTGGACCCATCTCCTTTACTTTTGTTTTCTTCTTTTTTTTTTTTTCATCTTGGTCATAATATCAGAACCAGGTTAAGGTATGACTGGCTCACTCAAACAATCACTCAAATCCCTCCACACAAATGTGTTCCAATAAGGAGGAGGATCCTGCTGACTCTCTGTTCTCTAAAGTCTTACCTTAACAGATGAGTTAAAGGATGGGATTATCCTAGTGGGTGATTGTGGATTCTGTTGTTGTTGTTGAGGGAGGCTGGCAAATGAGGAACCACAGCTGAGTCACTTATAATAACAGATACAAAGCTGAGTGTGGTAGTGCATACCTATATTCTCAATACTCGCGAAGATCCCAAGTTCAAATCCAGCCTGGGATACATAGTAAGTCCAAAGACAGCCTGGACTACGTCGTAAATCCAAGGCCAGCCTGGGCTACATAGTAAGTCCATGGCCAGCCTGGGCTACATAGTAAGTCCAAGGCCAACATGGGCTACATAGAAAGTCCAAGGTCAGCTTGGCCTACTTACATGACTCTTCTCCAAACAACAACCATTTTTTTTCCTTTTTCCTTTCTGTCTCTCCTATTTCGTCTACACTGATACCAGTGCTGCCGTTTGGGCGTGTGGGGGAGAAGTTTCATCATGTGTGATGGTTCAGGATCTCCAGAGCAGCATGGAAAGCCAAACAGTGCAGCAAACAAGTCTGTTTCGATTTTTGAAGAAAAATATGACACATGGGAAATGCTGTCTGAGAAAATGGCTCTAAGATGGGACAACGCCTCAGGAGACTGGGCTTGGATCTTGTGCTAGTTTCCTCGTGATAAAAACAATGATGTACTCAACCAGAGTCTGTGTTGGGAATACAATGCTGTGATTCAATTTCAACACTGTATAATCTCCATATGGCAACCCTGGAAATCTTGTCTCATATTAAACAGATTATAGGAGAGGTAAGTTGAGAATAAACACTGTCATTAAAAAGTGTTTAAATGATGAATAATTTTTTTTTAAATTTTTGTCTGTGGTACCAGGTTCAGTGTTCTGCATAAACTCTAAAACACGGCAATTTCTTTTTTTTTTTAAATCGCCAAACAGAATGGACCTTATATTTTTCTATCTAGGTTTAATTGAGACCTAAAAATAAAATTCTTTGCTTTAAAAAAAATCTAATTGTGCTTCATTGGCTTTTTTTTGTTAATTTCTTATTTTTAGTGTTTTGTGTTTTGGGGTTCATTTTAACAATTATTATTTCATTGAATTAACTATTTTCTTATTTTCTAGTGTAGATAAAAATTTAGGTTGCTGGTGTTTGTTTCTAATCTAAGAATTAGTGTTGTAAATAAAGTTTCCTCTTACCACCGTCATAGTTATTTCTCACACATTTGGATAGTATGTTTCCTATCTTCTTCTTTTTTCTTACTGTTACAGTTTAATTATTTCTTGACATCTGTATTACTTGTGAATGTGTAATTTAATGTTTCTGGACTGGGAGACTCCTGTTGTCTCTCATTGAAGACATCTATTTCAGTTTTGTTGTAGAAGCAGAACACATCCCGAGGGGCTGGAGAGGCAGCTCAGTAGACAGAGTGCTCACTTGGCTCTCACACAGCTCTGGGCTCCACCTACAGTACCTCATCAGCCTTGTGTGGTGGTCCATAACCATAGTCCCATTACCAGGAGGAGAACCAGGAGTTCAAATCATCCTCGGGTTCATAGTGTGTTTGAGGCCAGCCTGGGCTACATGAAACCTGTATAAACAAATATGTAACACAAGACATCTTTTCTTAGGCATTTACCACACTTTGTTCTGTGGTTTCTAAGTGTCTGAAAACTCCAGGGGTACTTGAAGGAAAAGAACATCCTGGTGCTACTAGAGACTGTCAGTTAGAGACATTGGCTGATGAAGCCATCTCATCCGAGCTGGTTTTCTGCCTGCTTCTGTTGCTGATGGGCTGATGCGTGTCCACAGCTTTACTCATGATCGCCTGTTTCCTTTTTAGCTGTACCCATTCTTGCTTCCTGCTGAGGCTGTGATGGAGTTAGTGAGACAAAGAATTGGGGTCTCCTTCCAACCCATTGATTCTCTCAACAATAAGTTTTTTCTCTGTTGCCTACATTATCAGAAGTAAATATAACACTCTTTTCTGTTTTATTTTGACACTGGGTTTCATTATGTAGGTAGGGTTGGCCTGAAACTCACTGTATAAACCAGGTAGGCATTGAACTCACGGAGATCAGCTTGCTTCTGAATGCTGGGATTAAAAGGGCATACCTGGCTCCTTCTTTTTTTTTTAAATTTTTTTTTAAATTTTATCTCTATGGTGTGTGTGTGTGTGTGTGTGTGTGGGTGTGTGTGTGTGTGTGTGTGTGTGTGTGTGTGTGTGTTTTGACCTAAGAGTCCATCAGATCCTCTGAACCCTGATCCTCTGCAAGAGCAACCAGTGTTCCTAACTAGTGTGCCGTCTTCCCAGCCCCTTCTGCCTGCTCTAAACTCCACTTCATTGTTCATCCTGCCCCGACATGCCTTTAATTCCTACTCTTAGCGTTTGTTTTAATTCAGTGAGTTCCTATTCATTTTTCTCTTGTTTATTCTATTATATCACGAAAATTATGTGCATATTTTTGTGTTGGAAGTTTCTCATTGACGGCGCTTGAATCCTGGCTTTAAAATCCTTGCTGACAATTCTGACAATGTTTTTCTCTTGGGGCCACCACCAGGGAACTGTTTTTTCTCCTCTGCTTTTCATTTAGGGGGATTGTCATGGTGTGACGTGATTTCCATTTTGACATCATTTGTCTAAGATGTCAGCAGTCCTGACACTGTGGGTACAGTGGCTGTTTATCCTTCATAACCTTATGGTGGTATTTTGGTTTTTCTGGATTTGCCTGATTGAATAAAAGGGATTATACCTCCAGTCCATACCTACAGGCATATTTTAGAGGGGTCGGGAAGAGTGGTTCTCAACCTTCCTAACATAACCTTTTAATACACCTCCACCAACTGTAAAATTATTTCATTGATACTTCATAACTTTAATTTAGGTATAGTCATGAATTGTAATGTAAATTTCTGGTATACAGGATATATGATATGTGACTCCTGTGCAAGGGCCATTTGAGCTCCCAAAGGGGTCTCAATCCAAGGGTTAAGGACCACTGATCAGGACTTAGTGGGATGCACTTACCAACATAGATGGGTTTCCCAGTGTTGCGGAAGAGAAGTCTCCATCTCTGGAAGGCAAAGGATCTTCCAAGATCAGGCTTTTTCCTGGGTCCCTCTAGAATAGTGGACACACTCTTGATGGTTACTGATGCATCTACTGACTCCAGGCAGTTTTCTTTACATCCTCGAAGATGAGGATTATAAACAGGGTTCTGCTAGACAAAAGCAGTGGCTGAAGCTATCCCTGGCGATCTTTCCCCTTCCCTAATGGCTCCTTGTCACCACAAGGCCAACAGTAGATTTCTGAGTGCCTCCCAAGCAGCACCTTTCCAACCTACACTCTTCCCCTGTGCTGTTTCGTTCACGAAGAGCACACATGCTAACCCTGAACTAACCCTGAACCCATCTTGTCTTCAGTCAGCACTAACACCTAGTCCTCTCTGCCAGCTTCGCTTTCCCATATGACCCGGTTGTTCGCAATTCTGAGGCATGTTCACGCTTGTATGGACAAACAGAATGGCACCGATTGGCTCGTCTATAATGACACAGATTCTGTATGATTCTGATTCAGAAGCCTGTAAATTGGAGATGAAGAGACCATCGGCAGAGGAAGGAGTTCTTGTGGGATGTTGTCACCACAGAAGGGATCCAATGGGCTCGGAAGACAAGAGAGGGAGCCAAACTCCCTTTCATAATTGAACCTTTTTCCACAATAGCATCATTAATGGATCTTTATTTGTAGGTCAAATCCCTCTTGACCTAATCAATTCTTCACAATTACATTCCCACTGGGGATTAATCTTCAGAAAATAACTTTTGGGCGAACACATTCAAAGCAGAGATGAGGGTATATACTTGGATATCTATAGTGGGGGTGGGCATTATTCTTCCCATGTCGTGTACCTTTAAGATCTCTAACTACCTCCTTCCCCATGGTAGCCTCACTGAATGATGTGAATTCCGGGTGACTGATGAGGTACAGACCCCAAAAGGTCATTGCCATATCCTGTCACCAGTATCAAGCTCAAAACAGCAAGAGCCACCTGTGGGAAGGAAAATATCAATAAACTTTATGGTATCTCTATACTATAAACCCCCAGTTTAATCAAAACATTGTTTTAGACTCAGTTCTCTTACACCAATGTGCTTTAAATGTACAAGTCAGTGGGCTTGCTTGTGGCTCCTTGTACAGGTTTATACTGTACATTAGCCATCTTCATCCTCACAACTCACTTCCATTTCCACCTGCACACACACACACACACACACACACACACACACACACACACACACACACACCCTGCTTCTCCCCTTCCTCTTCCTAAATGCCCCCTTTCACATAATATCCCTTATTAAAATCTAAATTTCACAATCATCTGTTTGAGCCTGGCTTGTTTCACTTAACATATTGTGTTTTACACTCCCATCCGTTTTTCTGAGAACAAAACCCTTTCCTCTTACACATAGATGAGAATCACATCAATGTATATCACATTTTTAAGCCATTCATCCAGTGATCAACAGCTAAGGTTATTCCAATGGCTTGTCTATTGGACACAGTGTGTTAATCAGAATGGATGTGCAGGGTCCTGGTTAGTTTTTATTGTCTGTTTGTCTCAACCTGGGAAGAAGGAGCCTCAGCTGAAGAATTGCCTTCATCAGATTGACCTTTGGCCACATCTGTAAGGAATTTATTTATTTTTTTGATGGTTGATGTGGAAGGGTCTAGCAACTATGGGGAGTGTCATCCCTTATGAAGGTGGCCCTGGGTTGTATGAGAAGGAGAAAAAGCTGAGTAGGTCATGGATAGCAATCCAGTACCCGGCATTTCTAAGTTGTCTCTGCTTCCTTTCCTGCCTCTAGGGTCCTGCCTGAGTTCCTGCCCCAACTTCGCTCAGTAACAGACTGGTACCTTGAAGCCTAGAGGGAGACAAACTCTTTCCTCCTCAAGTTGATGGCTATGATGAGATTATTCCTCTTGTTACCTACTTGTTCTTCACTTTTTTGAAATTTGTCTCTGATTATTGTTCTTAGAAAGATGATATTACATGTTTTCTCATAGGCTCTCTCTCTGTCTCTGTGTCTCTGTCTCTCTCTGTATTTGTGTGTTTGAGTGTGTATATGTGTATATTTGTGTGTGTGTGTTTGTGTGTGCATGTGTGTGTGTGTTTGTGCGTGTATGTATGTGTGTGTTTGTGTGTTTGTGTGTGTATGAGTGTTTCTGTGTGTATGTGCCTATGTGTGAGTGTGTATGAGTGTGTGTGTGTGTGTGTGTGTGTGTGTGTGTGTGTGTGTGCGTGTGTGTGAGCTTTCCAGGCTTAAAAGAATTCCCAAGTCTAAATCTCAGCAGGAGCCTAGAAAAGGAAGATGAAGGGGAGAAAAGGGGGGAAAAATCATGTCATTTGAGTTAAACCCACATTGAGGTCAGCCACATAGTGGACCAACAGTCACATAATGGCAGAGGAGTCATGAGAGCAGAGAGAGAGAGTAAAACTTAAAGTGTGAGGGAAACTGTGCTTAAAACTAAGATAGAAGGGAGAAAAACAAGACTGTGCACTTAGAAAAGTGGAGAGATTTTATAAAGCTGCCATAAGTTGTTAAGCTCTAAGTACATTATAATGTTAAAGTGGAAGGGAATTATTGGGAAGAGGGAAGGGATGGTCAGAGTGTAGTGCAGACAGGGGAGGGTTCTGAAAAGAATACTTTTGAAGCTCTGAAGAACTATGTGACACAGACAATTAAAGTGCCCTGTAATTTACAGGTAAATTCCATACTTACCTGCATCCACTATTCTGTCGACCCATATTTCAAAAACAAAATTACCTCATCTATTTTATCCAGTTTTACTGCATTTTATCTAATAAATTCTGTAACCAGAAGTGCTGGTAAATTTTAAAGACATTTAGAATATTACAGGTCGATATCGGGATTGTCATAATTTTATCCCGACTTTGAAAGCAGGTCCAGGACCTAATTTTTCCTCGCTCTTTGCAAAGAATCCATAATTCATGATTTCCATTGAGTTCTATATAAGGTATTTAGTCCTGACAAATTCCAGCTTTGTTTGGATAAAAATGTCCCTCCTCTAATTGTGGGTTTTGATAAAGCTAATTTTGGTGTGCTATCCAGTGGGCTGCCTCGGAGAGAGAGGCTAGACATATTTCTGATACGGAAAATGGCTTAATGATAACCAAAGGAAAGATAGGAGCTGGGAAAATAACCATCAAGGATGTTGGTGACTCAGAAACCAGACTTTTTCAGAAAAAAAAGAATGCATGAAAAGAGCTACTTGGGCAGATTGTGACTGGAGTCATCAGAATATTTCGGTGGGGACTTTATTTTGGGTCTCGAGGAGGCTACATGAGAAGTTAAAACCTAGATGATGGAAGTTTCTAAGCGTATCTAGGGAAGGAACTGGCCTGAGAGGGCTTCTATGACGTAAGCAGAACCTGGATGATATCACAGAGCACTGGGCAGAGGTTGCGCATCACTTCCACTTGGGGGTGCTAGAATCCGTGAAGGTGGGTTCACTATCCTCGCAGCGGTGTGTGAAAGCCAGTTCAGCTCCTGATCCCTACAATTGTTCAGCAGACTTTGGTGCCTGACCGGTTTCCGAAGACAGAATCTGGACGACTAGGACATTTTCTTTCGATAAATAGGTTTATGAAGATAACTGGGACCCTTGTAGCCCAGAAAGCTAAAAGTTTTCCCTCATACAGCAAGTAATGGTATGTTCTAATGCCTTCCACGTTAAGAGCTAGGCAGATGGTCTAGGCTAGTCAGTCTCCAGAGATTAAAATTCTTTGCTAACAATATTTAATTCATAATTCTACTAAAATGACAAAATTCCTCTCTGTGTCTGTGCATTTTAGGAGATAATATTTCTTTTTTGTTGTTGTTGCTTTTTTTTTTTTTTCGGAGCTGAGGACTGAACTTGTGCTTGCTAGGCAAGTGCTCTACCACTGGGCTAAATCCCAACCCCAGGAGATATTATTTCTAAATGGCTGTTGTTGCCTAGACAAAAGACTCTTGTTGCGGTCGAAGATGCAACAGTTTCATGGAATAAACCTGGGTCTGGGTCAGGATGCACAATACAGAAAGCCAGTGGACTGGTGTGCTGTGTCTCTGGGCAGATACTTGTGGATGTTGCCACACAGATTATAGTTAGAGGGTAGACGAGGGGTGTGGCAACCCTTCTGGCTCCTTTGCTATCCTTCCTCTGTTCTGCTTGCTTAAAGTGGGGACAGGGATACTTAATCCCACACTGACCTATCCATTCAAGGAGAGGATGCTCAGCGGAGGCATAGTGACACAGGCTGCAGAAATGTTTCTGAATTTATGTTATTCTGAGCTGAACCATTTCTTCATTTCCCTTTGAACTTTAGATTTTGATTTTTGAGACAGGGTTTTTCTGTGGGTAACTTTGGCTATCCTGGAACTAATTCTGTAGACCAGGCTGGCCTTGATCTCACAGAGGTCTGCCTCCCTCTGCCTCATGAGTGCTGTAATTAAAGGTCTGCTCCACCACTGCCCAGCCCTCCTATGAACTTCTGATTACTACACAATTAGATTCAGATGCTCAAACCTGTTTACCAACGCCTTCCTCACCTGCTCCAAAGTTCTCTTAGACAACAGCCTTGGTACTGCGCCCTCCCCCAACCCACTCCCATTGTTCTTCCAGGCACTCATATGACAGAGGCAACAGCATTTTGTCTGGTTTAATCAGGCAAGCTCTTCCAACCCAGGCCATGACCAAGTATGAAGCCTGAACACAGAACGATAGCCAGAAAACAGTGGACCAGGAGTGCTGTGGCCTACCACACTAGGTTTACAGCCAAGAAGAAGAGGATGTCTCTGAGGAGGATGAGCACATCCTTCCAGAAGCGGCGGAGGAGAAGGCCTTCTTCCCAGGCCCTGGGGAACATTATGAGCTGCAGAATTTCTCACGAATAGAAGGAAGGTGATGAGCCCCTCACCCAAAGGAAGGCCATCGTTATAGAACAACTGCCAACAAATCCCTCTCTTTATCTGGTCAAGTGTGATGGAATTGATTGTGACTATGGACTGGCACTTCACAGCGATGAGAGAATTTTAAAGCTTAAGGTCTTGACTCACAAAGTAGTGGTTCCTCAAGTGAAAGACGCCCATCTCCCAAGTGCTATGGTTGGCTGAGCTGTGGAGCATAAATTTGAGGGCAAACATGGCTCTAAGGGCAACTGGGGGGGTGGTCCTAGCCCACGTGCCGATCATGAAGGATTGGTTTTACATCACCTACGAGAAAGATCCAGTCCTATACATCTACCAGCTCCTGCATGATTACACAGAAGGTAACCTCCATATCATTCCAGAGATTACTCCAGCAGAGGTGAAGTCAGACATTGACAGCGACATCTTAACAGGTCAATGTGTGCAGTTCACCAGAAGCGAAGGGTCCAAAAGTATCGGCAAGGTCATTTACCAAGTACTAGCCAAGCCTTCCGTGTACTTCATCAAGTTTGATGGTGAAGTCCACATCTACGTCTATAATCTGATGGAAAAGATCCGTTAAGGTGAAATTCACAAACTGTAGAGGACATACATGGGGAATTTATAGGATTGGGGGGAAAATATTTGTTTTTCTGTGTTTCAGATACCCAAGGGTCTTTGACAACCCCAGTATCTTTACCAGTGGAATTTGTTTTAGCTCTAAAAATTAAAATGTGCGATGTGACGTGTTGTGTGTGAACACTTTGGTGGAGAAGATGGACTTTGGTGGAGGAATATCGAGAGGAAGCCAGAAAATTCAAGGCTGAGAAGAGTAAGTCTGACGTCACATAGGATAAAACAAACAGGACTGAGCTGGTCTGGTCTTTAGGGAGAGAAAAGAAGTGGAGATGAGGCTTAGAGGAGCAGGGATCGCACGGGGAAAAAAAAAAGATGGATGTTTAGGAAGCAGTGGAGAGGGGCCAGAAAGAGATAGACTCTCTGAGGTGAAGTTTGAGGGAGAAACAGACTTTTGGGGAAAGAGTGGCAGGTAACAGGGAGGTGGTCTTGGAACTAAAGGGAAAACCCAATAAACTGATCCACGCCGACTCAAAATCAGAGAAGATCAGGTTTTGTTGACTAACGAAACCTAAATGAAACCATTTTCTCATCTGTAGATGTATTATTTTTAATTATGTGGGAAGGGGCAGGGCATGAATATAGGAGACCACAGAGACAAGAATAGTCAGGTCCCCTGGAGCTTGAATTAAAGTTGGTTGGGGGCCATAGGACATGAGCTCAACGAACCAAATCCAGGTCCACTTTCAAAGCAGATGAGCTCTTGATCCATTGGTTATCTCTTCAGGCCCCTTAATTCATCTTTTTAAATAAATCCAACCTTCACATGCAGAGAAGAGACCAGGATGAGGGTAAGAAAGATTAAGTTGATGTTGATGTGGAACAAAGACTAAAGAACAAATGAGGGAGTAGAGGACACTGAGGGACGAAGGAATTCCAAGATGGAGTTCTCAAAAAGTGAACCAGGAGACCCAGGAAGAACAGAAAGGTTCTAGAATGAGTTGAACTTGGGCTGCATCCATATTGGTCTCTTTGGTTCCTTAAAGAACAGCCAAGCCATCATTACAGAATGTGGTGTGAGTTGGAGGCTTCCCCGGAGGACATTTTGATGAGGATAACTCAAGCATAGTGGAAAGTATCATAAAGCCGATTATTTTGTATGATCAGTAAAAAGTAATTTAAAAGAGAAGATGAGGATGTCGTGAGCTTCTGTCAGATGTTACGTGGATCTGGTGTTTAGCTTCCCTGAGCACTGTTTGTCTCTGTTGCTTCCTGTAATATCTTTTGAGGTCTCTTCTCAATGCCCCTAGATGACCACAAAGAGCTCCTGTACTTGCTTGTCTTGCCTGGCTCTCCTTCGACTGGATGGCTTCCTACACACCTGTTGGCCCTTTTACCATATCTAGCCCCAGGAAGTTCCCGTCTTTTACTCACATGTAAGATTATCCTCAGAAAACTCCTGAGGGTGCCTCCAATGCAGAGGTGCTGAGCTTTTTCCTATCCCATTTGCCGTGACTGTAAATTGCTTTGCGGTTTCTGACCATGTAGCTGTCTCCTCCTGAGAAGCCCCTGTGCACTCCATGGGGTCTCCCTGATCCACATCTACACTCCAAGAGTTTCTTTGGAGACAACCTTTTCTTGGACTCATTCATTGCTGTTTCTTCTCTCAAGAATAAGGTTCTCACTGCAGGACTTGAAAATACTTTCTATCGTTGATTAATTCTGCTATTTGGGAGTTTTAATACTGGCTGGTTGTCTGACGGTTTCATTGCTGCGAAAAGACACCATGACCAAGGCAACTTATAAGGGACAACATTTTTTGTTTTTTTGTTTTTTTTTTTTTTTCGGAGCTGGGGACCGAACCCAGGGCCTTGCGCTTCCTAGGCAAGTGCTTTACCACTGACCTAAATTCTCAAACCCAAGGGACAACATTTAATTAGGGCAGGCTTTCAGGTTCAGAAGTTCAGTCTATTTTCATCAAGGCAGGAATCATGGAAGCGTCTAGGCAGAAATGGTGTTGGAGAAGAAGCATATCACCCCCACAGTGAAATGCTTCCTCCAACAACGCCACATCTACTTCCACAAGGCCACACCTCCTACTTGTGCCACACTTCCAATGGGACAATCACATTCTAACCACCACCCTGATCTTATGCCAACTGGACACAAGCTAGAGTCATCAGAGAAGAGGGCACCTCTGTTGAGAACATGCCTCCCTAAGATACAAGTGTAGGGCATGTTCTTAGTGATTGGTGGGGGAGGGCCCAGCCCACTGCGAGTGGCACCATTCCTAGGATGGTTGTCCTGGGTTCTATAAGAAAGCAAGCTAACAAGACATGAGGAGCAAGACAATAAGCAGTGCCACTCCACAGCCTCTCCCTAAGTTCCTGACTCCAGGATACTGTCATGTTTGAATTCCTGTCCCAACTTCCTTTGCTGATGAGCAGCAATGTAGAAGTGTAAGCTGAATAAACCTTTTCCTCCCTAACTTGCTCTTTGGTCACAGGTGTTTCCTTACAACAATAGGAACCCTAAGTAAGATAATTTCTTATACAAACAGTGTGTCTAGTATAGCCTCAGACTCTTACCTCATAACCACAAATAGAAAGGTATAGACACTTTGTTTTAATTTAAAGGTAAGACTTGCTCATGTACTGACCTGTGAAGTTCTAGTTTGCTTCCTTCTCTCTATGATGAATGCCATGATCAAAACTAACTTGTGGAGGAAAGGGTTATTTGCCTTAAAGGTTACAGACCATCACTGAGGGAAACCAGAACGGGAGCTTGAGTGGTAACAAGGAGCACTGCTTGTTGGCTTGCTCCCTGTCTCAGTCATTGTTCTGTGTCTGTGAAGAGACACGATGGACAACGCAACTACTGTAAATGAAAGCATGTAATTGGCGGCTACCTTACAGTTTCAGAAGTCTGGTCCATCATCATGGGAGGGAGCATAACACTGGAGCAATAGAGGGCTACTGCTCTGTAAAGAGAGAGAGAGAGAGAGAGAGAGAGAGAGAGAGAGAGAGAGAGAGAGAGAGAGAGAAACTCTGCAAAGCATGGGGCTCTTGAAAACTCAAACCCCACCCTTGTCGACACACCAACTTCCTCCAATGATGCCACAACTCTTAATACTTCTAATCCTTGAAAATACAGTCACTCCCTGTTAACTAAATATTCAAATATATGACTGTGGGAGCCTTTCTTATTCAAACCGCCACACTACCCATTACTTGCTCCATTACTATATCTTATAGCTTAAATGCGATTCTTTTTATACATGACTACTGATGAACTTGCCCACAATGGTGGGCCATCCCATAACAATCATTAATCAAGAAAATGTTCCATAGTCTTACCCAAAGACTAATCTAATGGAGGCAGTTCTTGAATTGTTCTCTCTTCTCAGTTGACTCCATATTGTCAAGTTGGGAAAAAAAAAAGGAGCGAGAGACTCAGCACCGTAATGTTTCTCTTATTCGATTTTACATACTCACCACCAGCCACTCTCTTCTCTCAGTGTATAGACCCACTTCCCTCTATGGCAGAACTGAAGAGTAACTACTGTCACCAACATGAATACTCAAGGATATGTGACAAGAAATGAATATATTCTACAGCTCCCAACGCCAAGCAAAAGCATTTTAGTGTGTGTTATACTTACTGGGAGACTGTAAGTCACTGGCCATTTAATGGGTCACAGTAAACCAGAGAACCAAAAAGCCACAACCTACATATCATCTCCTCTCAACAGGAGACATAGCCCTCTCTTAAAACCCATGAATCTATGTATACACTTAGATTTTTTCAAAACCTATATTATTTAGGATTCTTAAACACTTCAACCACCCTTCTAGCCCACCAACCAGAGGTAGCAGAGAGAGAAAGTTGATAGGAAAAGTGAAAGAGTTGTGGATCTATATAGAAGTTATTCTTTTAAGGAAGTCCAATCTTCATTTTGCAGTACTTTCGAATAGCAAATGCAAAACACGAATCAGTAGCAGTGCCTTGATCTGGCAGAGACCACAAGGCTCTAACAAACCAACAAGTAGCAGCAGAAACAGCCAGAAGCATCCCGGATAGCACAGGTTCTTTTGTGCATTTCTCATTATGGAACAAAGACCAGCAAAGACCATCGAAGCCTTGCAAGGTGTAGCAATGTAAAAATGTCCTCTCCCTCTCTGTGGGATTACATTTATGTTCTCCGTAAACATCCTTTCCCCTTCAAGCTTGTGCTCCATCGAAATATCATATGCCTTCTCAGGTGTCTGCTTCAGCAAAACATCCTCTCCTAACATAGCTTCCAGAAAAACATCCTGTGACACAAGTGACTTTCCAAAGAAACCAAAATTTTTCCACTTCATCTAGCCTTATCTCACACTCAGCTGTGACATCACAAAACATATAATGGCAGACTTGCAAGGGTCCGAGGCCTCAGCTCCATCCGTTGCTGGAACTTCTGCAATTGCACTCTGTGAAACTCAGGCCCTTTCATGAGCACAACCTTCAGTTATTCCCGTAAACACTGTGCTCTCTCCATCTTTGCTCTCAGCCAATAGTTGTCCATCTTCCAGCCAACTCAGCTGTGACAAGAAAAACCCTCATCAAGAAAGCCAATGAATTTGACTTGATTTTTTTTCCCTGACGGAATGGAGCGTTCTCCCTGCATGGATACACTGGTGTCTGAGTCATCTGTAATAAAACCACTACTAGTAAGAGCAAAGTCACAGGAACTATGATAAATAGGATATCACACGACAATCATCACAGTATGCCAAGGCTTTCTGCAGCTTTATTGAAGTATACTTTACATACTTAAAAAATCCATTTATTTTAAGTGTGTAATTTAATGATTTTAAAGCAAAATTTATAGCTTCCTTCCTTTTTTAATACTCATTTCCCACTAGTTCATAAGATATCAAAGTCTATTAAAAACACAGAAGTGAAGTCAGGAGAAGGATCAGAGCGGGAAGCAGCAAGGTTCTTGATTTGCTAAGACAGCAGATACATTGGCAGAATCTTCTGGATAAAACCACTTGGGAAACATTGGGTCTTCTCTTAGCTTGCAGCCTCCAGACAAAGAGTTTAAAGGATTAAGTCATGGGTCCTCCTACATCAAATCCAGACCTGATCTAGTATGGTCAGCATCACTTTTGGCCACTTTCATGTTAATCCCATTCATCACTCTTACATGTTGCCTAGCAACTCACATAGTAAACAATCTTCTTTTGGTTTATGGTTTCATACGTTTCATTCCATGGTCACATGACCATGAAAGGGGCACAATAGAGCTCAACTGCTAACCTCACTGGCATCAAAGAAGCACCAACACAGGAAGAGACCAAGGGAAAAAAATAAACAACCTCCTAGATGTGTCCCAAATGAACAAGTCCCTTAATTTCCTATCTTCTAGTTTCTGGACACTCTTCATACACATCCATCAACAGATGAACTCATTGATTACAGCCCACAGGGTCCAATCGCTTTTCGAGTCCCACCTTTGAACATTGTACTGGGACAATGTGTATCTTAAACCCATAGGGTAGGGCCAGAAGGTTGTGTCAGAGGTCTCAATTTCACCTCACACTAGAAACAGCAGGGTAGGTATCTCAACGTCTCCTATTTCTTTCTGGTACTGAGCTACACCATGTCTGCATAGCAGCATTTTGTCTGGAGTGAGATACTGTCAGCAGTCAATTGTAAAGACACCCCCACCATGTGTTGGTTTGAATGTAAAATGGGACATCTATAATATAGACACACAAGCATATACACAGACTCACAGGGAGAGGCAAAAAGGGAAGGAGTTGAGTCTTAGGAACCCTCAAGGAAGAGGGAGTGGAAATATAAGATACAGATGTCAGCGAGAACCAGAACAAAGCAGTGTCTTCTATACATGACAGGACCACTATCCATCAGCCCTACCTGACAGGAAAGGGAGAGTCAGTTTTCTACAAAAATATAGCTGGTGATAAGCTGGCCAGGCTCCAGTGTCTTGCCCAATGCCCATGAATTTATGGGCAGCATAAATGACTTGAGTGGATTATTATACAGGGCTGAAAGAGAGCTTGAAGTTGGGAGAAGGGATTAGGTGGGGATGGATCTGGGAGGAGTTAGGAAGAGATGTGAGAAGTAAATTCTATCATTATATAATGTACAAAGTTCTCAAGGAACCAATAAAAGTGGTTTTTAAAATACCGTATCTGTACTGAACACATACAAACCATTTTTCTTGTCATCTCCTAAATAACAGCCCCTCATGATTTCATTTCATTAAGTACAAAAGTAATTCAGAGATTATTTAAAATGTAGGATGATCTGGGGAGACGGGAGAGGGGTAAAGGCAAGTGTGTGACACACATGCAAACACCAGTGCTTGGTATGGGAACAGGAGGATGACCTGGGCTTCCTGACAGTGAGACTCACCTCAGGTTCAGCAAGGGACCCAGTCACAAAGGAGTAAAGTAGGTGGTGAAGGAGCAGAACATGCTCTACCCTCCCCCAGCCTCTGAACTTACATGTCTCTATACACACACACACACACACACACACACACACACACACACACACATATATATAAATATGACTAGAGTATACAAGTGGCTTGCATAGGTTATATCCAAATGCAGTGTCGTTTTATCCAAGGAAACTGAGGACTTTTAGATCATAGGGAGTCCTGGGGCCAACTCTCAGAGGACAGGATATATCTCCTTATTGTGCAAATGAATCCTTTGTTGAGTGTGTGTCAGTGACTCCACACAATTCTCCTCTTCTAGGTTCCTTTGTATCACAAAGAATGATCTGGAAATACTGAAACAAATATAAACTAAAGGCTTTGTTTGGGTTTCTAGGCTTGTGTTAAAATCATATTTATCACGTTTTATTAAATGGATTGGAAATCTTCAGCTGCCAGCAACAATAGACTCAATCATGTTGGCTTCTCTTTTATCCCATTACGAATACCAATTAATTGCACATCAATAGCTTCCCATGCTTTGAACTAAATCATGAAGAAGGGATATGTTTCCGTAACTCCTATGTGGATAATCAAGAAGAAAGGGGGGAGGTATGATGCCTTTGGCTTATGGGAGACTTATGGCTTGATTGGATACTTGTTATGCAAATAATCCTAACCTATGAGAAATGAAATGTAATGATAAAATATACTACCAAATGGGATGGAAAATCATTACTTGATTACTTTTAAAAGAAAAAAAAACATACTTTAGGATTTTGAATAAGTGTGACCCTCAGAAGTTCAAAGGATTGGGAAGTTGGGTTTTTGTTAAAAGAGATGTGTCAATGGGTGGTGGGGGCCTTGAGATTTCAAAAGCCCTCCAGGCTTTTCTCGCTCTCCCTGCCTCCCTCCCTCTCCGTCTCCCTCTCCCTCTCCCTCTCCTCTCTCTCTCTCTCTCTCTCTCTCTCTCTCTCTCTCTCTCTCTCTCTCTCTCTCTCTCTCATCTGGGGAGCAGGATGTGAGCTCTCAGGCACTACTCCAGCCATGCCTGCCTGCCTGCCAGCCTGCTGCCATGGTATCTACCACAATGGTCCATGGACTCACCCTCTGAAACTGTAAGACCACAAATATATGTTTCCTTTCATAAATTGATTTGGTCACGGTATCTCTTCACAGCAATAGAACAGTAACTAAGGCACACATCTTCCTGTCTATTTTTCTAATACATCTGTATTTATTTCATTAGTTACCTGTTGTCCATTGAACAGTTTTATGAATAAGTTTCAAGTTTAAAGACAAATAGTGCCAAATAGGAGTGGCACTACTAGGAGGTTTGGGCTTGTTGGAGTGGTTGTGGCCTTGTTGGAGTAGGTGTGTCACTGTGGGTGTGGGCTTTAAGACCCTGGAAGCCAGTCTTCTAGCAGCCTTTAGAGGAAGATGTAGAACTCTCAGCTCCTCCTGCACCATGCCTGCCTAGATGCTGCCATGCTCCTGCCTTGATGATAATAGACTGAACCTATGAATCTATAAGCCAGCCCCAACTAAATGTCCTTGTAAGACTTGCATTGGTGATGGTTTCTTTTCATAGCAGTAAAACCCTAAGACATACATACACATATACATATACATATACACCTAGGTTTACACACACACACACACACACACACACACACACACACACACACACACCATTTACAGGGATTTTAGATCTAGCCAGGGCCCCTGCAGTTTCATTGATCCATCTGATACACGTGTTCATGGAACATGTCTCTCTCTGTTTCTTGTTCTAGGAAGTATGTGGACAACATCTGCAGACTCGCTTCATTATACTTTATTCTCCTCTTCAGCCTTAGAAATCTCAACTTACAGAGAGGGGAAGATGGGAACTTGGTTATATAGCTCTTTTTTTTCTGTGGGCAGCTTACATCTCAAGTCACAAAGGAAAATAAATATAACAAGAAATAATAATACATATCCAAACTGTGATGGGAAGTTCATATCCGTTCCCCTTAATGAATGTCAACTTTGGAAATTGGAATCCACAATGAGAGGAGACTTTTGAAAAATCCTAATTCTCAGGCAGGCTTTGGTATTTCTCTTTCCCTGAAAAGGAACACCACTAGAAAAAGACAGATGGTAGGTTGTCTTTGGCCACAAATCGAATCAGAAGCATTTGATAATGAACATAGAGGGGTTCACCCCATGTTTACCAAAGAATAAAGTAATATGGGGGCGGGGGAGACATATAGAGGACAGTTGGTGCCTTACTGGTATTAAAGGAAAAAACAGAAGTCAAGAAATAATATTTGACAAAAGAAAAAAACTAGGTTTTCATTAGGCAGAACTGTTTTTAAAATAGCCTTCCTTTTAGTCATGGAAAGAGAGGGGAGGAGCAAGTCAGTCTGTAGATAACTAAAGTCATTCCCATCAAAAAATTAAGAATAATTTGGATTTTTAATGGACTTGAATAAAATTAGAAATTTTAGCTTTCAAAGGGGAAAAATTGTGTTCCAGAGAGAGAGAGACAAAGGAGTATCCAAACTCATACTTGATTCTTTCAATAAATCTTCTGGTAACTCATGTGTTTGTTGATATTAGGATTAAAATGCAAGTAGGATATCTCGATTTAAGAGTTTAACGTGTGTGAATAGCTGCCAGTGGAAAGACTTGTCCTCGGATTTCTCAAAAGGCATGAAAAAGCTACAGTGGAGTTACTGAATTTTGTTTCAAAGACTTTAGCTCCTTGTCTGCAGGGATGCAGGGCCTCAGAGGAAGGGCCTGAGACCTCCTAAGAGGTAGTGTCCAACACCAGAGGCCATGCGCACAGAGAGAAGTAGCCTTTCTCAGAAAATGGAGCTACGAGAGCTAAGAAATGAAGGCGACATATCGATCAAATCGCTGTAATAGAACGACGGCAGCCAGTTCACAGAGCGAGGCAGCTGTCAGCGACTCGGCCAAGAACTAAGAGGATTTGAAAAGATAATAACACACAGAGTTCACAGAAGCCACTATAGACTCATGGGGTCTGCGAATTTAATCCCATGTTCTTTGGGCAGAGAAAACAATCCAAACCAGAGATCCCTCTTGCTCAGCCCAACGGAACGCTGTACCGTGCCGCGGATGTCCCATGTAAAGGACTCAACCTAGATTCTGGAAGCCTGTGAAAAACCGGAACTAGGTTATTTAAGTACTGACACCGGAAATGGCTCAAGTCTGCACCTTCATTGGAAGGAGAAAAAATAAGTCACACAGCACCGGAAGTAATCCTTGTCAGAGTCTGTGTGAGGTCGGAAGTGTATGGCGCCACGATCAATCAGTAAGCACTGCCTACATGTGTCGGTTGAGCCCACAAAAATGAGGAAATGATTTTTAAATTTAAACACAATTTCTAATAACTAGTAACTTTTAAGTGTCCAGTTTTAGCACAAGCTTCCAGATTTACAAGCTTCAGTGAACCTGGTGAAACATTTCCTACTCTCCTAGGAGTCATAGAAGTGAGAGGGCACCAAGGCAGCCTGGCCAGCACACTTTAGTCTCCAAATAAAATGCACTTTGCAGGCTAACACCCACATGGCTAGTCTGCAGTTTACCAATGCTGGTCATGAAGGAATTGAAAAACAGTAGATGCCCTACCTGGTAGAGCCACTGTCTCTGGTTCCTGCCTTCTGAAGGCTCCATGGTCATCTCACCTTTAACTCTCCACTATCCTGTTGACAAGTGTCTGGGCTTTATCTTTGACTTAGGAGTATATTTTAGTCCTTTAGATGTCTCTCTCTCTCTCTCTCTCTCTCTCTCTCTCTCTCTCTCTCTCTCTCTCTTTCTGTGTGTGTGTGTGTGTGTGAGTGTTTGTGTGTGTGTGTGTGTGTGTGTGTGTGTGTGTGTGTAAATGTTATAAAGGTTAATAAAAAGAAAAAGTTTCTGGTTCCAGTAAAAATTTAAAAAAGAATCTTTTTTTAAAGCTTTATTTATTTATTCCATGTATTTGAGAACACTGTCACTGTCGTCAGACACACCACCAAAAGAGGGCATCAGATCCCATTACAGATGGCTGTGAGCCACCATGTGGTTGCTGGGAATTGAACTCAGGCCCTTTGGAAGAGCAGTCAGTGCTCTTAACCACTGAGCAATCTCTCCAGACCTAAAATAAAGTTTCTTAAGAGAGCAGTTTAGCGTGGGAAGCAATAAAGATGCCCCGTTTATGGATGACCATTCAGTCTCATTTAACTTCTGGGACTTGGAAAACATCTTGGACAAGGAGGTGGGAAGAGTGTAAGACCCAGAGGGTGGGAAGAAGGACTGTGGTTTGCTGCCTTCAGGACAGGACGTGGCTGCCGCAATCGTGAACTCACAGCAGCTGTGGTCACCTGCATAGGTCTTTAAAGGATCACCAGCTAGACAGAATCCCTTACTGAGGAGGTTTTCGTGTGCTGATGGATGCTGGGGTAAAAGAAACATTCTTCTCTGAGGGTTTGGTCACTGGTAGAATTCCTACATTCCTGTAGATGGTTACATACCCATAAGTACATAACCAATGCTAATTGGGCTTAGTGGTTATAGGTTGGGAAAGAGGATATGAATTTTGAGGGATGGTTATTGGCAGGGAATTTCGGCAGAGCAGAGGGAGAAATGGAAGATGTTATGGCCATGTTTAATTGTATACATGTAAGAAATTCTCAAGGATAAAAACAATTTATTATTTAATAGAAAATTTAGACTCTCAGCTTTAGATACATAATATAAGGCTGTATGACTCTAAAGAATTCAAATATTGAACATAAATCAAACCAATTGACTGCCTTATGATTCAAGGAGCAAATTATACGTACTTAATGTAATGCACTTTCTCCCTCTTTCGGTCTCTTTCTATCTCTTGTCTCTCTGTCTCTCTGTCTTTCTCTCTCTCTCAAACACACACACACACAGATGCACACTTACATTATTTTTATATCAAGGTGTTTAAATTCATGACACAATCAATATGAAGGAATAGAGGTTTGTTTAGGGCACACAGTCACAGTCATTGTGTTCAGACTGTCGGGGCAATGACCACATGGCCACAGTGTATTGATTTGTGTCACTGAGAGCCTGCATGAGTTCTGCTTATATTTGGGTGGATCAGGAAGCCAAGAGTTCGGTCTGAACCAGCCAGCTCCCTCCTTCCTGCCCCAGTGACCTACTTCTTCTAGGGCACAGCCTGAAAGATTCCTCCACCTTCCTAGACAGTGCCATCAGCTTGAGACAAAGTGTTCCCACAGCTGAGACCCTCGGGAAATTTCACACTCAATGAGCCAGGCAAGAGGGAAATGTTTTGTGAAAATAGTTTAATTTCAGTTCTGTAAACAGGACAGGGAGGAACCCTTTGATATGGATTGATTTAGTCTTTAGCCTACAGGTGCACTCCCAAAAGAGACATAGTGTAGAAAATGCACAGTTTTCTATGTAGCAAGCCTGGTGCTGAAAACAACACACTAATGAAAATAAAATGCAAAGACGTGGGATATATAGTAACAATTCCAATCCTCAGTGTAAAAGGCTCTTTTATTTATACATGTGAGCTGTCATTATTAGTTCCCTACTGGGTTGTTTTTACAAGGAAAGAAAATCACAAGCTCTGACTATCCCACCGACCACGGTGTCGTGCATCTCAGTGTTAGGGGGCTTTGATCTAGGGATTAATCATCAGGGTTTGACAACAAAATCCATCGGCTCAATACATGAGGCTTGAGGGGAGAAAGTGAGTTTACAAGTATGTAATGCCCTTTAGTGTCTTCTCTGCCAGTCTGTTGCATGAATGCCTTGTTGTTGACTATTGTCGTTGGTGGTGGTGGTTGTTGTTGTTTGTAAATATGAAATGTTGAATGCAAGGGCAAGTGGCAGGGATCCGATAGACCTTTGCATCCTCACTTTCTCCTTCCCATCTCGCGCTAAGTCTCCCAATCCTCAGCTATCATTCAAATACACTGAAACAACTCAAATAAACTGAAACAAGGTGAAATCAAGACACTGAAACAACTCAAATATACCAAAACAAGGTGAAGTCAAGACACTGAAACAACTCAAATATACCAAAACAAGGTGAAGTCAAGACACTGAAACAACTAAAATATACCGAAACCAGGAAAAGTCAAGATGCACTTGCCATCTCTAATTTGTGTTTGCATGTTGATGGTAATCGTCTGATAAGCTTTAAAAACCACATGATGGGTCTGAGGAGGATGGGTGGGTGAAACCGCTTGCTGCCTAAGCAGACCTGAACTCAGATCCCAGTCATCATGAAACATGCAGGGGAAACCTGTAACCCCAGGGACAGGAAGGGGGAACAGAATTACTAAGGTCTGCTGGCTTCCAGCCCTGATGAAAATATGAGAGTTTGGGATCAGGCAAAGACACCACCTGTCTTAGTTAGGGCTCCATTGCTGTGAGGAGACACCATGACCAAGGCAATTCTTAATAAAGGAAACATTTAATTGGGGCTGGCTTACAGTTTCAGAGGTTCAGTCAATTATTATCATTGTGGGAAGCACGGCAGAGTCCAGGTAGACATGGTGCTGGAGAGTGTTCTATATCTAAATCCGAAGGCAGCCCAGAAAGAGACTTGCAGCCACAGGCAGCCAGGAAGAGCATCCATCTTCCTCACTGGGCAGAGCTTGAACACTAGGAGCCATCAGAGCCGGCCTACACAGTGACACACTTTCTCCAACAAGGCCACACCTCCTACTAGTGGCACTTCCCATGGGCCAAGCGTGTTCAAACCACCACAGTGCATCAAAAGAAAATGTCAGAGACACATAGAGGAAGATACTGCATGGTATCCTCTTGTAGCAGGGTGCTGCAACCCTTCCCCCCCCACACACATAAACCCATGCACATGTGCACTCATGAGCAAATTTATTTACTTAGTTTTATTTTTTATTTATTATTTTATTTATTTATTTATTATTTATTATTTATTATTTATTTATTATTTATTTATTTATTATTTTATTTATTTATTTACTTTGTTTTTATTTTTTTCCTCAAGAACTTGGTACATACACATAATGTGTTTGAGCGAATCCATCCACATCCCCTACCCTCAAGTCCCTCCCCTTTCCTCCCTCCTAATTGCATCTGCATTGTAATAGAAACTGCTGAGTCCATTTAGTTCTGACTAGATGTGTGAGTGAGTACAAACATCCAGGGGAGCATGGACAGCTGTCAGGGCCAAATCCATGAAGAAAACGGGCCCTTTGCCCTGTAGTCATCAGTTGCCAGTAGTTCCTCAGTTGGGGTAGAGGAGCTTCAAGAGTCTCCACCCGTCTATTCTGGGATGTATCTGTGCAGATTTTGTAGATGGGATCCTGGACACTGTGAAACACATGAACACACACACACACACACACACACACACACACACACCAAAATTTAAAACCAGATAATGCTTTTTAAAAGGTTATACAACGTCCTAAATTCAGTTCTTTGGTGGCAAAATATTTGAATTCCACACCAGATCATAGTAGTATCTATATAAAATTAAATTATTCAAATGAATATTTTAAAGTTCAGCGGATCTTTATTTGTTAAATAGCATGGGCTGAACGAAATCAGTTGGTGCCAAACCTCCCTACGGCTGCACAAGAAAAATTGTAAATCAGAGTTCAAAAGCATGAATGCACAAGGGTGAGGGGATCATCAGAGATTGAGGACCTACAGGATCGGGTACGGAGGCTCAGTAGGCCAGACAGGTGGACCATAAGCAAAGAGCCTGGAAAACGGGTCATTCATACCTTGACAACCTTCAAAGTCTAGGGGAAACGCAGGGATAGGTACCCCCCGAAGTGGGAATAAAAAAACTTTAATACATTTACAGGACACTTAGATAATAAATACAGTGTGGACTGGAATCTACACTGTGAAAAAGCATAGGAGTAGTAGTGTCCAGTTTTCCCCTTACTGTGACAAAATTGTGTCATTTAGGGGCAGGAGAGATGGCTCAGCTACTCAGAACAGTTAGAATCCTCACAACTGACTCTGGCTCTGGAGATCTGACTCCCTCTTCTGGCCTTTGCAGGGTCTGCAGCCACATGACATAACTCAAAAAAGACCCACGAACAAAAGTAAAAACGAGAACTTAAAATGAGTCATTTAGTTGATGTTAATGCACCGATGTTTGTAGAGAGAATCTCTTCTAAGCATCACCTGTCAATAAAAAAGTATATGACCTATGAGCTGAGGCAGGAAATAGAAGGGGGGACACCGGCAGGAAGAGAGGATTCTGGGAAATAGTGTATAAAAGGAGACCCAGGGAGGGACGCTGCGGCAGATGCTAAAGGAGATGTTGAGGAAGGTGCTAAGAAAGGGGATGAAAGCACAGTAAACAATTATGTAGAAGACACAGAATAGTTTGAATGGGTTAAATAAATTAGTCCGGGAATGAACCAAAGTTTGTGGCTTAGGAATTTGTTAATAAATAATCAGTTTCAGAGTTGTCATTGTGGGAGCGGGAGCTGGGAAGGAAAAAAGTATTTTTTTTCCCAAAGTTAATTTCCCCTAATTATTTTCATATGATTATGTAAGACGCTAATATATAGAAGTCATGTGTAGGTTATATTGGAAATTGCACCTATCCTGGAGAATTCTAAAATAAATGTGTTTTTAATGCAAACTCGGTAGTGATATTTTTTTCGACTTCCATTTTTCAAGTCTCTTTCTATTCTAAAGTATATGTGTTTATTTTATCTACAGTAGAAAATGTCCTTGTGATGTAATGAAACATTAGTCAGCCCTACTAAGATGCTTTCTGGAAGTCAGTTAACCTCAGGCACTGAGAGCTGTGATGACTTAAGTTGGGCACAAAGCACTTTCGGGATCGAGAACTGATGATCATGGGCTTGTGGTCACATTCACTCCAAAAGTGACCACACACACACACACACACACACACACACACACACACACACAGAGTGGACATCACTGACTATCTATACCTCAGCTAGAGCTGGGACTTTGAGATCCTGGAGGAGGTGGCACTGGGATTATATGTCCTTACACTTTGGCACAAGCAGACAGCCACACTCACAACTCTCCCTCTGGTCCTCCTCTTCCTTCACAGCGAGTTCCAACACAATTTGTTATTTCTGATTTTATCCATCCAGTCTGGGCATCCCTCTTCCAGATCTTAACTTTTTTGTTCAGTTTGTGTGTGTGTGTGTGTGTGTGTGTGTGTGTGTGTGTGTAAGAGAGACTCTGTGTGTGTGACAGAGAGAAAGAGATAGAGAGAGAATTAGTCACACAGTTAACACATGTGCATACACACATGTGGAAGAACAAGGTACATTCAGGAAATATCCTTAATGTCTTCTCTGTCTTGTTCCCTGTGGCAGCAACTCTCACGCACAGGCAAAGCTCCTTTTGGTGTGGGTCACCTTTCCAGACAGCTTGCTCTGGGCATCATGCCTCTGCCTTCCAAGGTGACTTATAGGATGGTCTCCATATCCACAAGGCATCTATGTAAGTTTCTGGGGAGCAAGTGCTTAACTGCTAGACTCTTACCCTAGCCCCTTCCAGAACTTTCTGTCCCGACTCCCCTTTCCCTTTCTTTTTTGAGATTTATCGAGTATGCTTGACAAATGGAGACTGTATACATTTGAAGTATGAGGTGTAGTATTCTGATCACATTATACATTGAACAGATATTGTAAGATCAAGCTCATTCTCTCTCTCTCTCTCTCTCTCTCTCTCTCTCTCTCTCTCTCTCTCTCTCTCTCTCAGATCCACTGTCTTAACATACTCCACATAAACAAAACCCCAGTGACAATCAGTTCACTGTTCCCAGGCTCTGATGTGTTGTTCATCCCGTAACCAAGTGATGTTGTACATTCTGTCCAATCTACTTCTCAAAAGGAAAAAATGAGCACGGCAGTCACCGGTTAAAACCCTCAAATGGCTCCATGACACTGAGGGTAAGTTGGAAAGCCCGTCTGTTGATGTCCCTCTGTTGACAGACAGATACTGTTCCAGAAAGACCAAAAGCTATGACACACCATCCCGAGCCTGGGAAATCATAAGTTTAGTTTCTTGTGTTTGTAAACTGAACAGAAAATGGGGTTTACAAGACAAGGAGAATGTAAAATTTTGTGTTGCTAGAATACTCAGTCACATAGGTTAGAGAGCGGCTGAATTCAGGGTTCGACAGGGGTGTGGTTGGTGGATTCATGTGTGTGTATGAGTTGAGTGCCTGTTCCCAAGTGCGAGGGCACATACGTGTGTAAATACGTGCAGAGATGAGTAGAATGTGCATTCTCTTCCTCACTACTCTCTATCTCTCAGTGGACCACAGCCCACCATTTTGACTAGTGTGGCTGGCCAGGATACTCATGGCAATCCACCTGCCTCCACCCTACCATGTTGCAGACATGATTAGCCATGCCTGGAGTTTTACAAAGGTGCAGAGAGAATTTGAAATCTTCGGGCTTGCAGAGCAAAGGCTCTTGCCCACTGAGCTGTCTTCCCAGTCCCCATCAGGATATGGTCTATCGCAACCTTCATGCCCTGCCTTCTGCTGTGTGTGTGTCTCAGTGTCCAAAGGGATATTCTCTCACAGAAACGGTCCCCCACCACATGCCTCTGTGCTTTCACCCAGAACAGAGTGTCTCTTTTATCAGGAGAACTAATTCAGAGGTGGACATATTCTGATTGCAGCCCGTGAGGTACAGAGAAGAATGACTGCATCTTCAAGACTTGGGCTTTCTTACACTGTGAACTGAAAGCTGGTGTCCCTCCCTGTAGGATGGAGAAAAGGAGAGAAGGATGCGGGAAAGGGAAGGAGGCAAAGGTGTAGGGGAGAGGTTGAAGTCACATTAAAAGTTCCAAGTTAGCATCAAACCTGAAGAGTAGACAGAGAGAAATTGACAGTTTTACTGCTGTCACCACACACAGACACACAGACACACACACACACAAACACACAGACACACACTCACACACACACACACACACACACATCTGCTGTGCGTCAGGTGTCATTCCCCCACTAAATAAAATGCTCTATTAGGTTTATCTGCCCCTCTCACGAGTAGCCTGTAATTAAATAACCGCCTTTTAAAATCCTGCTAGTGTGAAAGAAAACCATTTGAGCATTTTCCTTATCTGATGAATTACACGGACCAGTGGTCCTTGATAAACAGGCCTGTTCTAAAGCGATGCAGGAGAAAAAGAAAACACGTCTAAAACAATTGATGGGGAATTAGATCCCACGTCTCGGGCCTCACTCAGTAGACTCTGTCCCCAGCAGGGAGCAGAGCCCAACTAGGACCAGCTGCAAGACTGGTCTTCCAGAAGGTGTAAGATCCAGGAGGGCCACATCAGGGACTCGGTCAGACCTCGCTTTTCCCAGAACAAATGCTGTTGCTGCCCATGCTGAGCCACTGAAGCCGAAAGAGTGAGGACAAAACAGCTCCCTTTGGGACCATCTCTCCTAAAGAAGTTCCCCATCAGGGCCAAAGGTTTTTCACTGCTGCTTCAGGGCCTGATCATGGCTGTAATGGCTGTCTGTCGTGCTGACCTTTTCCTCATAAAGTTCTTTCTAAAGAGTAATTTGTCTCCTCTTTCTCCCCATGGAACCCACCATGCCATTGACATCACAGATGTCAGCGTATCTTTTTAAAGAGAACGCAACTCAATCCAATTCTACCCTCCGGCATCCAAAACGCTTGTCATTTTCTTAGCCATGTACTTCAGAGTGCAGACTCACTCCTGAACCAAAAATCTCATCTAAATCAGTTCCTGGTGAGACTCGGGTATGATTCACTGTGGGGCACATCTCTGCACTGTTTATGAGTCTACAGAATCAAGAAAGCAAGATGCATGGTACAGCTAGCATAAACTGGTTAACTATAACCTCTGATCAATTCAGCATCACTTGAAGACAGAGAAGGTCAGACAGACAGACAGACAGAAACACACATGAGGTGGAGCTTAAGAAATGTCTTATTAGGTTATTGTGTTGGTGCGTTGACAGGCCTATGAGGAATTGCCTTGTTGACTGACTTAGGAGGGCCAAGCCCACCGTGGGCAGCACTATTCCCTAGGCAGGTCGTTCTGAGATGTATAAGAAAGCGAGTTGAGCTGGAGCAAGCCATCAAGCAGAGTCGCTTGGTGGCATCAGCCTCAAGACCTTGTTGTGGTTCCTACTCTGACTCCCCTCCATGACCTGAAAGTTGAAGTCAAAACAGTTTCCTCCCCTACACTACTTTCCATCCAAGCATTTTATCACAGCCACAGAAAGGAAACTAGAACAGACTCTATGGGGCAGCAGGGAGGACTGAGGCCTCACAGATTCCCAGGAGCCTGTGCTTGCAGCTTCTGTCTCTTCTATCACTGTAAGCCACAGTGATCTGGGCAGGCTCAAGAGAAGGAAGGACAGTCGGCATTACCTAGGAGATGACACAGTCACTTCTGTCCTTATTCCATGGACAAGAAAGAGTGCTAATGACCCAGCGGGTATAACGTTTAGCAGTGGGAACAGAAAGAGAGGAGGAACTTAACGCTTCCCACAGGGCCAACAAGAGGACCAGAGGCAGAGGTGAAGCTGGACTCTGTAGTACATTTCCTGTGTGGGCTCCCTTCCCCCACCTAGTAACCAAACAGAAGGTTCTAAGTCAAGAAAGAAAGAAGAGAGCCACAAGACGAAAGAAACACAAGTATCTCAATAATGCCCCTGCCTCAGCAGCACTGCCCAGATGTTTGTGAGTCTGTGGACATGTCTATGAGGAACTGCTTTGATTGTTCACTGATTAGGAGGGTCATGCCCATTGTGGGCGGAACCTTTCCCTAGGCAGGTGGGTTCGGAGCTGTATAAAAAGACCCAGTCTTGGAGCTTGTCTGCTGCTCACGTGGTGTTTTCTCGGTTTTTTGTTTTCTAACTGAGAGAGAGGGCTACAGTATTGCCTACAGCGAAGCACTGAGCCTGGTGCAAAAAACTCAGCATCTTGCTGTAACAGAACTCAAGGAAAATTCCAGATCTCATTAAACAGATAGCGGCCACCTTCCCCCGTTCTCCAATTTCTAGTCATTAACGAATTTTTAAGCTCCAGTTATCCCACCTTAACCACAACACACTCTGATCTTCATAAGGCTGATGACACTCAAGCAGTGCAAGCCACCAGACAGAGGACAGAAGTAACAAACCCAAACATCCACTGCAGTTCCCAACTCAAATGCTTACAGAAGCCGTGTCAACCTTCAGTCAAAACAGGCATCACGTTTCTCTCATTACCTACCCTTTAATTGTCAAAACATTTGCACGTCTAAGTTCTTTTTGTTAAAGGGGTGGGGGGACATAATTCTACTTTATGAGCCATTTACTTTAGTGTTGTTAAGCAGAGAAGAGGACAATCCAGTCGACATTTACTCTAATAGGTGACTGATGTATGCATGAGGCTGTCCCTGTTTCTCCAGTAACTATAAACCTAGATGCCTTTTCCTTGCAGGATATAGGAAACGAGCCTTCTACCCCATCCTTCCTTTCTCATTCAGGAGTTCTCATGATCACTCTGGCATCCACCTCCTACCAGATCAGAAAGACTGAACACGATCCCTTCTGCCATTAAGGATCAGACCCCACTGTGGGCTGGAGAGACGGCTCAGAAGCTAAAAGCACTGGCTTCTCTTGCAGGGGACTCAGGTTTGATGTCCTGTACCCACATGGCAGCCCCCACATATCTGTAAATCTGGGTTCAGGGAAGACCTTCTGCTGGCTTCCCTGAGCTCCAGGCATGCCCAGGTACATATACATGCATGCAAATAAAACAGCCCTACACTATATATATATATATGTAAGCCTTAGAAAAGGAAAAGAAGAAGAAAGAGAAGAGAAGGAGGCAGCCCTATGAAAGCCACAAAACACTGAATTCATTTTTTTACTTATTTACTTTATTTATGAATACACTGTAGCCATCTTCTGACACAACAGAAGAGGGCATCCGATCCCATTACAGATGGATGTGAGCCATTATGTGGTTTCTGGGATTTGAACTCAGGACGTCTAGGAAGAGCAGTCAGTGCTCTTAACCGCTGAGCTATCTATCCAGTCCCTTGATTATTTTAACCTTGTAGTCCATAAGTCCGAGCTCTTAGTTTGAAGGAAATGCCGGGAGTGTATGTGCACACTGTATATTATTAATCCGGTGGTGATGCGTAGAGACAGGTGGATCCTGGGGCTTGGGGGGGCCAGCCTATCTAGCCTAACTGGTGATGTCCAGGACAATGGGAGACCTTGTTTCAGATGATGTGGGTGGTGTTCCCGAGACTGACACCAGTCTTTCAGCCTCCACAAACATGTGCACACGACCATGAGTACACGTGATGCATACATTACAAAATGAAATGTGGAAATTCAATAAAGAAAGCCCCTTCCCAGGTGGTGGGGTATAGAGAGGATTGCTTCTCCGAATATAGTTATCTGTGAAGAGGAAGTCAATAAATGACTCAGACAAGAGCCTTTGAGATATCAGCTGCCAACCCAGGGCCCAGACCTCCTCTCTGGCTGCAATTACCTTCTTAACATGGCTCCACATTGTCTCCTGGGACCCAGGTTTCCCCTTCCCCATAGCTCTGCCCTACTTCGAGCTTAAGAACCCAAAGAGCTAGCCAAGAAATGAGGGGAGAAAGGTCACGAGGGCCTGGAGAGGAGGCTGTCAGTAATCCAGTCATATACACAGACCATTCCATTGGCACTCAGTCCATGGATACCAGGCAATATCACTGAGCTGCATGCCCAGGAGGAAAGGCAGGGTTAATAATCAAATAGGTGGCAGTCTTTACCACAGTAAGTTCAGCTACCTGTGAACACAGTCTGAAAACAGAAGAAGATGACACCTGTCTGTGAACTGTGACCCCCTGAGTGCGTGTGCATGCTTGTGTAGAAGGACTGTGTGTCTGTGAGTGTGTGTGTGTGTGTGCATTGTTATTTAAGCTGGGTTTCTTTCTTTTATTTTCATATATTATTAGTCCTGGGACTACTTCATGACTTAATAAATCTTACCAATATTTCTTCCGCTGTGCGTGTTAGCTCTGAAAACCCCTGCTGGTCACCCGAGGATGTGCTTTACCTTGTCAACTATTTCAGGGGACTTGGGGTGAGACCCTTTCCGTGAACCCAAGAGACAAGAAGAGAACAGAAGCCCCACCTGGGAAAAGAAAGTGGGTACTACCTTGTCTGAAATGATTCGGGGTGGGCGAGCACGCGGATAAGAGAACATGATGTGAGAACTGAGCTCAAGCTGGACACACAAATGGTGACATTGAACCCGACACAACCCCCCGCACCAAAAGGTTCCTGCGGGTTTAGGATTAAAAGTACCTTCCACGGAGGGCCCAAAGGAATCAGTACTGAGTCTGTGGGGACATTGGGGAGAATAGAAAGCCTTTGCCTCCATTCTCATTAGAAGAGATGGCAGTAAAATGGGTTACGGATGTGTAGGGCTATTGGCAGAGGTAGATTTAAAGAAAAGAACTTGACTCATTGGCTTTGATTTAAAATAAATCTTTATTATGGCAAATGGTGGTTATTAGATAAAGATGCCTCACACATCCTCCATTCAGTCACAGGCACTTTCAGCCCATTTCAGCTGGTTATGTGTTCATGGATTAAAAGCCTTTTAATAATTACTACTAAAATTTTTTTT
Source organism: Rattus norvegicus (assembly GCF_021556685.1). NCBI lineage: Eukaryota > Metazoa > Chordata > Mammalia > Rodentia > Muridae > Rattus > Rattus norvegicus. The sequence goes on from NC_141544.1 coordinate 6,482,657, forward strand.
TGCTCTCTCCCAGGGCAAGGTAGTAGCAAAACTCTTTGTGTGGCCATTTCTCAAGCCTGGACCAGAAAGATAATGGCCAAGGTTTACAAGGCAAGTGGGAATGATCAATTATATCCCCACGACTACTGCACAGATCTGTTACGTGATCGGCAGGAGTGCTGGAGTTAACCTGGATTTCGGCACCAGCAGATACCCGCTGTCCCCACTTGGGCTTCTCCGGGTGCAGGCCTGTCTCTTGTGGCAACAGCCAGGGGAGCGTCCTACCAGCAACTCTGAGGAGCAGCACGCGGACACTTCATGGAAACAAGGGCAGGAGAGAAGAGAGGAAAGGTGTCCTTCTCTGGCTCATAGACAAGAGTTAGAGACCTGAGTACCTGCTTCTAACTGAGTACAGAGCCACTCCCACCATGTGTGTATGAACTCTGCTGGGGTCTCCATTCTATGATCATATTCACTTTCGGTCCATCATTTCCTACCGGAAGGAGAGGACAACCAGCTCCATCTAAAGTGACACTGAGAAGCAGGCCGATTACGGCGTGGAGGACAAGACTATGTAGCATCAACACAGACATCCACTTTCATGGATACAGACATGCATGACACATATGTCTGCATGCATATGCACACCAAGTACATGAGCACACATGCATGCATGCACACATAAACATACATACATGGAACGCACTGATAATTTTATAAATACACATATATATATTAGCGTGTGTGCACTTAGTTTCACACATGTGATATCTTTATACTGTATATATACAATATACTATATTTATACAATACATACAAACACATATATATATAAAACACACATACATACATATATATATATATATATATATATATATATATATATATATATATATATCCTAGTTTTGTGGAATCTGATTTCTGTATTCACCCTAGAAAGAGTCAGCAATTTGGCTCCCATTCCTAAAGCTTTTTCTTTTAAAATGCATGACTGCAAATAAGCAGGTCACTAGGTGAGTAAAGTGTCTGCGTCACATATTAGTCTGTCTCACTACAGCTGTGATCAAACACTCTAGCCAAAAACAACGTGTAGAAGGAAAACATTTCTTTGGCTTGCACCTTGGCTTACCAGCTTTTGTAGGCAGTCAGACAGGAACTCGAGGAGAGAATTACAAAGGAATACTGCTCACAGCCTTACTCACTAGCCCATGCGTAGTTCATGTTCTCATGAAGCCCAGACACCCTGCCCTAGGAATGATGACACCCACAGTGGGTGGGCCCAGCATCATCACCTGTCAATCGAGACAGTCTCTCACACATTAGGACACAAGCCAATCTGATGGAGGCAGCACTTTAGTTGAGGTTCTCTCACCAGGAGACTCTATGTCAAGTCTCTTCTATGTTATGTCACGATGTCTGTGAAAACTAACCAGGACACCTCGTAAGCATGAATACATGGGTTTGATTCCCAGAAGCCACATCAAAATGTGAGTGGAAAAAGCTTCTAATGCCAGTTGGGGAAGCAAGGACAGGATCCCAAGGATCTGCTGACCACCACAGCTGGCATGATTGGTAATCTCCTGACCAATTAGAGACCCTGTCTCGAAAAAACAGAGCATGCCTGAGGATGTGGCCTGAGTTTGTTCTCTGATTCTACCAGAATGTGGAGACATATACACACATCTGCATCTACACACACCCATGTACACACCTTTGATAAATAGATGATAGATATTAGATAAACAAATGGTAGATAGATAGTAAATAGGCAAATTATAGATAGATAGACAAATGATAGATAATAGACAGATAGATAGATAGATAGATAGATAGATAGATAGTAATTAGATGGATGGATGGATAAATAGATGATAGATGATAGACAAATGATAGATTAGATAAGATAGACAGTCAGGCAGACAGACAGATAAGATAAATAGACAGGATTGTATTTGAATGCAAGTATTACAGAAGAGATTGGAGCCCCCCCCCCTCCTTCCCTTTCAGAACATAACCTGTGTTACAGGGGAACTCACAACTTCCCCAAAGGAAACAAGCATCCTTTTCCAGCAGAGAGGTAGAAACAGATGTTTATGTTTTCCCTGTGCCTTCGTGGGTCAGCACTGTGTATCACAAGATGAAAAACATGCCACCGTAATTAAGTGTTAATTTCGTTGTGGCAGAAAATAAAAGAATGGCACCTCAGTTAGCAAGGGAGGCAGCTCCAACCAATGACTACATTTGACCCGAGCTTTGCTGAGCCCTGAAGTAAGAACTGTGGATCCCTGGAGGCCCGAGCCACCACACAAGGCTCCTGTAGAGTGAAAAGTTCCTCTCCCTACACGAGTGATAGTTCTCCTTTAACTTTAAGCAATTTCTGTACTGGCTGTGTCCTCCCTGCAGCCCGTGAGGTCATTGTAGTGCTGTAGGTTCCTGAAGTATTGGATCTGGGCGGTAAACCAGTGTAGATGTGGATTGTAGGATGGCTTCCTGCCTGGTGGTATCTGGACCAGCACAGAGGTGCAGGGATGAGGGGCGAGGATGAGGAACATCCTTCCTCCCCTGGGTCCTCTAGAACCTGTGCCCAATACCCTGCATTAGCTTTGATCCCTTAGCTACCTAGTTCTGGTTATGTTAACATAGGGTGAATTCTGCTACTTTTTAACCTACATGAATGTCTAGCAGCTTATGTTACATGACCTGTCCTGGGTAGACCTGAACAATGTGTGTTCACTTCATGTAGGCCTCCAACTACAAATGATTCCAGCCAGGTCTACCTTATCATGGCTATTCAGGAGCAGACGAGTGGCTCAGACAACTCTATCCGTGGAAAACCCTCTCCAGCATGGGTGAAAATAAAATAGCTACATCCTGTAGCTTTCATCCCAACTAGCAGGCAGCTCCACCCAAGAAGCCTCCTTCACCATGGCTGCCCCCAACCCCCGGGGCAATTGTTCTCATCTTATTGCTCTTTGGAACAGGACCTGATCGTCATAACCTTCGAGATTCCTAAGCCTTAAAGGTTTCTTAAGCTTCCTGAATCTTCTGAGCTACCTTCTTCCCTCCAGAAGGGAATGTTTCAATTCCAATGGATTCCCAACACAACCCATGAATAAATAAACCAGAGGTCCCAAAACAACATTCATTCAGTCAATGTAACTAACGCCATAGCAAAGAACGTTCTAGCTAGTGCTGTCCTTTGGATACCGAATGTCTCCCAAGGTACCGTGCTAAGGGAGGGAGTGCTGTAGAGAATGGCTGTTGTTTCCCCAGCAGCACATCCTAAGACCAAGGTGTGCAGTGTGAAACAGCCAGGATCCCTGCCCGACTCCCCGGCCTCAAAGAAGAAGATACAAGAAACCCAGAGGGGGAAATAGCTAAACTTGAAACAACCTCGCCCGCCTCTTACAAAGGTGTGATTTACTTGAACAGAAGAAACTACTTCTCTTGCTCCACCCCTTTCCAGAGGTTACTTTAACATTAGTTCAAAATTTCAAACCACAACCAAAGGGTGCCAAGAGTGATGCTACGGAAAACTGAGTTGAGCAAACAAAACTGTAATGAAGATGCTCCGGAAACACAAGGGAGCCCACAGCAGGCTGGACTCAGTTCTACCCCTCAGTCTGTTGCTGCCTCCCTTCTCCACAGAGTGGACCTGCCTTTGCAGGCAGAAATTCACAAGTTCTGCCCCTCTAAGCAGCTCTGACAAGCTCCCAGGGAAGTTAAGAAGGATGTCCTACACCATCAGCCATGTCTCCTCTGTGCTGACATGAATGAGACATGAAGCTTTGGGGAAGTGGAGAGAAGAGAGGCTCGCCTGGCAGAGAACAGCTCTCACAGGTCTGCACATAAAGACCCATCCTGAATTCTCAGATGGTGATAAACAGAATGGGAGGAAGGAGACCCACACTGAGCAGTCCTAGGGCTGAGCGGATTTACCTGGTGTCTAGCACTAAGAGAGGAATAGTCCCACACATTCAGTGCCACTGTCCCAAGAGAAGCTCCAGCAGTGGCTCCAGCAGTGGACATCCCACTAATAGTCGGCTGTTCATTCTATCAAGAATAGCACTTGCTTAGGAACAGGGTCCTGACTACAAATGGGCCCTGGGATATACAACCACTCAACCCAGAGAGCTGAGAGCTATGACAGGATCTACAGGGGTTATCTCAGGGCAAGCATCTCCCCTTCCGTGTGCCCATTTCATCCCCACTGGGCTTGGGCCAAGCTGAGAGCAGCAAGGGATTCAGTGTGAGTGCCCTAAAGTGGCTACAACACATGCCCATACATGGGGGATATCATAACACATGCTCATTCTCTCAGCATTCTGGAAGGTGAGTGTCTAGAGACTAAGTGTCAGTAGGGTGTGTGCGCGCGCGCGCGCGCACACACACACACACACACAGAGAGAGAGAGAGAGAGAGAGAGAGAGAGAGAGAGAGAGCTCCCTGCCCCTCCCCTTGTATCTGCAGGATGCCACCACCCTTTGCTTGTGGACACATCGTCCATCCCTGCCTCTTTTGTCACATAGTGACCTCCTCTGCTTCCCATTCTCCTCATGGGCTCAGAAGTCCACAGCAATGGAGCGGGAGCCAACTCCAGTCCATATGGGATCAGCTTCACTCGGATTCAATGGGTAAGGCCCTGCCTGCCAATCAATGATGCACACAAACATTTGCATGTAAAGATGTCAACTCATCATTCTGGAAGGAGACAACAGCATCTTCACCAACTCCTCAACCAGCGCAAAGACAGAATGGTACCCTTGGCTCCCAAGACTGATTCTAGTTAGTTGAACTGCTATTAATTGCACTAATCAGTTCCCTTACTGTCGTAACAAAGTACCTGACAGAAGAAAAAGGAGGCTGACACTGTCCACCGAGTTCCCACGATATACTCAGGCTGGAGTCAGGGACAGGCAGGCCTTGAACCTCGCAGTCTGCCTCTGTGGCTCTACGCCTGCCAGCTTGTCCCCGTGTCCAAGATGTTCCTCAATCCCTTCGCAAAATGGTGCCAGCACCTGAGGTCCTACTGTTCAATCATGTGTGCCCTTTAAATGAGAATTTCTAGGAAGAAGCTGTCTGCGAAAGCTGACTGGCTGGTTAGAGCTGCAGTGGTGAGGAAATGTGGGAATGTTGCTGATCCAGAGGCTACTTACCTGATAGTTTTAGCCCCCAGAATTCTTTGTCTACCTCTTTGTCAAAACTAATCTATGTCAGAGATTTAAAAAAATTTGTAATCTATTAACTTAGTAAACCCCTAGAAACCACCAATCCAAAAGCTAAGAATGTCATCAGATAGCATCGTGAGGACATAGAAAAGATCCCCCCCAATTTGCTTTAACTGCCTTGCGTGTGTGCCCACCAATGTATTTTGCATTTGCCTTGCACTATAACTTTCTTTGTTCTATAAAACTATGAAACTGTGTGAAACTGTGTCCACACTGGGATAAGGGGTGACCCAAATTTGTGTTCCTGGGCCATGATCACTCTACATGGCTCCGGGATAAAACACTCTTAGTCCCTTAAGGTGAGAGCTGTATTTCTGCGTTCACAGTCTCTGAGCAGCATTTCACATTCAAACTATCCGAGAAAGGGAGGGGGTGCGCCAGAGGGAAGAAGGGACCAACCTCTTCAGCCTGGAATGTTGAGTATCTCTGTCTCCTCTGTGAAGTCATGTGACTACAAGGTCCAATGTCTTTGCCTCTGTGATGTCTAATAATAAGATGTTATGAAGCAATGGTCTTCACCATGGAAAAGAAGTGGGGAAGGAGGGAGGACAGGAAGGGAGGGCTAAGAAAGGAAGTAGCAGGGATGGGGGGGCAAAAATCTCAGGGAAGGCAAATCCAGACATCAAACATCAGACAAAGCTGCAGTTGTCCCACGTTCACACTCTCCCGCAACTCAGAAACACAGCATCTTTTCTGCTAAGACCTGCCCTATACTCCCTCTGTGAAGTAAAGACAAAGAGTCTGAAGGGCAAACCTTGGAGGCCAGCCTCCAGTGAGAGGTCATGAGCCAGAGTAGTCATCAGCCCCTAATGGGAACGCCAATAGCAGTACCAACACCCTGTCAATCAAGTCTGCAGAAGGACTGGAGTTCTCTCATGGAAATCCAGAGAAGCCAGGAGCCCTGTGCTGTCTGAGTCACACCAACACCCAGAGTCCTCGAGCAAATGCAGAAATCCCAGAGTGCACCAGGACAATCCTCACCAAACACAAGAGCCCTCTAGGTTTGGCACTGGGCTGGGGACAGGGGTCAAGGGGACTGAAGGCTTTTCTGAAGTGATAAGAATCTGCTTCCCACCGGGCCTAGTTAGACATTTAAAATGCAAATAATGGGGCATTTCCCACCCACTAAGTGGCTAATGGTCCTGCTAATCACCAGGTCTCCCTGAAGGGCTGATGTGAGCAGCTCAGGGCTTCCAAAATCCACATTTCTCTAGACATTTCTTGTAACACAGACATTGCAACAAGGGAATTGGAAGGGAGAGAATGAAGGGCTGGATTTGAACAAATACGCCTTACATGCATCTCTATAAATTCTCAGACAATAATAAAAGAGATTAAAAAGAAAACACCAGGGGTTGGGGATTTGGCTAAGTGGTAGAGCACTTGCCTAGCAAGTGCAAGGTCCTGGGTTCGATCCCCAGCTCTGAAAAAAAAAAGAAAAGGAAAAGAAAACTCTTCATTCAAGGCCCACTGCCTCCTTTGGTCAGCATTTTGCTCCAGGCTGGTTAGATGCTCAGCAGGTCAAGGCCCTTGCTGCCAGGCCTGAGGACCTGAGGTCCACATACTTGCAGTGGCAAGTTCACACACACACACACACACACACACACACACACACACACACACACACTTGAATTAATTAACTAATTAATTAACTAATTAATTAAAGCAAATTACCATTTCTTAATAAATAAAATATTATAAAGCTGTCGCTTGCATGAAAGGGTCTGCATTATTAGCTGACCCCTGACCCATTCTCTCTCAGGCTCACCAAAGAGAGGACTATGTGGGACTATCACCAACCTGTGCTTAGCACCTGAGAGGATCCTGAGTGTGTCTGTCTATTGAATGAAAGGCACCCTGGGCATGCAAAACACAACACAGGTCCAAGACAGAATGGGGTCTCAGTGCACTTATGCAAAACCAAAGTTCACATGAGTTCACGAGAAACCATGAAATAACATACAGCCCGCATGGTCAAATCTGAGCTTTCTCAGAATTAAAATTTGCCTGATTCTACCTAGCGTTTCCCCAGAGGACCAGCCACCATTTCTTGTCTCATTCTCGTCCTTTCTACTCTACTTCTACTTTGTTTAATAACAATTTTAAAAAATCCTAACATTTGGAGAAACACCCGTTCATCAAATAGGAATAAACAGGTGTCTCTTGTTAAACAAGATGGTTTTAATCTTTCTTGCTACTTTTAGACCTATTTGGGGGAGTTTTGTTGTTTTGTTTTTGTTTTTGTTTTCAACTTAATGCACACTGCTGCATCATGTAACAAAGACTTGGGGGAAACGCTGCAGGTTTGGGTTTGCCCTTGAGAAGCCCCTACAGAGTTAGGCAGAGGACACTCTGGCTGTCGTCTCCTTTGTTCTGAGAGGAAAGAAGGGAGCTCTCTGTGGTGATTACAAATACCTGTTTCTCTTTTATCTACTTGTCCCCAGATCCACTCTCCCTGCCTTCTACGCCAATATCCTGCTCTGGAATTCAATAAATGAATACATACCTGTGTGTGGTTGCATAAGCATGGGAGGTCAGAGGTCAACCTTAGCTGTCTTCCTCAGTCACTGGCTCAACTCCCTTCAGTGGTCAAGTTGACACACCTGGGAATAGGAGATTGTAGCTGCTTTTTTCTAATACTAATTGGGTTCCCCAAATAAGTTTGCAGAAGAAAGACTGCACCTAGCTTCTGGGAACCTGCCCGCAGTTAATTCTGATTGGTGAATAAAGATTCTAGCCAAAAATAGCAGGGAGAGAGAGAGAGAGAGAGAGAGAGAGAGAGAGAGAGAGAGAGAGAGAGATGGGATTTAGGGTTCCCAGGCTTGGGTCCTGGAGCAGGCAGGGCAGAGAGTTCCCCATGCCTTAGGGGAGTGTGGAGGAGGGGAGACAGAGGCTGCCATGGAAGGGAAATAACATGCAGAAGGGCAGAGCTGCCGTATAAAAGGGCAAATAGATCATGGCCCAGAGGGCTGCAACTTGGATTCAAGAAGAGCCAAGATGAAGCATAGAAATTAGTAAATAGTAACTTGGACTTATTGCTGGGAGGTGGATTCTAACAGCATGGAGGGTAGGCAGCTGCCCAGCTATGGGCTGCTTTAGATAATAGAGGCTGGGCGTGTTTCTTTCATTCAGGAACAGAAACCATTGTGGTGAGTAACCCTGCGTCGGGATTTATTAAACATTTTTTTTTACTACAGAGGACTTCAGCAGAGGATTTGCCTCCATTGCACTTGCTTGTGGACAGATCTGTGAGGCATCTTTTGGAATAATGATTGGTGTGTGTGTGAAGAGTTAAATTTCAAAAAGTTAGTCTCAAACAAATTCCAGACATGCCTGAGAGAATTTGAGATAGGGCTCACCAGCCCGACTATCAGCTCCCAAGAACACTGGCCATCTGGAGCCACCCCCTCCCCTTGCTTCACTCTCTGAGGATGGGTCATCCCCCTGCTGCAGTGAGATGAGTTGCCCGGTCCACACTGCTGAGATGCTAGATTACACGTATGCTTTGTTGAATGTAACTCCATGCCAAAAGTAACTGTGCACCCTTTGTATTAGCCAATTATGTGTATCTACACGAAACCCCTGTTTTTCCCTATATAAGCTCCTGCCTAGAGAGGCTCGGGGCTTGACTCAATCTCCTTTGTGGGATACGTGTCAGTCCGAGATCTCGTAAATAAAACTGCCTCTTGTTGATTACATCAAGACCGGCTACTCATGTTTCCTGGGGGTAACCCAACCCGTGACAGGAGCAAGAGTCTCCCCAAGTTTGGGGGTCTTTCATGTGGAGGCCCACTGTGGATGGCGCCACCTCTGGGTGGGTGGTCCTGGTTACAGAAGAAAGCACAGTGACCAAGCAATAAGCAACAAGCCAGTAAGCGGTTGTTCCTCCACGGCCTCTGCTTCAGCTGCTGCCTTCAAGTCTATGCCTTCGGTTCCTGCCCTGACTTTCTTCCTGATGGGCACTGATCAAGCTGAAGTCAACCCTTTCCTCCCTGAGATAGTTCACACAGTATTTCATCAGAGCAAAGAGACGTAACTGAGACAGGTCCACCCTGCCTTGCTTTGTTTTCTTGCAACAAAGTCTCACACTTACACCCCAAACATACCAGTCGAGCTGGTGGACCAGAGAACTTCGGGGATGCATCTGTCCACCTCTCTGGTACCAGGATTCCAGGCCACCATGTCTGACTTTTATTTTTTAACGTGGGTTCTAGGGACCGAACTCAGAGCCTCATACTTTCGTGGCAAACACTTTACTGGCTAAGCCAGCTCCTTAGCCCGAGAACCCCACCTCAGGACCTTTGAAAGCCATTCCTCTGTCAGACCACAGTCTCTCTTTAAGGCTCACGTTCCTTCCATGACAATGCCATGTGGGTTAAATTTCTAATCAGAAGACAGGAAGCCATGTGAGCTATGAAGGATTTTGCTTTGTTTCTCAATAGGGCGGCATTTTGCATTTGTAAAATGTGAAGTTTCTGGAAGAAACCTCATCTGACTTATGCTGCACAAAAAAAGGAAATACCTTTAGTCCATGAAGTATAACTTAAAACCCACAGTAATCATGAAGAAGGCAGGGGTGGATATCATCTGTGTTGTGTGGTCCTGAGAAAGGTCAGATATTTAGGAGATAATTATCAAACATTTAATGGTGAGAGGGGGAGATAAAAGAATGTATCTTTAAAATTATATTGACTTCACTCTTCTTTGGGCAGAAACATTTTAAATAATATCCCATTGTCCTTCCTGGTGAGTGTGTTTTAATTGTTGTGTCACATCCATCTCCTGGGTCTTTGGTCCTTATTTGAGTGTGTGGTTACTAATTGCTAAGGAGGGCCTAGGGAGGGGCTGGCCAAGTGGGGTTCCTATAGAACAGAAGATGAGTTCAAATGAGGCTGGCAATAACTCTGGCCTGAGAAGGGCAGACACAATAAATATATCTGCTGGGAATGTGTCTGGTCACAGTAATATAAAACCAATCAGTGTCCCTTAATCCCAAGGGTGTGATTTACTTGGGAAGGAACACCAAAGCACACACAGCATCAGTTCACCAGCCCAGCCATCCCACAGGACTCTTGGCTCATCCATCTTTCTCGTCTTACTGCCCAGGGATTGGCTATAATGTAGTCACAAGATGGTGGCTGCATCCCCAGAGAACACATCACACTCCTCCACAGCAGAACTCCAACCCTGGATGGGAGGAAGAGGAAGAGAGATGAAACTGTCTTGGATAGCTCCCTAATTTTGACAGGCAGAAAAAAGTCTTTCCTCAGAAGATTTTTGGTGTGTCTCTGTGAGTCTTCTGATGCACCTCAACACCAGTGACATGCACAGGACAAAGCTAGCATGACTGATTCAAGCTAATCAGGATGCCCTCCATGGATTAAAGGATAGAAAGTCAGTTATACTAATATCCAAATTAAACTGGCTATTTGCAGTGAGAATTTTGGTGTATTTAAAAACATAGAAATATTATAAGACTATGTTTTTGTTTTAATCCAGGCTGTGGGGCATGGGGTTGCTTCTGATTGTCAACAGTGGCTGACTATGATTTGCCTCGTGCTCTGGCAGGGGCGTGATTTTGCCAGCAGCAGATAGAGTTTACAAGTGAGTAACATTTGGGATGCTGGAGACTTTTCAGAGAACATATACATGCTAGAGCCCCAGAAGTGGGCTGCTGTTGGTTGCAGTTTGATAAATAGTCACGCCCAAAGAAGAAATTAAGCATCCTGACAATGAAGATCAAACTTACCCCGCAAGAAACTCGATGACCCTAATCAACACGAGGTCGTCTAATGGTGATAGATCCCCTTTCCCTCTCTCTTCTTTTCTCTCCTGTCTAGTGTTACGGGTTTGAATGTGAAAGAAAGGAAAACCTACAAAGTAGCAAAAGGACACCTACAGCTATTGAATGAAGGTCCATCATCAACCACAAAATATAAGGCATGTGTATCAGTTAACAACAGAGAAAATTTTAGGTAACAGGCCAGTTGGAGGCCACTGTGATTTAAATGGAATTTAGCAGCTTGGCAAAGAGGTATCTTCCCTTCCCAGTCATTTGGGGACATGGTACAATTCAAGGGGATATCCTTGTTTGTTCCATATGTCTCAGTCTCTCTCTCGCTCCTCACACTCTGATGTCTGAAGTGGAAATTTCTGGTAGTCCTGTGATGCAGACTCATGTGGGGTTTGGTTAAGGCAAGTCACGTGATATTAGGAGAGATTACGAGTATGACTCAGTAGACACTGATGAGGTGCTTGCATTGTTTGCATGCAATCCCTCCTTGGTCTCGATTCTCACTGACCTTCACTTTATTAAGGTGTGGAAAGAGCTGCTGGTGTTCCAGCTGGTTCTGGTCACTCCTGCCGACTAGTGCCAGTTTGATCAAGGCCCGACTGTTTCTGCTAGATTGTGCTACCAGTGCTGACTTGTGTTTGGTGACTTTTTTTTCAACTGAACTATTGGTATTCTGACACTACGGGATGGCACTGCCGGTGTCCTGACAGCTCAGATGGGATTTGCCCCAAAGAACTACTTCTAAATAGGTCCACATCCACTTGCTGTATTTATCATCTTTCTCCACTACCTTTGGACAGTGGGCCAGAAGGTGGCTCTAAGCATTTGAGAACCCTTATTAAAGGAGGTTTGAAAAAAATCTAAGTCTACATGGATCCCCATATAATGAAGGGGTGTCAGACTCGTTTCCATGACAACTTCCTTTCCCTTGGATCTGTTTTTGCAACTATCTCCTCTTTAAAGAAAGTGCTCTGGGGGTTTTCTGAGGAAAATTCGTTACATGCATGGATGTTTAATAACATGTTTTCCCATTTGTGTGTACGCATATATGCATATGTGCTATGCATGTATGTGTTCATGTGTGTGACATGCAGACCTTGTTTTTGACCCAGGGTCTCTCTGTGGCCTGAATCTCACCAGTATAGGTCAGAAGGGCTGGCAGTAAATCCCAGGAATTCTCCAACTCTTGGTTCAAGAACTTATACCCAGGCTTAGTTTTTACCTTGTGTCCAGTTCCTCAGGCTCCATTCCAAGCTGTCTCCCTAATCCCAAGCCGTGTGTTTGAAAAGGAAACATTAAGTAACTCTTAGGACCTATGGCCTGACCAGAGTGATTCAAGCACCATAAGGACCTTACACACAAAGAGTGGGAATTCGGACCATCGAGATTAGAATGTTAAAAGGAAACCCAGAGCCTATTAGGGAAAGCTGAAAACTGTGTATTCACTCACTCAAGACAAGAATCAACAGTAACCCAAACTTGTGTCAGCTTATTTCCTATGAAACTGCATAAGCTTGTTTCTTATTTAAGAGGCATAAGTCCTTTTCTCTCTGATGCTGTCCCTACTATGTCAAATGAAGTGGGGAAGGGCTCCCTACAGCTGTGGGTTTGTGCGTAGACCAGGACCAGATTGTCTCTCATCCCTGTCCCACCCCAATGTCATATTGGCACTTCCAATTGACCAGGTGACAGCAATGTCTGGCTATCACTTCTGAAGATAAGCAGGAACGTGCAAGGTCACAGAGCAGAATGCATTGATTTTCATCCTGAAATTGGGAAACATAACATTCCCATTTCCTGTTTCGTTAGATGGGAAACCTTGTGCATACCCGGCCCTATTAGAGATATCTCTCTCTTTGGACAATAGAACAAGAACTGCACTAAGACCAGTATTATCCTAAAACAAATCGACATGAGACTGGTCTCCAAGACAAGTGGTGTGTGTGTATGTGTGTTTGTGTATGTGTGTGTGTGAGTGTGTGTGTGTGTGTGTGTGTGTGTGTGTACACTCGTGACTTGTGTATGTGCATGCATGTAGAGGTCAGAGGACAATTTCGGGTGTCATTCCTCTTTGAAATAGTTTTACTTAATCAGAGGAGACACATACATGCTACAACACATATGTAGAGACCAAGGGACATGTTGTAGAATTCAGTTCGATCTTCCACCTGGTTAGTCTTGGGGATTGAACTCAGATCCTCAGGCTTGGTGGCAAGTGCCCTTGCATGCTGAGCTATCTTGCCAATGTGTGTCTTCGTTTTTGAGGTAGGCTTTTCTCACTGGGATCTGGGAACTGATGGCTGTGATGGTTTGGGTGCGTGCGTGCCTGTGTCCCTGCGTGTGTGTGTGTGTGTGTGTGTGTGTGTGTGTGTGTGTGTGTGTGTGTGTGTGCGTGTATGTTCAGCCCAGGGAGAGGCAGCTTTAGAGGGTATGGCGCTGTTGGAGTGGATGTGGCCTTGTTGGAGTGAGTGTGTTACTGTGGGTGTGGGCTTTAAGACCCTCATCTTAGCTACCTGAAAGCCAGTATTCTCCTAGCAGCCTTCAGATGAAGATGTAGAACTCTCAGCTCCTCCTGCACTGTGCCTGCCTGGATGCTGCCATGTTCCCACCTTGATGGTAATGGACTGAACCTCTGACCCTGTATGCCAACTCCAATTAAATGTTGTCTTTATAAGAATTACCTTGGTTACGGTGTCCGTTCATATCAGTATAATCCTAAGTAAAACATTGACTATTGGGTGGCCAGTGAACTTCAGTGTTCCCCAGGTCTCTGTCTCCCTGATTCTGGGGTCAGAGTGCATGCTACCACTTTAGACTTGTAAGTTGGCTCTGGGGATCCAAGCTCAGGTCTCCATGCATGTACAGCAAGCAGTTTACCTGCTGACCCATATCCTTTAGATAACAAATGGGTTTAAAAGGAGAAACAGGTAGATCCCAGGTGCCTGACATCAGGAAAGCTGAGCTCTGGTGCACACAAGGGCAGCTGTTGCAGGGTGAGGGTCATGGTACAGGGGACATTAGGGCCAAGAAGACATAACAGGGACATGCTTGGGACTTACATTGCCTGTGCTGCCTTCACACAGAAGCCTGATGATGCTGGTGCATGCCGGAGGAGAGCCATCTCCATCGGTAGAGGTTACTGTGATCTAAATGTCTCCCTTACCCCACCCCTAGCAAGATGTCACCAAAGACGACATCATTGGGAAGCAGCACTTTGGAAGGTGTGACTTCAGTCATAAAGACGGACTCCTCCTCTGTGTTATTGGTGCACTTATGTTTAAAAAGAACCCCCAGAGAGCTTGCTGAACCTTCTTAGCCCAGGAAGATATAGGCAGAACGCACCATCTACAAGCCAGGTAGCAGGCTTCAGTAAATTTGTACAAAAAAACATAAAGTTGTCCTGTCAAGTTCAGATGAGAGACAACATCGGCCATGTGGGCAAGCCTAGAGCCTCAACCATTTAATGCAGACAATTCAGGACACACTGTCCGCAGACTGTCGGGCCAACAGAGAGGAGGGCCTGCGTGTTGTGTTGTTATTTTCTTTTATGAATTTTTGGATCCACCCTGCTCATTAATCCTGTTTATAATCTTAACTCTGGCACTTTTTTCTTGGCTCATCAAATATTTCCTTAATAAACTGTCAGCTCACACACCCCCTACTTCATTGTAATGACTTTCAAATTGAGTTCATCTGGACCACAGGGATTTTTAGAACTCTATGATGACAGAAAACATGGGGAAAAGAACCTCTTTCATTGTATTTGAAGAAAGACATAGTCATTCACCTGTCGCCTTCCCCCAGACCTGACTGTTCGCAAGCTCAGTGCTGAGACCTCTGCCTCATGGGCACCATCAGAGCCGTGAGATGAGCACTTCCAAACCAGGAGGCATTATACTGACATGACCATACGGTGCTCCCTCACCTACAGCCACCGGGTTCCAAACTCCTGGTGTCCCTCCTACCCTTAAAAGAGAGCTGTTGGTATCCATTCTCAGCATCACCCATGCCCATAATCCAAAGCTCATACCTCTTAAATATCAGATGTGTTTAAATTATCAAATGTGTGAATGTTCTGGCTACAGGGAACTGTGTGCACCACGTGCCTGCCTGATGTCTGAAGAGGCAAAGAGAGGGCATTCGATCTCCTGAAACTGGCTAACAGTTCAACTGTGAGCCATCATATGGATGCTGGGAATAGAACCGGGGTCCTCTGCAAGAGTGACAAGTGTTCTTCATGGCTGAGCCGACTTCTAAGCCCCAGAATCTGTGCCCTGTCCCTGGAGATGCTTTGCTACTCTACAAAACCACATAGAGACTTGGTTCCCCTCCGCAAGAATAGACTTCACCCTATCAATGAAGAGGATGCCATGGCTGGTGGTATTGTAGACACTAGGAGACACTGAGGGAAAGTGCCTTGTATAGGGGAGTCCTGTGAGAACCAAGACTTGAGGAGCACCCTGGACTGGAGAGAGATTGGGTTGGGCCATTGCAGAAGATAAAAGAGTGATGGTGCCAAGGACATTTGAGCAATCCCATGAAATATCCAGTCTGGGGTCTTAGTTAGGTTTCCACTGTTGAGAAGAGACACCATGACCAAGGACAACAAGTAATCGGGGCTGGCTTACAGGTTTAGAGGGTCAGTCCATGATCATCAAGGCAGAGGGCTTGGCAGTGTGCAGACGGACATGGTGCTGGAGAAGGAGCTGAGAGTTCTACATCTTCATCTAAAAGAATCCAGGAGCAGACTGTCTCCCACATGGCTGGGTGAAGGATTTCAAGAACTCACCCCCACAGGGAGACCGCTCCTCCAAGAAGGCCAACCTCCTAATAGTGCCATTTCCTGGGCAGTGCATATTCAAACCACCACAGGTTCTCTTCACATATATGATAATTACACCGTTGTTTATAGTCTTGCTTAAAGACTCATGATGTTTGCATGAAGAACATTCGTTGGGTCTGGGTGGCTCCAAAACCCCAAGAACATGAAGTCCTGTATCTCCCTGAAGTATGAAATTGGCATGTGTGCACAGACCCTCCCTTCCTCTGCAATATCATAATGTTAAGTGTGTGCAGCTTCAGTGTGCAGCCTCGTAAGTGCCGGCATGTGTGAGTTCTTGAGCCACACAGTCAACAGAATCAGGCTTGTGCCTTCTGTACTTTTGTTTATGGCTCTGAACTCTGGCTTAGACTGATGGGCAAGTAGTTCTGGGAAGGAAGATTGCTGGGTGCAGCCAAAGGCATGAAGGTATGTGATTTAATTACAGAGCTGAAGGAATCTGGCTGGTTTCTTCCTGTACCACATGAGAGATGATGTCACTCTGCCCATCCAATTGCAAAAAAAAAATCACAGAGAAAAGGCACATAGGATGCTTGTTTTACCTAGACTAGATCATGAGCCCCGATCAGATTTAAATATCCATATGTACAGAGGAATCATTGCTTTTTGGTGCAGAGATGCCATCCTTTTTAAGCACCCAGGGCAAGATCAGGCAGATCTGGGTGTTTGGTGTGAGAACACCTCTCTTCCTGTGGAGTCCCCCTCATGACCACTAAGGTAGCCACATGATCCCAAGTTCACCACCATTCTACTCATTCCCATAAAAAATGAAGAAGAGCACATGGTTTGGGGAGATGAGATGGGCATATTTTAGACCATCTACTGTGCATGGCAGAGAGCAGCGTTGAAAGGACTGGAGAAGACGTTGGCTGACCCCAGGCCTTTTCTCACAGAAACAGTTGACAATTGCCCCACAGTGTTCCAGTTATCGGTGTTTCCTTCAATAACAGAGAGTTTAAAATAGCACCCTTGCCTCCCCCTCCCTCCCCCAAGTGATGGGCGGCGGGCCCACGGGCCACCAGGCTTCCTGTAGGAGAAGCCTCTCTGCTTCCCTCAGGGCAGCTCTCCAAGAAAGTAAATAGCATTTTCTCATTATTCAAATGAGGCATAATTAATGCAGAACTCACCCCCAAACTTTCCAAGACCCCCATGGTAATGAGCTCCCAGATCTCTTCCCCTCCAGTTTGTGATGTCAAGCTGAAGAGCTGCATGTGACAGAAGCTGGGAAGCTGAGGACCCGACAGCAGTTTGACTTCACAGTCTCACAGCTTGCAGAAGTATCTGGGCCCCAAAGCCTGTGTTCAGCCATCCGATCAGGGTTAAAGGTGGTGTGGTTGCTGGCGTGCTCCCCAGAGAGTCTCTAAGTTATAAAAGAGGCTCAACTCAAGAGACTTTGAGGCTGTCTCTAATTTACACACCTGAACCAGTCCCGGCCCTAATTCCAGACAAAACATTTCATACGTAGTACAGGAAAAGGCACTGAGTCACGCTGACCTTTATTCATAACCTCACGTCCTTGCTCATCCAACGAGAACACACCTCCATAGTCCTGGAGGAAGCAGAATTGTGCCTGTGGTTCGAACAAGAAAGGATAGAGGAACTAGAGAGTTAAGGGTGACGCTAAAATGGAGAGAAGGTATCTTCTGGGGACTAGCCTTTGTCTCCTGATGGCTGAGCATCAGAAACATCAACACAACCGACCCAGCCAAGGATGCCTGCAGAGATAGTGCACATTTTCCTAAAGATATCTCAGTCGAGGCTGAGAAACACATGGGCCTGAAGAGAGAGCCCATCAGTTAAGAGCATGTTCCAAACTCGCAGGGAACCCAAATTCTGTTCTTAAGGTCCACTTATGCAGCTCTCAGCTGCCTGTAAATCAGCTCCCGGGAACCTGAGGTCCTCTTCTGGCCTCCAAGGGAATCTGCAAACCATATGCATGCATGTGCATGCGTGTGTGCACACACACACACAATTGAAACTGCCCTTACTGAGGGTCAGGAAGTGTATTGCCTGTGGTTTCACGCTGTTACTAATCCACTCTCATCCCTAGACCCAAACGATGTAACTCATAAAATCATCATGGAACTTTATTTACAAAAAGAAAATCCCCTAAGAGAAACAAGTCACGTGCTAGAGAGATGGGTCAGTCCTAAAGCGCAATGGCTGCTCTTGCAGAGGACCCGAGTTCCATTCCCAACACCCACGTGGCAGCTGACAACCATCCATAAGTCCAGTTCAAATGGATCAGACACCCTCTTCTGATCCCTAAAGGTAACGTATGCATATAGCATATGCACATATGTGCAAGTACATATAAAATAACAACATAATTCTAAAAAAAAAACTTTAAATAAAAACAAGTATATTCAATTACTATATTTTACCTAATTTTTAAACTTCACTTTGTCCTTCAACCTTCCTGTAAATTATATCTTTTGAACAATGGTGCCTGAAAAGCCACAGAATTGTGTATAAAGCTCTCTCTAAATGCCCATGTTCAAATCAGAAACAGTGACAGTCACCTTCTCTGTGTAATAAACTCACTGATTTCCCCCTGTGCTGTAGTAGGGGATCCAGCTTTACCTGAATGGAGGTCTCTGAGTGGGACAGGAACGCTCAGGCTCTGACTGCAGAATCCAGTGTCCCCACCACTGCTGACAAAGGACAGAGCCCTCCCCACGGGCCCACAGACCCCAGATGCTGGTGCAATAATCGAGCCTCTTGACTTCCCTCTCTGTGAGGTAAAGGTATCCATTCACCTGGCATTCATCCAGAACCTTCCAGAGTCAGAAACATCCTGCAGAACAAAGCAGCGTCTCTGGCCCTCTCCAAGGTCCTGAGAACATCCACGAAGTCCAGTTCACTGAGAAGATGAGGGCAGCCTGTCATTGCCACAACCTCCCTGGGAACAGAGAGGGTGGTCAGAGGAGGCAAACACTCTCTTTTTCTCATTCCTCATGGTTCCCATTCCTTACATATTAAACATGCAACTTGCAGACTCATCAGACAAAACACCAGGGCCTGGGAGATGGCTCATTACGTTAGGTATTCAAGGATCATAATTTAAATCCTCAGCCCTGGGCACTCTGTCTGGAGCCACAGTCATTCCGATGTGGGCTCTGCCAACAGGAAGACATCCGGCTGCCATGTACAGGGCAATACTGCAGCCCCACCCCTTTTCAGTCTTACATTCACTCACTAATCAATAATCATGAGGCTCAGTGCAGAGTCCACGGGCTTGATGAAGAGCATGATATCATCCAGTTTGTGCTAATTCAGCATGATCACACGAAGTTTTCGTGCTGTCAGAGACACGGTCTCCAGGATACCACCTGGACCCATTCTCTCTCTTATTTAAAACCTTAATTGCAAAGGGCATAAAGGGAGGATATTGGAGAAAGTCCAGGATAGACAACGTCCTGCCAAGTCTCCAGTAGGGAAGTGGTCCCACAGCCACAAACCCTTCACCCCTCCATCCACTTAAGACTGTGATTAATGAATGATATTAATAGAAACCAACCAGGCATGGCCATGCCTACCGTGCCATGTCCAGCAACTGATGTCTCCTATAGTGGTTGTATTAGAATAACCATAACCCAAGGATGCAGCCCACTCATCATTGCCAGATCACCTTCACTAACAATGGTGGTGGTGGCGCTGGAAAAGGCAGCTGGAACCTAGGCTGTGCCTAAGCTCGTCCTGACTGTAATTGATCTGTTTCTTCCAGAGGGGAAACTGAGGAATGTGACTAGTTTCCGATGTGGATCTCTCAGCTCTGATATGGATGCCTTTGTTAGTCAGTGTCTGAGATGGCCCAGAGGCCCTGGGGAATCTGGCTTGGGACAGGAGGGATGCTTTTCATCGTAATTCACCATGGTTTTCCCAAGTGATGACAACATGGTTTGCCTGTTCACTTGATGCTCTCCTGCCAGTCTGCTGGCTAACAGAGGAGCAGCACCTCTTCCTCTGCATCCATCAAGGTCTATTCAACCCCCTTCCAGCCCCACACCCGCTTCTCCCATTTCCTATGAGCACAATGAATCTTTAAAGAATTTTAGGGCCCCCAAAATGAGAGAAACCATGTGGTATTTGTCCATTTTGCTTCGGATGGCCCCCCCAATATAAGCCCTTCTCTATTTAAAAGATCAGATACCAAACAGACCCACACAGCCATATCTCTCCCCAGAAGCTCAGGAAAATACTCAATTTCAGAGATTCTTGAAATCAAGCTATCCACCCTGTTTCCTGCTATGACCCAACACATGAACACACTCACACACACACACACACACACACACAGAGACACAGACACACACACACAGACAGACACAGACACACACACACACACACACACACACAGACTGGGTGTCCTTTCTTCTCCTAGACTAGAAATTGTAGGTTATAATTTCTGCTTTACATGTTCCCAAGGATCCCTGTGCCATGTTCTATCTGACTACTGACATGACTTGATTCCTTCGAAAACATGTCTTGCCAGAGCTCTGGTTCTAGGTGCGGGGGACAGGGAGTGGGCACAGTGGCCAACCTCACTGTCCCCAATGGTAC
The DNA here is from genome assembly GCF_021556685.1 of Rattus norvegicus. Lineage (NCBI taxonomy): Eukaryota > Metazoa > Chordata > Mammalia > Rodentia > Muridae > Rattus > Rattus norvegicus. The sequence goes on from NC_141544.1 coordinate 6,503,061, forward strand.
CTGCTTTGTTCCTAGTTTCCTTGTACAAAGTCAGACAGTCTGGTGTCACTCCTCTCCTGGCAACCCATGCCCACAACTGCACCTCTGAAAGTCTTTCTCTTCCTCCAAGGAAAGGACTTCTTGGTATTTGGAAGGCTGAGGCAGGGGAATCATTGCAAGCGTGAGGCCAGCCTTGGTTATATAGTGAGACACTGTCTTGAAAGGGGGAGTGGAGGAAGAAGGGGAAGGGAAAAGGAGCAGAAGGAAGCAGAGGGGTAAAGAGGGATAGAGGGATGGGGAGCTGTAAACATCTATCTCCAATGCTCACCAACACAGCTATCGCTTTCATAAACTCCATGAAGAGTCCCAATGTAAGGGTGCACAGTCATTCACCGAACACACACACACACACACACACACACACACACACACACACACACACACACAAACACAGTCATCTCATGCAAAGCCTCCATCCAAAGACAGAGCAGACAGCTTAGGCTCAGACTCTCTCGGTGAATGGCAGTCAGCCTGAGCATTTGGCCACCGAGCCCACAGGACTCAGAGGCAACACATCAGAGGACACCTGCACACCATGCTTACTGTGGCTCTATTCTCAGTAGCCAAGATGTGGAATCTGCCTGTGCATCCAACAATAGTCCATTGAATAAGTCCTGGTAAACATACACAATGGAATTTTATCCAGCTACAAAAGGGATTGAATTTAGTCTTTGGTAAGAAAACTGGAGACCACCGCATTAAGCAAAATCAACAAGACACCAAGAAGCAAATAGTGTAATTTTTGTCTCGTTTGTGAGTACTGTAATTCTTTTTTTTTTTTTTTTTTTTTTTTGGAGCTGGGACCGAACCCAAGGCCTTGCGCTTGCTAGACAAGCGCTCTACCACTGAGCTAAATCTCCAACCCCAAGTCCTGTAATTCTTTACAGAATATTTATGGGTTCTTAACAGATCAAATAAACAAAACAAAAACAAAAAAACAAATATGTCCATATGTCACGAAGGCAGACAAAGGTCTGGAGAAGGAAAGTGACTAGGCCAGGGGGTGGGGGATGGGGGTGAGCAGGAAGGTCGAACAGGGTAAAGCACATGACATGGTTAAAGGAAGTTGTGTTGATGCAACCCAGCACTGTGGATAATGAATAGACACTGATATCAAAAAAATGAAGAAGGAAAAGAAAAAGAAAAGGTTACAATTTCAGCATCAGAGACACTGATGAGGCTGAGGACCGCCACCTACATTTCAAATGCACCAAGAGCCATGGCCCCCTGGCCTGAGATGTCTTAGGTATCTTTCCTTTGCAATTTCAAAACACTCGCTCAGTCAAATATGAGCATTTGACATACACTGCAGAAGCCAGGGACATGGATCCACAACTAAAGCACTTTCCATCGAAGCACAGAGACCTAGTACAACTCCCCTGCCCTGGAAACCCACATAAATGGGGGGAGGGGTCAGAGGGGGTGGGTGTGGAGGTTGCTTATAATTAAAGCCTTGGACGGCAGAGTTGAGGAAAGTGGCAAGCAGAACTCGTCATATCAATGAGTCTGATTTTGACTGAAAGACCTTGCTGCGGAGAATCTGAGAGGAAAGCACTGAAAATCTATGACATTATATCACACATACACACATGTCTGCACAATACACATTCAAACACATGAGTACACATACATATCTCTCACACACACAGAGAAAGAAAGAGAGAGAGAAAGAGAGAAAGAAAGAAAGAAATGGATAGATAAAATACATAAGTAGAAACTGCAATGAGGCTCCATTTATCCGTTTTTGATGTAAAAAGAAAGGGTTTGGTCGAAATGCCCTGTTTTGTTCTTTAAGTAGCGCTGAAGACCCAATCCAAGACCTTGTGCAGCTAAACGCTCTTCCTGTAGCCCTATTAGGCGCTCACGGACCTACAAAGGGCAGGTGGCCCTCTCAAATTGGAGGGATACGGCTGAGCCCAGGTCAGAGGTGGATGCAGGTCTCCCAGGTGAGATCTCACGGAGATGTCGTGCCTCTGACTGGCGCTAGAGGGCGCACGTGGCCTGGAGCCCCTCCGTGTGTTCTTCAATCTCGGATAGTCCAGGCAGGGCTCTCCACACCCCCACCCCTCAACCCAACCTAAACCCGGAAGGTGGGGACAGAGCCTGAAACAGCCTTGCAAATGTCAAGATGGGGGGACCCTGCCTACTCCCTCTTCCACCACCCCAGAGCTGGTGGGAGGGACTGGAGGAAGGTTTTCCTTGTGCACCCTAGAAGAGATCTCAACTCGGACAGAAGTTTTTCTCCGTGCACAGTGGAAGTCAAGTCTTAGATATCTTGATGGTCACTCTTGCTTTGGGATCAATGGTTGGGGGTCGAGATTTGCAGCAGTGTCTCTGAGGATGTCTTAAAGCATCAGACATACCGAGAGTGAATCTCTCTCTACCCTGCCCTTTGCTGGGTGGACCTGAACAAAGACATCTCTGAACTTCAGTTCCTTTTAGCCCGGAGACAGGATGAGAACCTCTTCACTGTAGGCTTGGGACAAAGACTGTATACCATCCTGTACCTGCAGGTGGCTCAGAGAGCACCTGTAGAGACACGAGCCTGCAGCCATCCACACGCAGCTCCAGTGCGGATTGTTCTGCTCAGGAAGAGAAATGCTGACTTTTCATTGATCCACCTAATGGCTTTGTGTGGCTAATCAGCCTGATCTTCATCCTATTGTGTGTCTGCAGTTAGATCTAACTGTTGATCTAATTACCCAGGTCTAGAATTAGACTCTCACCCGGAGCTGGGAGAACTGCTTCCACCAACTACTCCTTCTAATGGAAAACCTTCTGAGACTGACAGAATCCTCCCTGAAGCCTCAAAGTTGCATTGAGCTAAAATGGCAGGTAGCAAAGAAAATCTTATCCCCCCCCCAAGCCCTAACTAATTATGGGATGTCATCCCAGCCCGATTAGTATTTACCCAATAATGTGTTGATTCCTGATCCAGCCAAAAGCTTACCTGCCATTTAAATGGAGCACGATATTTAAATCTTAATTTCATCACCTGCTGGTAATAATCTTACAATTATAAATCCAAAGTATCACTCGGAATACATTTTCATACGTAAAAGAATCTGTCCTCATTGCTGTCCCACAGCACACATGGCTGTTGGTTTGACTTTCAAACCAGAGCTGAGTATCCTTTTATGGAGAAAGAGATAACGGGGTTTTTCCCTGCACCGAAGCCTGCCTGGAGAGGGAGAGAAACACATGCACACCATAAAAGGGCATCTGGGCAAGCACAAGTGCCCCGCCTGTCACCTGTGAGATATGAGCCACCTCTTTGTTGGTTACTGATGCTCTCACATTTCTGCTAACAAGTCAGTCGATACAACCAAAGCCACTTCAGAATTCCCAGACATTCAACGTTGATTGTCACAGAAGGGGCAGTGGAGACTGTCAGCCTCTGCAGGACTCTCAGGCTGCCAGGGCCTCGATGCCTATATTCTGGCTGTTATATCTCTAGGGCAAAGTTCCCCAGAGGAATAGAGGGTTTGCGGGCTCATCAGCACACGTGTGTGCACATGCACAGAAATGAACCTTCTTGGCAGCTGGGAGTCCTGCACCAGTGGAAGGGGAAGACTCTGGTCCTGCCAAGACTGAACTCCCCAGATGGGATTGTTGGGAAAGGGCAGAATGTGGGGGTGCATCAGGAGAGGAAAACCCCTATGGAAGGGGAGTGGGAGGTGCTAGGGAAATGTTAGCCTGGACACCAGAAAGGGAAAAACATTTGAAATGTAAATAAGAAATACCCAATTTAATAAACATGGAATAAAAAAGACACTCCTTCTGGCAGAGGAGAATGTGTGATTTCTTTTCAGGATCTGTGGGAAGACTTTGGAAACCTGGGCAAATGTGGAATGACCTTTGGAAACATTTGGATAGTTCCAGGAACTCCTGGAAAAGTGGAAGATCCGAGATCTCTATGGCAAGAGAGGAAGGTTTATGTGAACCTGGAATGTGTGGGGACATTATCTGTCCAAGTTTGTCAGTAGAAGAGTCAGCAGAAGGAGGCCCAGGCACAGTGTGATCTTCTTTGAGTCTTTCACTGTTCTCCCCAGTACTGTGTTTTGTAGATGATGCAGGCACTCTGGCTACCAACTCGTCACAGTCCACATGTTCTTCAAATCCAGTAGACATAACCCGGCTTTTTTTTTTCACCTTCCCAAGAATGGGCACTAAAGATGAGGCCACTCTTTTTCTAGTAGCAGGATGTCAGCAGATGTTCTGGTATCCCTGTTCCTCAGCATCGAGATATATTAAAAAATTAAGACAATTGTTTTATGTGTTTCCACCACACCTGGTATTTACAATATGTGTCAAAGAATACAGACTCACCCCTAGTTAAATACTTCTTTAGTTGTATTAATACGTAGCCTGTGGAATCTTATATTTCCAATTACTCCTTCCCATCTGCTCTAGCTTGCTGTCTATTTTATATTTACTTCAGATGTGAACATATATTGCTATTATTTCATGTTGCAGAGCAATCATGACTGAAAATGTTAATTTTAGTTCTGTTTAAATTACTCTGTTCCTCATGCAATGATTTCTGTGTGAATATTAATTTCTGACTCATTATTTTGTCTCCTTAAATGATTCTTCTGTAACATTCTTTTTCAAAGTCTACTTTTTAATTTTTAATTATCTCTGTGAGTGTACGTGTGTGTGTGTGTGTGTGTGTGTGTGTGTGTGTGTGTGAATACACATAAGAGCATGATGTCCAAGAAAGCCAGTAGGGGGCGGTAGATCCCCGGAGCTGAAATAACAAGTGTTTGTGGGTCACAGGACACGGGAGCCTGAATCCAAACTCAGATCTTCTGTAAAAGCAGTTTGCATTCTTAATTACTATGTCGTCTCTGTGGCACCCTTTTAACATTTCTTCAATTAGTCCAGTTGGTTAGCAATTCCATTAGATGTTGTCTGGGAAAAAACAAAACTTTTTAAAAGTTTTATCTTTAATAGGCACTTTTTTTCTTCTGAGCACAGAACTGGAACTTTAGAGTTATTTATTTCGGAAGTGACCTTGTGCCATCCTGCCTGTTTTGCAGTGGGCATGATTTCCAGTCTAACCACACCTGTACCTTCTGTTTTGATTCTCTGTTCTTTTCCTTGTTTTATTTTTCTTTCTTTCAAGCTTTTTCCACTTCCAAGTACTTTATTATATAAATATATGATAGTATCAATTATGTATCTCTCCCAGCTCAGCTTTTAACTCTCATGAGCACTGATCCTGTGTCTGGCTGTACTCTGTGTTCAGCACCTGGGACAGCTCCCGGGTCTCAGCCACATTAAGTGTTTGTTAAACAAAGAGGCTTTTTATTCTTATTTTACAGATGAGATGCCTCAGGCAGAGAAAGTTTATGGTAACGGAACACACTGGGAATCCTAACGTGGTTTCTGAGAGACTTAATGAGTTGAAGACAGAACGGGAGAGCCTAGATTTCTTAGGGTTGTTCATACAAGGTCTCAGCCACAGAGGATGAAAGGTAACACGTTCAGTATGGCGAGAATAGCTCAGATTTAGGTTACTGCAACTCAGCGTGGATCCGCTCACATCAGCCCCTCCCTGGATGTGTGCCTTGACTGGAAGAGTGTTAAGACAATTGCACATTGAATCCTGTTCTGACATGCAAGCATAAATGTTGAGGACAAATAATCTTTCGATGATTATGGCTATAAAATTTTATTTTTCTTGTGTACATTATATTATATATGCTTTCTGAACTCTCCTGCATACTATAGAGTAAATACATTTAGTGTGCATGAGAACTCCACATAAGAGGCTACTAAAATACCTCAGCTGTTAAAGGCTTGTGACCCAAACAAAATATCAACGAAACTGAAATTAGTCACTGTGTATTAGGTGTTTGTATTGAAATAGTCACATATTAGCTCTTTGTAATTCTCTACATCATATCAGGTCTAATTATAATGATAGTGAATCCATCCAATTACAAAATTCACCATTATAGCTAATAACTTATTTGAATTATTTAACTTGTGTTTTGGTTTCATCTTCATATTCTATACCAAAAGAAGCATAGTTAGTGCTCTCCTATAATCAAATAGCCACATCGTCTGCGGTAATCTGGTACGTTAGTAAAATATCAAAATCGGTTTCTTTAGTTCATTTACTTTGGAGAGATCTTATCTCAGCAGAAATGCTGAAATGAAATATAAATAAAATAAACAAACTGAATAAAATATAAATCTTTATAAAAGATAAATGATATAGTAAAATAAGTTATAAAACACAGAAATAAATTACAAAATTCAAACTCAGATTACCCCCACCAAAACCAAGCTCACTGAAAATAAAGATCATGGACCCATCATATAAGAAAGTACCTGTGAGCACATGCTTGACAACAATCTAAGTTCTTTCTCTCCCTTTACATTAAGGGAGCAGAGGTAATGATTTCCCCTATGTTCTCTGAATTATCCATGGTTCTGCTTAAGATGCAACAAAAAATCTAAAATGCCTGTTTATGGAAGATTCGTTTTTTTTTTTATTTACATCCTTAATGTATCATAATCGATGAAATTCTAGATGCCTAGTGAAGATGTGTTATATAAATAAATGATGAAGAAGATTCATAAAATTATATTATGTTTAGTAGAAGAATTTTTCCACTCAATTTCATAATCCATTTTATATAATACAGACTCTGTCATTCTTCTCCAAAGATTGCAGTCATGATTTATCTTAATACACCACACTTATTCAAGTGTATTTTGTATCTATTTGTATCCACCTCCCCATGACAACCGCCTCAATATATATTACATATACTGGCAATGCCTATCCTCATATTTCCATTTATTAGGATGATACTATCAAGAAGATACAAGCTTCCTGTTTCTTGCTGTGCCCAGAGATGACATACTACAATAGCTCACTGTACCCAAATTCAGTGGGAGAGAAAGCTGGACTCCCAGAATCATGGACAATTCTGAGAACTTAGGGGCAACCATTACCTCTGCTCACATTCCTGTGCTGAGGGGAAGCTGCTTAGAGCCCTATGGATACAGGAACCTTGGGAGAGTAAGGGAGGGGATCTTTCCAGTATCTACCTGTGTCCAGAGATGGAAGCCAGTGGCCAGGAAAAGTAACACAACTGAAAACACAGGCGAGACCAACCCTTCTTCTCCAAGCAACCAGGCTGGAGGCCTCAGGATACAGAAACAAGAGCAATCTGGGACAGGACACTTCCTGTTTCTGCCTGCACCCATTGCAGATCTGGTTCTACATATCTCTGTACCCACATCTTGGTGGGAGAAAAGAAGTCTATAGGAACAGTGACAAAGAGTTTTACAAGACGGTCAAGCCACTGTCAGAGACAGCAAGACCACGAAACACTAGAGAAAACCTGATGACAAGAGTCAAGCACAGGAACATAAGCAACAGAAACCAAACTACTTGGTATCATCAGAGCTTCCTTATCCCAAGAAAGCAAATATTGGATATCCCAACAAACTGAAAAAGCAAGATGTAGATTCAAAATCATTTTTCATGATGATGATAAGAGGATATTGATAGGGAGCAAATAAAACTCTTCAAGCAATACTGGACAACATGGGTAAAAATGTAGAAGCCTTTAAAGGAGAAACACAAAATTCCTTCAAGAATTACAGGAAAATACAGTCAAACAGATGAAGGAATTAAAAAAAAAATCTAGGATCAATAAGTGGAAATAGAAGCAATAAAGAAAGCAGAAGTCATAGATAGAAGCATCAGAAAGAGAATAGAAGAGATAAAGTATAAAAATCTCAGGGGCAGAAGATACTGTAGAAATCACTTACACAACCATCAAAGAAAATGTAAAGCTCAAAAAGCTCCTAATGGAAAACAACCAGGAAATCCAGGATACAATGAGAAGATCAAACCAAAGGATAATGGGTATAAAAGACAGCGAAGATTCCCATAAAGAAGGGCCAGTAAATATCATCAAAAATTATAGGATAAAACTTCCCTAACGTAAAGGGAGAAATGCCTATAATAATAAAAGTATCATACATTTCTCCAAATAGATTGGACCAAAAAGAAATTTCTCCCTTCACATAATAGTCAAAACACCAAATGCACAAAACAAAGAAAGAATATTAAAGGCAGTAAGCGAAAAAGTCAGGTAACATATATAGGCATACCTATAAGTATTACACCAGACTTCTCACCAGAGACTATGAAAGTCAGATCCAGAGTGGATTTTATAAAACACTAAGAGAAAATAAATGCCAGCCAGGCTACTATCCCCTGCAAACTTTCAATTAACCCAGCTGGAGATACCAAGATATTTTTTGATAAACTACATTTACACACTATATTTTCACAAATCCTGCCCTACAAAAGATAATAGATGGGAAATTCAAACACAAGGAGGGAAATTACACCCCATAGAAAGCAAGAAAATAATCCACTTTCAACAAACCCAAAAGAAGTGAGTCACACAAACATAATTCCACCTCTACCAAAAAATAACAACAAAAAACCATAATAATTATTCCTTAATACCTCTTAGCATCAATGCTAAATTCACCAATAAAAAAGACAGAGACTAACAGACTGCATACATAAAGAAGAACTAGAATTTTGTAGCACAAAGGAAACACAGCTGAGTAACAAAGACAGATAGTATCTCAGAATCAAAGGCTGGAAAACAATTTTCCAAAAAAATGGTCTATAGAAATATCCTGGAGCATACATTCCAGTATCTAGTTCAACCAAAAGTTATCAAAAAAGAAAAAAAGATTACAAAGGACTCTTCATCAAAGAAAAAAATTTCACCAGGGTCAATTCTCTATCCTGAATATATATATATATATATATATATATATATATATATATATATATATGCTACATCCAAGGGCACCTAAATTTATAAAGGAAACTGTACTAAAGCTCACGCTAATGAAATAGTAGTGGGAGACTTCAACAACCCGCACTCAGCATTGGCCAGATCATGGAATGGGAAAAGGGAGACACAGAGAAATTAACGGATTTTGAATCAAATGGATTTAAGCATATCTATAGAATATTTCATTCTTGAACAAAAGAATATACCTTATTCTCAGGAACTCATGGCACATTCTCCAAAACTGATCATAATGTTGGTCATAAAAGAGGCATCACCAGATACAAAAGAGTGAAATAATCCCATGCATTTCCTCACACACCATGACCTAAGGCTGGACTTCAATAACAACAAAAATATCAGAAAGCCCAAATACACATGGACATCGAACAATATTTTACTCAGTGATTACATGGTAGAGGAAAAACTAAAGAAAAAAATTCAAATGTTTTAGAATTTAAGGAAAAGAAAGGCACGACAAACTCAAACTTATGGGACACAATGATAGTATAGCTAAGAGGAAAACTCAAAGCTCTGAGAATATCCAAAGTGAAACTGGAGAAAGCATACATTAGCATCTTGACAACATATATAAAGGTGAAAAACAAAAAGAAGCAGATACACCAAAGAGGAGCAGAAGGCAGGAAATAATCAAACTCTGCTCTGAAATTAACTAAGGAGAAACAAAACGAACTCTACAAAAAAATCAATAAAACCAGGAGCTGGATCAAAGGGTAAATCAACATTATAGGTAAACCTGAGCTAGAATAACAAAAGGACACAGAGAAAGTATCCAAATAACAAAATCAGAAATGAGAGGGAAACAAAACAACAGAATCTGCAGAAATTCAAAACATCCTCATACTGTATTACTGAAATTTATATTCAAGAAAAGTAGAAAATCTGGATCAAATGATCAATTTTCTATACAGGGAGCAGTTACCAACGTTAAGTCAGGGTCATATAAAATATCTAAACTGTATCATGAATACTAAAAAATTAGAAACAATTATTAAAAGGCTCCCAATTGGGAAAAGATCCCAGGACCAAATGATTTTAGTGGAAAATTCTATCAGCTCTTCCTAGAACAAATACCACTATTGTCTAAAATATTCCACAAAATACAAACAGAGGAACACTATCCAATTCCATCTATGAAGCCACAGTTATGTTAATACCTATAGCATACAAAGACCCAATAAAGAAAGTGAACTTCAGAACAAATTCCCTTATGGATATTGACAAAAAATAGTCAATCAAATCATTGGAAACCAAATCCATGAACACATCAAAATTATCATCCATCACTATCAAGGAGACTTCATAACAGTAATGCAAGGATAGTTCAATATGTAATTCCAACAACATAATCCACTAGATAATCAAACTGAAAGAAGAAAATTACATTTTCATCTCATTAGATGCTGCAAAAGCATTTGACAAAATAAAACACCCCTTCATAGCCAAAGTCTTACAATGATAGGAATTCAAGGCCCATACTCAGCAACAGTAAGGTAATGTACAGCAACCCAATAGCCAAAAATCAAACTAAATTAAGAGAAACTTGAAGTTCTCCCTCTAAAATCAGGGACTAGACAAGGCAATTCATTCTCTCCCTACTTATTCAATAAAGTACTCAATGTGCTAGCCAGACCAATTAGACAACTGAAGGAGTAAAAAGGGATACAAATATTAAAGGAAGAGGTCAATATCAGTATTTTCAGGTGATATTATAGTATACTTAAGTGACTCCATAATTTTCACCAGAGAACTGCTGCACGTCATAAACAACTTCAGCAAAATCCTGGATATAGAATTAAATCTAACGTATCAGTAACCTTCCATGAATAATCAGACCAAGAAAGAAATTAGGGAAATTACACTCTTCACAATAATCACAAATAACAAAAAATATCTATGTGTAACTCAAATAGGTAAGGGAATGTACCGTATGAAAAGAACTTAATTTCTATAAATGAAGAAAATCTCAGAAGATGGAAAGTCTTTTCATATTCATGGATTGTCAATATTGATGTAGCAAAAATGGCCCTTTGCTAAAAGCAATCTACAGATTCAATGCAATCCCTAAGAAAATTTCAACAAATTTCTTCATACAGTTAGAAAAAGAAATATGCAAGTTCATTTAGAATAAGAAAAAAAAACAAGGAGGTGGAAACTATTCTCAAAATAAAAGAAATTCTGTGGAAATCAACATCCCTAACCTCAAGTTGAATACCCACCAATACTGTTAAAAATTATATGGTATTGGTACAGAGACAGACAAGTAGAACACCTGTTTTGGTTCATCTAGATGTCAGCGTATAAATTAATGTAAATCCAGCCATTCTTATCACGCTGTAAAAAGCTGAAGTCCAAGAGGAGTAAGGGCATCCAGAAAAAAGAGATAAACACAAACCAATAGAAGAAAAAGTGGGGAAAAGCTGGAACACGTGATGACTATGGAAAATTTCTTGAAGAGAACACCAAACCAGTGGCTTATGCTTTACGATGAAGAGTTGACAGATTGGACCTTGTAAAACTGCAAAGTGTCTGTAAGGCAAGGAACACTGTCATTATGACAAAATGGCAACTAATATCTTGAAAAAATATCTTTGCCATCCTATATCTGAAAGAGAACTAATATTCAATATGTACAAAGAACTCAAGAAGTTATACTCCAGGAAGTTAAATAACACTATTATAAATGGAGTACAGATCTAAACAAATAATTTTCAGCAGACGAATATTGAATGGCTGAGAAATACATAAAGAAATGTTCAACATCATTATTCATCATGCAAATCAAAAGATACAGCAGGCAGAATGGCTAAGATCAAATATTCAGTTAACAGCAGATGCTGGTCACAAATGTGGAGAAAGAAGAAGACTCCTCCATTATTGGAGGGATTGGAATGAGGTACAATATTCCGGAAATTACTCTGGGCTTTCCTCAGATAATTGGACATAGTATATGCTGAGGACTTAGCTATCCTACTCCTGGGCATATTCCCAAATGATGCCCCAACATTTAACTAGGACACATGTTGTAGTATGTTTATAGCAGTTGTAGTTATGATAGCCAGAAGCTAGGAAGAACCCAGATGATTTGACCACATGAATGGATACAGAAAATGTGGTTCATCTACATAATTGAGTGCAACTCACTAATCATATACAATGATATCATGAAATACATATGCATATGAATGAAACTATAAAATACCATCCTGAATGAGGCATCCAAATCACACACACACACACACACACAAAAGAAAAAACAAAACACACACACACACACACACACACATACACACTACCCCAAAACCTTTAATTACACAACATACAATTCAAATACCGCTTTAAGTTCAAGAAGAAGGATGAACCAAGTGAGGATGGTCTGTCTTAAAGGGGAAACAAAAATATTCATAGGACATGATATGGAGATTAAGATTAGAGGAGAGATTGAAGGAATAACCGTACTAAGCCTATACCACCTGGGATCCAGCCCACATGCATACAGCCCCCAACCTAAACAATATTTCTGATGCCAACAAGTGCATGCTTACAGGAGCCTGATATTGCTGTCTCCTGAGAGGCTCTTCCAGATCATGACAAATACCGAGGCTGATGCTTCCAGCCAACCATCGAAATGAGAACAGGGTCCCCTTTGGGGAAGATAGAGAAAGTATTAAAGGAGGTGAAGTGCCTTGAAACCCAGTAAGGAAAACAGTGGTCACAAACCAGAGCTCCGCGAGACTAAAGCACTACCATAAGATTGAACATGGACAGACTGGTGGCTCTAGCTGCATATGTATCAAAGGATGACCATGTTCTATACCAATGGGAGAAGCCCTTGGTCATGCAAAGGCTAGATCTTCCAGTAAATACAATGGCATGCTGGGGAGGCAGCAAGGGGATGTTTTTGCGGAAGGGAAACACCTTTGAAGAAGACAGGCCAGTGGAAGAGGATAGGGATAGGGGGCTTATGGATGGAGGCCTCACACATGCAGTCTTTATAATTTTCTATGCCTTTAACAACTCAATGGCAAGGTCACTTCCTAACCTCCGAGTGGCTAAACTATCCACCACAGATATTCCCACATTATTATTTGCTAAAATCTGTATCCCATCTTTCTTGCCCTGGACAACATTGAGCAGCGCACCTGGGTTTGCTTATTCTCATGCTCTTCTATGTCAGCTGCTTCTCTCTCATGAAAGTCTGTCCTGGAGAATCTCCATGCCTTCTTCCACTCTGGACCTTTGTCCAAGCATCCTGAAACTCCTGCTCTGTCTGCCCTGCCTAGACACTGGCTATCATTTTCTCTATTTTCCAATCAGAACCAACTGAGGCAGGGTCCCTGATTCAAAAGTTCAGGACATTATGAGAAGCATGAAAATAAAATCAGCTACAATAACTATTTGTATGTGATTTTCTGGGAACAATATTCCTCAAATCAGAAAGAGATACCTGTTAAAGTACTAGAATCATAGAAAATATCAAGTAGACACATAATAATAATAATAATAATAATAATAATAATAATAATATATTATGATAAAAGTGAAAATAAAAATAATAATAAAAATAATAATTATAATAATAAATAACAAAAAGTTATCAAAAATTATAAGGAAGGGAACCATATTGTCAAAGAAAAAATAATACTAAGATGAACTTTCAATTCTGAACAACCATGTTTCAAATGCAAGGACACCTAAATTCATAAAAGAAACATAACTATAGCTCAAAGCAAATATTGCACCACAAAAAATAAATTGTTGGAAATGTCAATTCTGCTCTCTCAAGAACGGACAATTTATAGAAACTGAAACTAAACAGATATGGTTAAAATAACAGAAGTTATTTTAATAACTTAAAAAATCCAACCTTACAAATTTATAATTTTATATTGAAATTTTTAATTTTATAATTTCTGACTATAACATTTGATCTCATTTTGCGTATATTTTTCTCCATTTTAAATGCATTTTTTCTTTGTGAATACTTTTCCTTCTTTATGTATGTTCTTGCCTTTATGGGATTTTGTTATTGTTTATCAATGTTAAAATGCAATTTATTAACAACAGCAGCCATATATGAAGGAGAATACAATAATTAATTAGCCATTTCAATAGGATGGATTACTTATTAAAAATAAGAATCTCTGAAACAAAGAACAGTGATGAATTTCACACTACCCTTCCACAATGATCTCAGCAAGCAATAATGCCAGGTAGTGGGCTGTGCTCATGTGGTGGTGGGAAATAATTTATGGAAGAATAAAACCACATACCACGAAAAAGTTAAAGAATCCCTCTCCACCTACACACAGATATATAATAATGGGATTATAGAGTGGTCAATAAAATTAATTGAGCGGAAGTAAACAATTATGTTGATACAAGAAAGTGATGGCAAGGAAGAATTTCAAACCATGGTCAAGTATATAATTGTGAACATTTGTTCCCAAAATTGTGGTTTGTTCCCCAGGACAATAATAGCTGGACTGAACCCAACTTTCATCTATACAAAGTGGGGAACCATGGCCCTAATGGGAACGTTGAAGACAAAAAAAATAACAAAAGTGTATATTAATAAAAGCAAATCATTAACGCAAACTAACACAAACAACTTTACGTTCTAACCAGAAAAGGCACCAAAACTAAAGTCACATTTGAGCACCGTGTGTGAAGACAAAAGTAAGTGGGACATGGTCTTTCTCCCTTTCATTTTTTTCAAGTACTTTACAGAAACAGGAATCTCTGACTGCTTTTCCATGACTTATTAAAGGTTTTTATAGCCCTCATGTATTAAAATACCTTTTGAAAATATTGATAGCTGCTGCTTAGGTTTTGTCCAAGTTCACAAACTTCTTGGACTAAATTTCCAAAATGTAACTAGGCCTAACCCTGAGCTGTATGACTATGACAAGGCAATAATAACAGATATTTTCAAGGCCCAAGCCCTATTGTACTATACAATTGAATACAGTGATCCAAATATATTCAAATAGCTCAAGAGAGTAGGAAGCTACATCTAAAAAAGGGTTAGGAAAGTGTAGAAGAATCAACTCCTTCCTCGTGTATGCCAGCATTTACAGTTCTGCAGTAAGTCCTAACAGGCAGTATCCAAGTAGCAATGGGAAGAAAGAACTCCTGACAAGACAGGGAGATAAACTAGGATGGTGGATTTATGTAAGAGAAATACTTAGAAATGAAAATGTCTTGTAAAATTAAAAAGAGTTTTTTTTTCATTATTTTCTCATTCCAATCAAAACAGACATCCATGAATAATTCTCCTCTAAGGCTTCCATAAAACAGGTTAAACAAAAAATAACAAAAACATTTAAAAGTTTGAAAATGAAACAAAAGAAAAAAATGTGCGTATGTTTCAGAGCAGGATCACAGGGAAATGAGATGAATCTGGTCAAGATGAAACCTAGAGTGGCAAGCAGTATCTAGAATTAAGAACTGTATGAGAAAGGCAGTGGAGTAGTGACAGGAACATGGCCAGACTGACAGATAAGGCTGGCCCCTCTACAGGGGCACAGAATGAGGTAAGAACATATTTCAAATAAAGCAGCACCTTTCCTTTCTTCTCACCTCAAGTATCCCATCTCCCAAAAAAAAAACCCAGTTTGATAATAATACAGAAGAGTTGTGGTATGTCACTCACTTCCCATTTTCTTTTAACCCTCACTCCAAAGTCTGGAAAAATGAACATTTTGAATTTCCAAGAAATAAAATTCATCGCCAGGTATATGGATGTCCTGAGGACCAAGTGACAAACTGAAATATGTGATGGCTGAGAAGGTGGAGACTGTCTCATTCCACAGAGCAGGAATGTGACTGCCCAAGTTAAGAAGGGATAAGGCAACCATAACAGGTGAACTAGTTCTTATAACATTAAACTTATTTACATTATTCTTAACTATACTTAGTTCAAATCACTTTCCAGCTCAATCTTCATTTGAATGATGCTGATCTTTCCTGCAATGTGTCTGTACCATCTTCACATCTTAGTATAGCTTTCATCATGGGGATAATAGATGATAGTGGCTGCATAGGTGATGTTTTTATTTCTATATATCACTCCCTCTACATACTTTATAAATAGTAACATTTAATGTGTTTCATTTGGAGAAGAAATGAATGATTGATCTAATATATGTGGTTTAAAACTCTATTGAGATTATTTAGAAAATATCAGGTATCCATTCTCTGTAATAATTCCTTCTCTCATATGATAAAGAAACAATAAAATTTTATTCTAGTCAAAATAATTCTCTATAATTTTAATATCTAAAGATACAGAAGAACATTAAGATAATGTGGAATATTAAATAAGCTGGACTGCATGTTCATTTATTTAAGAATAACCAGAATCATTGAAATGTTTCTGGAACATATATAAGAACAAAAAGCAAAGCATTGAATAAATAGTGGCAGAAGAACAGCGTCATTTTTTTAAAAGTAGTTTACCTTCAGATTAACTGTTTTCTTTTATTTAGTAAAAATTCAATTTAAATACTCTTCGTCAGAGTTTTTCATCCTGTCATTGACTCTATTTTCAAAGCTCTATCCCATAACTAGCATGATTATTAAATTTAAAACCAAGAATTTTGTGTGAGTCAATCACTTTCTCCATTTCCTTGTTTGTGGTTTATTCTGTTCCCAAAGGCCATGTTGTGTTGAAGTCATGAAGAATTTCTGGCTCATTTGATGAAAATTTTCTGAAAGCAAATATAATTCATAGTTGTAAAATGCTGTGCATGTGTTTAATAGTACTGGATATTACAGTTAAAATCATCTGGGTAAGGAATTTTTGCATGAATATAATAACACGCTAAAATACTAAAGAGAAAAAGTAGAAGAGCTAGATATTTATTATATATTTTTACACTTCTAGAGTTTGTAACTTTACAAAATATGAACAAATCACTTCTTTCTGTGAAATTTAAATTCATGAACTATTATATTCTAATCAAACAGCTGTGTCAGCTCCCATAAAGTTGGATTAAAAGCTAATTGCAATCCAAAATGTTTGGAGTAAGTAAATCGGCAAATAATTTGTCTGCATGTACTAAACAAACATGTAATGTAACCATAGGTTTGCTCTTAATGAAATAAGAACTACCAGATATAGTGTGAAAAAATACATCAGTTAAAGAAATTTTTTGGTTATATAACAGCTATTTATTCATGGTCTGAGTAATGGCTTATATCACCAAACCTGGAACAGTAAATAGGAATTTCTAGTGAGTTAGAGGTTCTCTCAAGCATCTTCAAATAAATCGATCTAAAATATATTCCTTTAAAATTCTCCTAAATACACTTATCATGAAATATTCCACATCACAGTAAAACTCCGACATATTTTCATTTTCTCAAAACAGGACATTGTCTTTCTTTCTTCCGGCCCTCCCATAATCAGTATACTATCAAACACATTATTTCCAACATAACTGTCTGATATGAATCTTTTTCTTTCAAACTGACACTACTTCCAGATTGAGTTCAAAAACATCCTTCAAATCATTCTGTGTATCATTTCATAATACAAAGTAACCAGTGTCCCTTATTATGAACATAGAGAGTTAAACAAACTTATTTAAAACTATTCAATGATTTCTTATACATTTTCCATAAATAAAAATTTATATCTCTCATATTGTTTCTGTAAGCCTATATGTGATATCAAACTTCAGCTTTATTTGGTCCTCTCTTCCATCACTTAATGTATACAAACTACTATCACATATACTTTTTGTATATGCAAGTTCTTTTCCTTTTATTGACCTTATATTTATAGTAATATTGCCCGAAATATAGTTCAATTATTTTTCATCTAATTTAATTTAGCTGTCATTTCTTGGGACAATCTCCATGACCTTATTTCTAAGACAGATTCTTCAATTATTGCATACAATCAACTCCAACACACTGATTTATGCATTCATCTTTCTTTTTTCTTATATCGTAATGCAATTTTTGTAAGAGAAAGCTCATAATACTTTTTATTCATTCCTAATCTATACCATCATTATGGAGCCTGGTACATTAATGGAGACTTATTATTTATTGCATGATTCAGTAAGTTGTAAAAATAAACTTTATATTATTCTTCGTTTTAATGAACATGGAGTCCATGCATTGGTTAAACCATCATGAGTATTTCTGTGAGTTCTTCAATATATTACAAATCAATGACCTAGATGACATTGCCTAAACATTTTTATTTGTCAAAGATAGTCTATTACATATTCAACAGCAATGCTTTGTTGAATGAGCAATTATCTCCATTAGGAATACATTTGACATGAAAGAAAAAGATACCTAATTTTAATTGATAGCACCCATGAAAAAATGCCAGGTGCCAATCTTTTGTGGTCCCATGTCTGAAAATACAAAGAGATTATCATTCCTATTGGCTTACTGGTCATGGAGTCAAATTTCATTTGTGAGCTGATTCAGTGAAAGATTGAAAACCAAGGGGACCCAAACCTGTGTTTAAGAGCTGAACCTGTACCTCATCTCTATCTCCCCAGATCCCACCAGGAAATGGCTGGACTTCCAGGACTGCTGACACACTCAAGATCACAGGAGAGACTACCACTTTTCAGGGGATAGTGCCTGGAGCCCTCAGGACCCAGGAACAGAGGGGCAGTCTGTTACAGGATAATTTTGCTTTCTATCTATTCCTTGTCACTGAACCTGATCCACAGCTCTTGGTACACAAGATCCTTCAGGAGAGAGCTAGTGTGCCTGGAGTTCTGACACATAGGCTTACAGGAGAATCAATCCATTGTCAGAGACAGTAAAACCAGCTAACCCCAGAGATAACGAGATGGGCAGAGGGAAGAATAATAGCCGAAGCAATATAAACCGAGGTTACATGACATCATCAGAACCCAGTTCTCACACCAACAAAAGGCTAGGATACCCTCAACACAGCAGAAAAGAAAAAGAAATGTTTGTACTTCAAATCACTTAACATGATCATGTTAAAGGATAATAAAAAGGACATAAATAATTCCATCGAAGAAATACAGGACAACAGATGTAAAGAGATAGAAGCCCTTATAGAGAAAAAAAAATCACTTAAAGAAGTACAGAGGACCATAAGGAGACCATAGGCAAATGGATGAAACTAGAAAATATCATCCTGAGTGAAGTAACACAAACACAAATAAACGCACACAGAGTGCTCTCATTTGTAAGTGGAAATTAGCCCAAGAGCTCAGAATATCCACAAATAACTCATATACACTCTGAAGCTTAACAAGAAAGGACAAGGAGGGACGGCTTCAATCCCAATTAGGAGGGGGAAGAAATTATCATGGGATGCAGATGGAGGAAGGACCGTGTGTGGGACAGGGGAGTGAAATGGAAATACAGGAGAGCAGGATAAGATGAGGGAAGAGACAGGAGAGAAGCACAGAGGACCAGCAAAATGAATGTAGAAAGAAGGAACATTGGAGGATGGGGGTAACCTCTAGAATGTCCCAGATACAAAGGATGCAACAGGTTCTCTGGACCCAACAGTGATGACATTATCAACATCAACACCAACATTGAAACTGAACCTGAAGACACCACCTGCAGTAGATAGACATGACCACAGTGTAAAGATGGGACCACTCACCCATCTCTTATTAAATCAGTGTTATCCCTGTCTAGTTTAAATGCAGGGTTAAATATGGAGCAGAGGTTGTAAGAAAGGCCATCAGGAGATATGCAGACACCAAAATGGACACTGTTGCTGATGCTGAGATGTGCTTGCAAACAGGAGTCTGGTGTGGCTGTCCTCTGAGAGGCTCTGCCAGAACCTGACTGATACAGATGCAGATATTCACAGCCAATCATTGAAATGAGCCTACATATCCCAATGGAAGATGTAGGGGAAAGGATTATCGAGCCGAAGGAGACTTTAATTAACAAAAATATCCATTAACCAGACCCTTCAGGGTTCCCATGGACCTAAACACCAACCTTAGATTATACATGGTCTGGTACCCTACATATGTAGCAGAGGACGGCCTCATCTCACATCAGTGGAAGGGGAAGGACTTGGTCCTTTGGATGCTTGATGTCCCAAAGAAAAGTGATTCAGAGAAGAATGATTCTAGAGGGTGATGAAAGAATGAATGTGGCTTGCTGAGTCACCCACCTAGAGACAAAAAGGAGGAATATGTGAAGGTGGGGTTTATAGAAAGGTGGTAATATTTGAAATATTAACAAATACAATGGTTATTAATACTACTAATAAAGGAGTGGTATCTTACATACACTACTTTACTGTACAGGTTAGCTTGGAACATTTATTGTTGCCTAGATTCATATTTCTTCCTACAGTACCTGATATCTTGTTTCTCTGAGGAGTGTACTCGTAGATCTTCCTCTTCATTCAAAGAAGGCATAACACTTAACTCCTTTCTCCAAGCAAAGGCGATTGTAGATATGTCTGTAAACGGCAAGAAGTATTTGTACAATCTAATTGGGGGTCACAAAAAGAATTATTTACAAGCAAAGCTTGTAACGTAAACAGTTTGTGTTCAGTCAACTTACCAGTATTGAAAGCATCCCAGGACTTCTGGGCAGACAACTGCATACGATGTCAAGAGACATTTAGAATTTCAATATATGTGACTAGAGAAAATACTTTACATTGTTTATCATACTCAATATTTCAAAAATATCATCACGGAATGAATATTAAAAGCTTTAGGACCAGAAGAAATAGTGAGTGAGACATCAAGGCAGAAGCGTCACAGTAACACCTGAAACTCACATGGAATTCTAATATCAATCCCATGCATTCTATGCTCTATTCAAATCCTATCACATGTTTATTCCCTAACACAGTCCACCAGTGATTTTCTAGTCCCTGCAGTTTCTGAGGAGCAAGGGTGTGGATCAGCCTTTCCCATTCGGTTATGGGGTTCCAAGACACATCACTGCACCAAAGCAGGTGTAAGAGGCGCTTGACTACCCAGTCTCCGAAGCACCCTTTGCCCTTTCCATTAATTTTGCTACTTCAGGAGTCACTTGTCATGACCCCTGACAGTGTGCACAAAACAGGTAGCACTCCGGACTCAAAGGAAGAGAGTTGACATGGTTCCTCCTCTTTCAGAAAGCTTGGATGATCGCCCGCTACTACAAGCAGAACTGACAAGTGAGGCATCTCCTGGCTGGTCCGTGCAGACCTCGAGACTGCCCCGTGCAGACCTCGCGACTGCCCCGTGCAGACCTCGCGACTGTCCCATTCAGACCTCGCAACTGCCCCGTGAAGAATTTGAGACTGCCCCATGCAGACCTCGCTACTGCCTCGTGCAAAATGGAGGACAGCCCCTCTCGAGCTTTGGTTGTTTCCTGAGATCAATGGTCACTCGAGATTTCCCTGCTTTGCCTTCCGGACTTGTCCACATTCTCGGGAAAGAGAGAAACACTCAAAGGATACAGCTCGACTGATGCTCACAATGACTCACCACTGCCGAGTCCTTTCACTGCCCCTTCACGGGGTAGTGTTTAGAGAGGACAGAGAGCCTCATCCCGGACTTTACCCTCTGACAATGCACCAGCGATTTCCCAGCCTCCATGGCCTGGGAACCCCTTCAGAGTCCCCCGAGATGATTATAACCCCGGAGTGCAGCAGGGGAATCAGTGGAAGGATTCCCAGCCTCCACAGCCTGGAAGCTCATTCAGTGTCCCCCAAGCGGATTATAACTCCGGACTCCAATGGGGGAAGCACTTGAAGGGTTTCCAGGCTCCGCCCTCTGAGACCGCCTTCAGTGTCCCCCAACCAGATTATAACATCCTACCCCAACGGGGGAAGCACTTGAACAGCAGAGACCCGAGCGACTTTCCACCTCGGGGACTACTTAGACGGACTCGACACAAGTTCAGATGCCCAAAACCCTATGAAGAGCAGAGATTCAAAAAACCTGATGCTCGTGTTACAGAAATGCTGCAGAAACTCAAAGATCATATAAAGGCTTCAGTCAGTAAGAGGGCCCTAGACCCCTGAAATGAACTGACAGAGAAGAAGAAATGGACAGTTCCACTTCCTCTGAGGGTTCCTGAGGGCATGAGTAATCCACTGACCAAGGATAGTAGATCACTGAGTAACCCACTTGCATAATATATATGTCGTATGTATGTAGTAATGTGTATAGTATGTATGTGAGTAATATATGTGTATATATGTAGTACGTATGTATGTATGAATGTATGTATGTATGTATGTATGTATGTATGTATGTATGTATGTATGTACACCCATGTGCAGTGACCCACGGAGGTCAGAAGAGGGCATCAGACTCCCTAGAGTTGGGCACCATCTGATATAGTTGCTGGGAACTGAACCCGGGTCCTCTGAGAGGAATGCAATCCATTTTAACCGACATTACTTCAGTTTCCCATCATTTGTGAAACATCTTACCATCCATTGTGTCTTGTACTCTGCAGTGTTCGTTTCTTGGTGCAATGGTGTCCCTTCAGTCAGGCTGGGTTTTGACGGTCTGTTGAACATGTAAGTCCGTCATGGCAGAAGGATAGTGTGGGGGGCTGCTCTGATGCAAAGAGGGACATTGCACTAACTGCTCAGTCACTGTCTCTGCTGGCCTGCACTCTGCAGCAAGTGCCTAATGCGAAGACAACAGCTTTCCATGTTGCCTGAGCTGACAGCCTTGCAGCCTCCTCTAGGTCCTCCTCTGTACATCCCCAGGGGATCATCCTGAGGGATCCCTGAAAGGAAATCCCTGATAAAATTTCTCCAGTGCTTACTAAAACCTCAGGCTAAAGCCCAAACGCCTGGTTGGGAAATAAAACCAGCTCCCAGTCAACCATAGCCTGACATCGGGTCCCATCCATCCTGCCTGCCATTCAGCCCACTGACGCTTCTATTCTGATAGGGTCAATGATCATATTGGATTAGAGGCCCAGCACACTCCAGGGTGGCCTTCATTATAACCACCTACATCTATCTACAATGACTCTACTTCCAATGGATATCACATCCCGAGCAGCCAGGAGTTAGGATGAAAAGAGAGGCTGGTGCATAAGCCAGACACTCACCCTGTCTGGGATACTGACTTACTTTATTAAATGATTAAAAAAAGTATAAAAAATTAGAGAAGTTTGCACCCGAAGAATGGATTAGCACTTTCATGTCTATAATTCCTTCACCTGCTCTCTATAAGCACCTACTACCAGTGACTCAGATAAGCCAGAATTCATTTCCTGTTTACACTCTAGATAAGGCACAGGTAACCCGTCGAAAACTGCTATTCTGAGACTTTAGGAAACCTGTTGGAGACATCAGTTCAGGAAGCCAGATGCCCTCGCCAAGACCTTCGAGATGGGTCTTCACAGAGATGGCAGATTTGGAAAGACAACAAGGTTGAAGACGTGATGCCTTTCTTGCTAAGGAATTGGAGACCTGCCCTTCAGAGAAGATGGCTTCAAAGAATGAAGTCTTCAAGCACCTCTCCTTGGAACAAGTGCTTGTTCCTATGGGGGTTGGGGAGGACTGCTGCATTTCAACCTCAGGCACTGGAGAGTGACGGGTCCAGAACTTCTCGAGTCGGCTCAGCGTGCGATGACTTAGGTGGAGAACCACTAGCTTCCTCACTTCAACTAGCCCAAGGAAGGATGCTCTGCTCTGTCTCGCTGCCTTGGAAAGACACCTTCATTCCTGTTGTTCATGCCCAAGGCTTCCTATGGTCCTCACCTGTTTGCTTCTGAGTCAGCTGAGGTGTGTTGAAATACCTCACTGTGTGCAAGCTTTCCTTAAGAGCTCTAAACCCCCAACCCGTCCTGTACACTCCATGTCTATTGTTCTATTTAGCTTGATTTTTTTCTTCAACAAAACATGAGCAGGAAGTGGATATCTCAAATGGCTAATGCTTGCAGTCTTCTAAAGTTGAGGCCCAGGTGAACGAAATGAATTGTGGGCAGTACCTCACACAGACAGATCTTTATGCCTATTTTATTTGCTTTCTATGATGTTTAAAATGTCGTGTTTGGGGGCAGGAAATTACAAAATGGTAGCAGCAACGACCCATCGTGTGTCTCTGTTAAGGTTTGTTTTATTCAAAGTGACAAACGCTCCTCCCATGACTCCATATTGAAGGAGGTAAAGAGGTGAGCTTGGTCCATGAAACGATGGCCTTAGGACCCAGGGCTGGTGGTTGTCTTCCCCAGGTTGTCCTTCAAATATATCTTGTCACCAACCGGTTATAGCTGCGGTTCACAACCTGCGTGTGGGTCACGATCCCTTTGACAAACTTCAGTCTCCAAAATGATTCCCGACTACGATTCATAACAGAAGGAAAATTACAACCATGAAGTAGCAACAAGAATAATTGTGTCATCAAGGGTCGTAACAAAATAGGAACTGTGTTAAAGGGGACAGCATTAGGAAGGTAGATCACTGACTTATAGTCCTAAAAAGAGTGTCTAGTTATGGGCCAAGTAAACAAAATACAGGATCTCCAGCATGCCAGGATCATGGGATAAAATGCAAGCTGGGGAGATAGTTTTGTGGGAAGAAGTGCCTGCTGTGATATTACCAGCACGTGCATGACAGTCCATAACCCATGATTGAAGGGATAATGACAGGATACATGGAGGGTCCCACAGCTCCAGCCACATATATAGCAGAGGATTGCATTGTCTGCATCAATAGGAGGAGAAGCCCTTGGTCCTGTGAAGGGTCAGTTCCCCAAAGTGGGGGAATGCCAGGGTGATGAGTTGGGAGTGGGTGGGAAGAAAAGCATCCTCACTGAAGCAGGGGGAAAGAGAATGGGAGAGAGGGGATCCAGGAAAGGGGATAACATTTGAAATATAAATACATAAAATTCCAATAAAAAAGAGACAGGAAGTGTTTATTTTGACCCATTGTTTGAGCTGGTACCATCTGTCATGATGGGGAAAACAGAGCAACTGGAGTGTGTTGGTCACATTGCAGACCTGGAGGGTGTTCAGCTTTCTTTCTTTCTTTCTTTCTTTCTTTCTTTCTTTCTTTCTTTCTTTCTTTCTCTCTTTCTTTCTTTGTCTCTTTCTTTCTTTCTTTCTTTTTCTTTCTTTGTTTCCTTGTTTTAAATTCCATATATGGGTGTTTCCCTAGCTTTTATGTATCTGTATAAAAGATACATATACAGAAGCCACAAGAAACTTAGGGAAGAAAAGCAGGTATAGTTATCAGTAAGACATGGGAGGCCACAGGGCTCAAGTCGGTTTCCCTCACGATCACATGTGTACTCATCAATACAGGAGACAGGAGCAGGGCACAGAACTGAACAAGAGTAATCAATGCTTGTGAGCCACCATGTTGGTGCCAGGGTCTGAACTCAGGTCTTCTGAAAGAGCAGTAATGGTTCTCAACTACCAAGACACCTCTCCAGTCACACACAATCATTGTTTATACAACCCCCAAACACAGCACCACTTGATGTGTGTAAACACGCATACTAGACATGCGGTGTGATTTATTTGTGTGAATGTTCAGTCAATGTGATATAAACGCTCTTGTGTTCATAAATATTGGCATCACCATTTTCACTTGGAAGTTCTCTTCATTCTCAGCTTTGGTGTTTACATACATCATCTAGAGAGGAACCGCCCTGACAGCCTACCCCCGCCTCCCCCCATTTGCAACTATGCCTGCCTTTCTTCACTAAGTTAAACAACACCTCAGACTCTACTCTTTCATTTTGTTCAGTGTAGTAGACTCTCCAAAACCATAAAATGGAATCCCAGATGGAGAGGGAAGAAGTTTTGCTGTTTGTTACTTTGTTTGCTCTTAGTTGCTTTTTCCCACTTCCACTGGCTTGAACTTGTGTCCAATTCAGTGGCAGGTACTTAATTCAGCCAGCATTTTGAGAAGGGCTGTGGGTGGAGTGTGATAAAAGGAAAATTACTGGAGAGAACTCACTGGGATTTTGACGATTAATACACAGTGTTTATTGACTTGATTTTTCAGTTACACAGAACCCTGGAGGGCACTGACTGGAACTAAAACTTCATATCTGACAATTTGTTCGAAGGAAATAAAAAGCCTTAAAGACTAAATTGATCCAACAAAATAGCCCTAAGTTGTAATGATTTACCCTGTATAAAGAGAAATTTTGAACTTATTTTAAAAAAAATGAATTTGTTGTTTTTGTTTAAAAATTTCATATACTTACATAATGAGTTTTAGTCATTACCTTTCTGTATTTCCCTTTCCAATTCCCCTCCCTCATCCCCTTCCCTCATTCTCCCATCATCTCCTACAGTTCTCCCTTGCTTCCTCCCTCATCCTTGTCCGTCATCCCATTGGTCAACCCCTTCTCTCACGCCATTCCCTCTCCAATTGGTACCGATATTCTGAATAAGTCCCCCCTCCTATTTGATGTCTCCTTTCTGCGTGTAATCCCTAAGTCTAATTAATTACATGAGTACAGAGGAATTCGACAGAACAACTTATCTACAGGTACAGGAATGAAGAAGGGAGTGAAGCAGAAATTTCTGGTTTCTTTGGAGACTCAACTGTGTCATGGATGATGTTCTGGAAACTGTCTTAGGGGAGGATGCTTTGCTGAGAACAAACACATGGTGTTTCTGGTAGCTGCCTGGGAAATGGGCATGTGATATTTAGAAAGGGTATGAGTATAACCCTGGACAACAGTGGGCAACACAACGTCATTGGCTTGCCTTGCCACTCTTCGCTGATGCTCAATGGACTTTGATGACACTGGTCTTCATTGACATGCTGTTGCATTGATTCACCTTTCCATCTTCACTGACCATTGTTTGTCATGACTTTGTAGAGAGAAAAGCACCAGAGAAGATCTTTTGGTGACATTGCGGTGGCTTCTTGCTGCCTCCTCAAACCCAGGCCAATTGGAAGAGCTCGTCAATTTCTTCTGGGTTGAAATGTCCATGGTGGTTCCTGAATGGTGTTTGCAAGTAGATCGACCTACTTATGATGATTCACGTACACTGAACTGATATCCTGATGATGAAGATTGAAATTGCCCGAGAGAACTATTTGTAAGAAGGTCCACATCGTCCTTTGATTGGCATATTATCCTTTCCTTTCCACTACCTCTGGTGGGTGGTGGACTAGAGGAAGGGTAAAGGGTATAAAAACTCTTACTAAAGTAGGTCTTGAAAAATCTAAGCCTGCAGGATAGAACCCTCCTCCAATAAATGTTGATTGCCAAGGGAGGGGAGGGTCTTCATGGCCTCTCCCACCTGTGATGAAGTGTTGAGGGGCCCAGTCTTGTGCCCGTGACCATAGCCGCCATCAGTTTAAGAGTTCAATGACTAGGTCCAATCTAAAAGATGTCTTTTTGCTGTCCCCTTCCCCATCTTCTGGTTCTTATATTCCTTCCACCCACTCTTTCATGATGTTCTCTGAGCTGTGGAGGAGAAGACTTAGCTGTCCTATTTCCACCTGAACAGTCCAACACCACTGATTCCCAGCACTTTGTCCAGCTGTACGTCTCTACCATGGTAGTCAGAGGCTTCTTGTCTGATGAGAGCTGAGTGCAATGCTGATCTGTAGATACAAATATGGATGTTTGGAAGGAAGTTCGACAATGTATTTAGCATTAGGTTCTTTCATAGGGCCTATATCACCCTAACCATAGGTTCTTGACCAGTTTATAGAACCTGGTGTGTATTCTCTCATGTGGAATATGCCTTGTATACAATTGGAAAGCCACTGGTTGCTCCCATGAGTGCGATGCCACTAACACATTAGGGGCACATCTTGCCTGACATTTTAGCTTGAATGGTTCACCCCCGTGTAAGGTTGTAGAAGATTTTCTCCCCAGGAAGCCTACATAGCACTTTCTTGAAACATGAAGGCTAGCCATTATAGAGGATGCTTCCACCTCAACTTCAGATTGACCCTTCTGTGACCTGTGACCAAAAGGATTCAGTATCCTCAGAAATATGGTCTTACCATCAAGTTCTGGAGGGCTACGAAGAACAATAGCAACAACCTGTAAAGTTGTGAGGGCTTTTGGGATCTCGTTGGTCAGCAATTTTCAGAAAGACATTCCCCATCTAGCCCTGAGATTTTTGCTTAATTTTGGTTTCCTGATGTTCTGATAAATACACTCACCAAAGCCAGCTTGGGAAGGGAAATCTTCATTTCATCTTATCTGTTCCAGCCCATCATCAAGGAAAACCAAGACAGGATTGTGAAACAGGAACTACAGAGACTGCTCACTGGCTTGCTTCTAAGCTCACATTCAACTACCTTTACAGAGTCCAGACCCACCCACATAGGGAGGTTCTGCCCACAGTAGACCAGGCTCTCCAACATCAGTTAACAGTCAAGGAAATGCCACCTGGACATAGTCAAGGCCAATCTGATGGAGGAAGCTCTTCCAGGGAGGTTCTTTCCTCCAAGACTAGTCATCACAAGTAATCAATAAAATAAAAAAGAAAAGAAATCAATAGCTTCAGGGGGAGCATGGCTTATCCATGGAGGGTGCCTCCATATGAATGCAACAGTTGATCTTATAGATATATTCTGTAACATGTTTTATAACCCCTCTCACCAAACCCCGTTCTAACCTAATCACCTAAGGGGAGACGGAGTGGAAAGTAAGTTTTAAAAAAATAATTGGAGCAGAAGGAAATGATTCTTGGAAATGAAGCAAAAAAGGAAGCATTTCTGCATTCCTAGATGCTTTCCTCGCATCATCTGTGCAAAGATAATGAAAACCGTTACGTTCCAGGTACCATAATTTCCAATGTTACAAATCATGTAAATAATACTGCTTATCATTCATAAAACACATTGGCACTAATCGTTTTGATGTGTTTTTCTAACTCACTCCTAGTGTAGATCTGATAAACTGGAATTGTTCGCCTGCTCATTTATACATGAGGGAAGTGAGGTTTAAACGTCGAGCCAATTTCCCAATACTCTAAGCTAATAAATGGCAGAGTAAGACAGCCGCATTTTCTCTGGCTTCATGGCGTGGCCTCGTGAGAAATGCAAGTCAGGGTACCTTGGCAGGGAATTCCAAGGATCAGTACATGGCAGCTGAAAGTTGTCTTGGATGCAAGACTGGGAGTGAGGCTCAAGTCAGCCGACCCCAGCTCAGGATTCCTGAAACAGAACACCAGAATATATTACAGAGCGAGGAGACTAAACTAAACATCTGGGAGTCCTCAGCAGATTGTACACATACAGCGCTGAGGGTTCATAATTATGTTGGTCTTTGTGGAGGTGGAAAGGAACAATTATTTAGATACCCACCTCCTAATATGTGCTACTACAGTGGAGGCAATGCCTTAAGTCAAAGGTTTTTGTTTTGTTCCTGTGTGTGTGTGTGTGTGTGTGTGTGTGTGTGTGTGTGTGTGTGTGTACATACATGCATGTGCAGTGTATAATGTAAGGACTAATCCATTTTCTCTTCCACCTTATTCATTGAAGCAGCATTTCTCAGTCAAACCCAGAGGTCACCAATATGACTAGTCTTGACAGCTGTCTTTCCCTGGGGATCTGCCCTTTCTCTACCTCCCTGGACTGGGATTCTGTGTAGGCCACAATGCCTACCAATCATTTACCTGAGACCTGTGTGCCATCTCCTCAACTGCTAAGGTTCAAGTCCCGGTGTTGGACCCATCTCCTTTACTTTTGTTTTCTTATTCTTTTTTTTTTCTGTCTTGGTCATAATATCAGAACCAGGTTAAGGTATGACTGGCTCACTCAATCACTCACTCAAATCTCTCCACACAAATGTGTTCTAATAAGGAGGAGGACCCTGCTGACTCTCTGTCCTGTAAAGTCTGACCTTAACAGATGAGTTAAAGGATGGGATTATCCTAGTGGGTGATTGTGGACGCTGTTTTTGAGGTTGAGGGAGGCTGGCAAATGAGGGACCACAGCTGAGTCACTTATAATAACAGATACAATGCTGAGTGTGGTAGTCAATACCTATATTCTCAATACTCGCGAAGATCACAAGTTCAAATCCAGCCTGGGCTACATTGTAAGTCCAAAGACAGCCTGGGCTACATCGTAAATCAAGGCCAGCCTGGGCTACAGAGTAAGTCCATGGCCAGCCTGGGCTACATAGCAAGTCCAAGGCCAACCTGGGCTACATAGAATGTCCAAGTTCTGCTTGGCCTATTACATGACGCTTCTCCAAACAACAACAGTTTTTTTTTCCTTTTTGGTTTCTGTCTCTCCTATTTCCTCTACACTGATACCAGTGCTGTAGTTTGGGAGTGTGGGGGAGAAGTTTCATCATGTCTGATGGTCCAGGATCTCCCAAGCAGCACAGCAAACCAAACAGTGCAGCAAACAAGTCTGTTTCGATTGTTGCAGAAAAATATGACACATGGGAAGTGCTGTCTGAAGAAATGGCTCTAAGATGGGATGACACCTCAAGAGACTGGGCTTGGATCTTGTGCTAGTTTCCTCCTGATAAAAACAATGATGTTCTCAACCAGAGTCTGTGTTGGGAATACAATGCTGTGCTTCCATTTCATCACTGCATAATCTCCATATGGCCACCCTGGAAATCTTGTCTGATATTAAACAGATTATAGGAGAGACAAGTTGAGTATAAACACTGTCATTAAAAAGGGTTTAAACGATGAATATTTTTTTTCTAAATTTTTGTCTGTGGTACCAGGTTCAGTGTTCTGCATAGGCTCTAAAACAGGGCAATTTTTTTATTTATTTATTTTTAATCGCCAAATTAAATGGACCTTATATTTTTCTATCTAGGTCTAATCGAGACGACAAAATACCATTCTTTGCTTGAAAAAAGAAAACTAATTGTGTTTCTTTGGCTTTTTTTGTTAATTTCTTATTTTAAGTGTTTTGGGGTTCATTTTAACAATTATTTTTTTCATTGAATTAATTACATTCTTACTTTCTAGTGTAGATAAAAATTTAGGTTTCTGGTCTTTGTTTCTTATCTAAGAATTAGTGTAAATAAAGTTTCCTCTTAGCACATTCATAGTTACGTCTCATATTTTTTGATAGTCTGTTTCCTATCTTAGTCTTTTTTTCTTACTGTTACATAGTTTCATTATTTCTTGACATCTGTATTACTTGTGAATGTGTAATTTAATGTTTCTGGACTGGGAGACTCCTGTTGTCTCTCATTGAAGACGTCTATTTTAGTTTTGTTGAATTATCAGAACATATCTCGTGGGGCTGTAGATGCAGTTCAGTTTACAGAGTGCTCACTTGGCTCTCACACAGCTCTGGGCTCCACCTACAGTACCTCATCAGCCTGGTGTGGTGGTACATGCCCAGAGTACCATTACCAGGAGGAGAACCAGGAGTTCACAATCATCCTCGGGTGCATAGTGTGTTTGAGGCCAGTCTGGGCTACATGAAACCTGTATAAACAAATATGTCCCACAAGACATCCTTTCTTAGGCATTTGCCACACTTTGTTCTGTGGTTTCTGAGTGTCTGAAAAGTCCAGGGTACTTGAAGGAAAAGAACATCCTGGTGCTACTAGGGACTCTCAGTCAGGGACATTGGCTGGTGGAGCCATATCATCCCAGCTGGTTTTCTGCCTGCTTCTGTTGCTGATGGACTGATCCTGGTCCATAGCTGTCGCACCCACCTTGTCCTGTAAGGAAGACGCAACACCATCAGATCCTTGTTAACAGCCTTTATTGCAGGACACCTTCATTGCTGATACGGGGAACCCAAGCAGCAAGATCACTCGCCTTATATAGACAGCAGGCTGAGGCTATGCTAGTTGTCCTTCAGGGATTGGCAGAGCATGAATCAACTCATTAGCATGATACAGCTCCCTCATTAGCATATTACTGGCCAACTGATGCCAGCTGCAAAGCCTGCCCATGCACAGTACCGTTGTTTACCACAGGAGGGCGCCCTACATCCCCCATTTTTTGTTTAATAAAATGACTGGTCAAGATCTGGGTGTCACATCAATCTTGTCATTGCTCCTGTCTTAGGTCGTTCTTATCCAAACTCGGCCTTATCCGTCGTAGAGTTACCCTATTGCCACCGGGCCCAATGTATTATGTTGGTCCGACCTCGAGGAAAGCTGCGTGTCTTTGGATACAATGACTCCACATGACAGTGACAAAAATGATCTAGGGCACACTCTTGATCTTTCAAAGAGGACAGCCATATATTTGGAGAAGCACCCTTTTTAATGGTGGTCATAGCCTGGTAAACAACCACTTTTGTCTGGCATGTTCTCTGTTTGAATGGCCAATAAGCCAGAGACCTACTCCGCCTCCCAGGAGGACAATAACTCCCCAGGCAAACATGCCTGCCCACTCCTTGACAAAGGGAGAAAGTATTGGTAATCCATGAGGTAAAGTCTTCAACTGTGTTGGGGTCCAGCCCCATGCTGCTGAGGACAGCAATACGCATCAGCAATTGTCTTGATTGTTGCTCTGCTTTCATGGACCAGTTTCCTTTCAGGTAATTTGAGATTACTTTGCACTATTGAATATGCTGAGAAAAGTTAACTCGCAAAGGAATAGAGCATAAACTCTAAAAGAGGAAACACAAGACAGCTGCGTCATATGATACAGTGCTTCAAATTGATCTTGAGCTAAATCTATCCTTTGATTGTATAATAGAAGGCCAGATGCCAAATGGGTATTAAATTCTTCGTGCATCTCTAGCGCCACTGCAGTTCTTTCTACAATCTGATTGACAGTCTCAGCCGTCTGTATTTGATTGGTCATAGCGATTGCAGCTGTGGTAGCTGCGCCAGCAGACAGCACAATGGATGAAATTATGGCTTCTCTAATTCCAGAATCTCTTTTAGCTCTCAGCAAATTAATAGGAAAGCTATCTGGGTTTGCCTTCAATGGGATTGGCACAAAGGAGGGAATCTTAACCATCACTGCGGTGTCATTGGTGCCATCCCATCATTCAGCCATATAGCAGACTACATCAGAGCTATTATAATTTAAAACACCATTGTTGACATTAGTGCTTATCAGAAAGAAAAAAGGTGATCTAACACATAGTGAAGTACTAGGGGCAGTATTATTTGCCAAGAGGTTATTATATTGAACATTGGTCAACCTGGTATCATTTTTTTCTGGTAGCTGAAACATTATACACCACAAAGTTCTACCCATCAACCTAGCAAAGGGGGTCAGGGATGTATATGCCCCTTTCACATTGGACAGCACCCATTGAAACTAAGGCATGAGATTATGCTTGCCAGTCTTATTCTCAAAACAGTAGAATTGTTATGAACTGGCATGGGTACCGGCCAGGATCTGGCAATAGACCACAGGGTGAGCGAATTAACCAGTATTACCATTCCCAGTAGTAATAGTAGGGTTCGTAGTCTCATCTTCAGGAAGAGCAGAAGGCAAACTTAGAGTCAAGCACTCAGGCAAACATATTGGATTCTCTTGATTTCTGCGGAAAAACACAAACAGCTCCCCTAGATCTCAAAATCACGGGATCTGGGCCACGCCATTTATCAGTTTAGACATCCTTCCACTTTACTTCTGCATTAGTTATAGGTGTAGTAGTAGCATTGCGATCTGCAGTAGAGCGGCCATGCGCATCCAGAATTAAGAAATATAGAGTAAAAAGAGCCAAAGAAAGTTGTTCTTTTGGTGTTCGTCCGCTGACAATTCCCTCTTTTTGTTTTTTTATAAGCTCTTTTAAGGTACGATGTACCCTTTCTACAATTCCTTCACATTGGGGGTTGTATGGGAATCCTGTAGTATGTTTTTTCTGCATTGTACGGCAAAATGCCTGAAAGGACTTTGCAGTGTAGGCAGGCCCGTTGTCTGTCTTGCGACTTCAGTCTTTCCCCAGTCTGCCCATTCCTCTAAGCAATGGCTAATGGGATTACGAGCTTTTTCACCCGTCATCAGAGTAGCATGTATAATACTGGAACATGGTATCAACAGAAACATGAGCATATTTTATATTTCCAAATTGAGATATGTGTGTGACATCCATCTGCCAAAGTTTTAGTGGGATCAGAACATGAGGGTTAATCCCCACATGAGGGGGTGGTGAAATTGAACACAACTCTGGTAACGTAACACCACATGACAAGCTGCAGGTCTAGAGATTTTAGATTTTTGTTGAAGAGTAAAAGCAGGTACATGAAACTTTTGATGAAATTCTCTAGTGAGATCAACCAGAGCGGCATGAAAAACAAACTCTGTACGAGTACTAGCATCCACCAGGGTGTTGTTATTGGTCATGGGAGCAGGGAAATTAGTATGGGATCGAATATGTTGTATGAAAATTTTATTTTCTCTGGCCCAAATCAAATTGTGTAATTCTAAAAGAATTTGACATACAGTACTAGTCGACCGAATTGGCCCTGCAATTTCAAGTGAGCGCACAGCATTAACTACATAAGCAGAGTCAGAAATCAAATTAAAAGAATCATGATATCTTTTGAAAACTTCCAATACGATTTTACATTCTGTAATTTGGGGGGTACCTGGACTGTATTGAATTAATACTGGTTCTTGAGAATTAACCATATAGGTACCTACACCTGTTTTGGAGCGATCTGTATAAATATCTAACGCTCCAGACAAAGGCTCTGACGCAGTGATCTTAGGAAAGACCACTGGGTGTTCAGTAAAAAATTGTAGCAACAGATCCTTAGGATAATGATTGTCAAACTCTCCATCAAAACTACAGTGTAATATGGCCCAATCATCTATCAAGGTACACAATGTTTCTACCTGAGCAGTTGTATATGGTATAATAATTGTCTTGGGTAAAATACCAAAATGCTGAATACAAGATTTAACGCCTAGTACAGCAAGCTGTGCAAAAGCAGAAGGGTAATATTCAAGGGTCTTATTAGGAGAAATATGGGGATATATCCAAAGAAGTGGACCTTGTGGACATAATACTCCTGTAGGCTGACGAAAGGTTCTTAGTATACACAAAAGCAGATCTTCCTTTTCACTGTACCTTCTAAGCATTGTCTTTTCTAATCTTTCTTCTACTTTCCTCAAGGGTAATTGTGCTTCTTGGTTAAAGCACGGGGTGAAGTAAGCTGAGAATCCCCTTTCAGGATCTCAGAAAGTGGTTGTAAAACTAAATTGGGCATTTTCATATATGGTCGAGTCCAATTTATGCTTACAAGTAATTTTTGAAAATGATTTAATGTTTTTAAATGATCTTTTCCAAATTCAATTTTTGGAGGAGAAATACTATGAGGAGTGATTTCAGTTCCTAAATATTCTCCCATTTGGCCCATTTGAACCTTTTCAGGTGCTATGAACAATTGATTGTTTTCAAGCACCTTAATCACTTTCGCATAGGCCACTTCTACGGTGCCACAATCTTTAGCGGAAAGCAAGATATCATCCATAAAATGAATCATTCTTAATTTTGAATTGGTCAAGTACAGGCTGTAGGGCTTGTCCTACATAAAGTTGACACATAGTAGGGCTATTTGCCATACCTTGAGGCAAGACCCCCCACTGACACTGCTTATCAGGCTCCTCATTATTCGTAGATGGCAAAGTAAATGCAAATTGCACCCTATCTTGCGGGGCAAGAGAGATCGAAAAAAAGCAATCTTTAATATTTATAATAATAATAAGCCATTCTGCAGGAATGCTGGAGAGTAATGGTAAACCTCTCTGTATGGGACCCATTATTTGCATTTGAGAAATAATAGCTCTTAAATCATGTAATATTCGCCATTTTCCAGATTTTTTCTTAATGACAAATATGGGCGTATTCCATGGTGACCTGGTTGGCTGAATATGTCCCAATTGTAATTGTTTGAATACTAATTCAGCAGCAGCAATTAATTTTTCAGAGGATAGAGGTCATTGAGGAACCCATAAAGGCTCCTATCTTTTCCACGTAATGGGTATTCCCCCATCAACGGACCCTTGGAAAAACCCAGACCCGTCCTGTCATGTTTTTCTTTTGACAGTACTGGGTCAACTCGTCCTTGAAAGTTTTCCTAGACCCTTTCTGGGCACGTTTCCAATTTCTGCCATCTTATCCTTGACTTGCGGAGAGTAATCATTAGTCAGTCTCATGTCTAGATTTATTAAAACATATCTGCCCCACAGTGTCACCGGAATATTCGTAACATAGGGAGTAATCTTTCCGGACCTCCCTTCTGTATCTCTCTATGTCAATTCTTTGGAGCTCATTAAAGGAGCCATTTCGTACCTGAAACCACACAGGGCCTGAGATGATGTTTGCGTAGGCCATCTGGGTGGCCATTCATGAGAAGAGATAATAATACTATCTGCTCCAGTGTCCAACAGGCCATGGAATGAACATCCCTCCACAGTCAATGTTAACATTGGACGATCACCCCATTCCAATGAGATAAAGGCAAATCGGGAACCTGTAGATACCAAGCTCCTATCCCTTCTATTCCTATTTTCAGCAGGAAAGTGATTATGCAAGCTAGGCAGAAGCAGCATTTGAGCGATTCTGTCTCCTGGGGAAATGGCAGTGACTCCCTGGGGGGAGGTTTCCAGCACTTTTACTGTACCTAAATAATCAGGATCAATTACTCCAGGAACAATCTGTAAACCTTCCAGGGCAGAGGAGCAGTGTCCCAACAATAGCCCAAATGTATCTTTAGGGAGGGGTCCTCTAAAATCTGTATCTACAGGCTGCACTCCCATTTGGGGGGGTTAGTACGAGTCTGGTGGTGGAGTGAAGGTCCAGTCCTGCGGAGTCTTTAACGGCTGTCCTTGGTCCTTCAGGTGGCGAAGGAAAAGCCAAGGCCTCTGATTGTCCTGTCCCTGTCTGTCGCCTTGCAGAGCCCCATATATTTGATGGCCCTGGGGACATGGGCCCCATTGTCCATTTTTTTGGCCATGCACCACCATATCCTGTCGCTAGGGGTCGGCCATCCAAGTCCTTCATAGATCTGCACTCAGTTGCCCAGTGCCTTCCCTTTTTACATCGTGGATATAGTCCAGGCTGCTTAGGTCTATCACTAGTTCTCCCTTTATTCCTTTCTGGACACTCTCTTCGATAATGCCCTTTACTGCCACATTTGAAACAGGTATCCGTGATGGTATTTTTCCCTAACTGTTCTACAGATGCTGCTAGGCCAGCATTAGTCAATGGTCCTCCCAGTTCCCTGCAAACTTTCATCCAAACTTCTATACCTTTATGTTTGCATGGTGTTATAGCAGTCCTACATTCTTTTTTACATTGCTCGTACACTAGCTCCTTAATGAGAGGCATGACTGTATCAGGGTCTCCGATGATCTTGGTAGCAGCCTCTACCATGCGGGCCACAAAGTCTGAAAACGGTTTTGTGGGCCCTTGCAGAACCTTGGTAAGGTTCCCGGTGACTGCACCCTTATTAGGCATTGCTTTCCATGCCTTGATGGCTATCTCATCAATTTGGCTATAAACTTGCTCTGGATAACCAGTCTGGGCTAGAGCGAATCCCCTAGACCCAAAAGCATGTCAGTATCCCAATGTCACTGAGGGTCTACTCATGAGACCAGATTAATGGTGGCCTGAGTATTAGCGTATTCAAAAAGATAAGATTTCCAATCTAAGTATTGACCTGAGGAGAGGCAGGCTTTAGCTAGACTTCCCAATCCCCAGGGGTGAGGCAATACCTAGCAACAGCCTCAACTTGAGCCATAACAAAAGCTGCACTGACCCCATAGGTTCTGACTGATTCTGCCAATTGCTTCATAGTCTTAAAGTCAATGGGTTCATGATATCTATGCCCGTTAGCATCCAGAAACACTGGAAAACATATATATATATATATATATATATATATATATATATATATATATATATCAATTCTCTAATATCTACCTTCATGTGTTCCCACGGCCAGACATGAGGGTTTTAGATGTTTTACCATAATCCTTTCTTCTGACCAAACATAAGATATAGGAGGATGATCAGGGAGAGGAATGGCTTGAGGTCCAGGGAAAACTAAACATCAACAGTTTCATCAGAAAAGGATGGAGTCTATTTGGCACTGTCATTTGTGGATTCTACATTCTTGACCTAGTTGCTCAGAATCCATGTAAAAATTCCACCTAACCTCCAAGCCGTAGGAGCCACCAAATGTGTGTGTGTGTGTGTGTGTATATATATGTATATATATATATATATGTATATATATATATATATGTATATATATGTGTGTGTGTGTGTGTGTGTATGTATGTATGCATGTATGTATATCACCAAAACTAGGTATGAATGATGAAGCTAAGAAGTGCTTTCTGCCTGGAACTTTATATAGATCTTCCCTGAGAGACACAGCTAGAGCATGTCAAATACAGAAGTGAGTGATAGTGGCAAATCAGTCACCTTTAAATGCACCTCTTGTTGATAGATTTTGAGAAAGGTTTACAAGAGCTGTGTAGGTGAGGGGTCTGAGGGTACCTGGAAGAGAATTGGGGACAAGCAACACGAAGAAATATGCCAAGGCAAGAGTCTGAACCACGCGTCAATTTTATTTTTCTTCATGGCTGAATTTATACCATAAGAGGGGTAACAGAGGGAGGGGGGAGGAAGAAACATTTATGCAGCTCAAGGAAACAATATTCCTGTAGTCAGAAAATCGGCAAATGTCGACAGGATGTCAGAGAGTTCACAGATTTGTCATATTTTTAGTCATCAGGACAACTTTATCACATTATTATTTTTCTTGACCACCAGATTTGTAATAGGCTCCTGCACCTGGCTGGGGATTTTCTATGAACCAAGTCATACTTAATTCTAACCCTAATAATAACATCAACAACATAGGGCTTCAATGGCTTCACTCCCGACATCTACCCCTTCCTTATAGTGAAATGAATAGGTGTCAAATGGCCGTGCTTGCTCTGGAATGAACCCCTCGAGAACTTTGTCTGTCTTAGGTTGGAGTGATATTTGTCACATGGCCTAGAGAATCTTTCAGCCAGGATCTTCATGGGATAAGGCAGCAACTAATGGCACCGCCCACCCGTCACATGTCTTTGGCCTTTATTCGTGAATATATCACTTTCTTCTCCATCATTGACTGTCCAGCTTAGCACACAGGGGTGACACTATCTTGATTTTTCAGCAAAGGCATCAGGAGAGTAGGCAGAAAAGAATGTTGGCCTCATTTGACTGAAGGACAATCATATCCTTACCTGGGCTGGAGGAGATGTGTAGGTGAGTTTGTCCCTCATCAAAGCCTCTTCCATAGCTAGTCTATGATAATATACCTGAACAGAGAACTGCCATCTAATCATATCTATCGACTCAGAAATCTAAAGGGTCATTGTCAGGGAATGATAGTCAGAGCAGTACAAGAGAATAGATATGCACCACAAAACAAGAAAAGATCGATGAAACTAAGAAGTAGTGCATGCTGCCAGGAACCAGATATAGATTTTTCCTGCACACACAGCTAGAGCATGTCAAATACAGAAGTGAATGCTAGTGCCAAACCAGTGAACTGTAAACGGACCTTTTCTTGGTACATTTTGAGAAAGAATTACAAGATCTGATGGTGCATTCAACCCCAAAAGAACAACAATGTCAATGAACCAGAGCCTTTCTGATACTAAAACAATAATCAAAGAGTGTTCGTGGACAGACCTATGGCTCCAAATGCATATGTAGCAGAGGACGGCCTTGTGGGGCACCAATGGAAGGAAAAGCCCTTGGTCCTCCATAGGTTTCACTGATACTTCAAGGGAATGTCAAGGGACTTTAAGGGGGATTAGAGAAGAAGGGGAGGGGGACCAGTTAAGGATATTATGGACAGAAAGGTGGGAAAGGAAATAACATTTGAAATATAAATATAGAAATATTCAATTAAAAGCAATACATTTTGTTAAAAATTAAAAGAAAATGAAATAAATAAAAGAAAAGAGAATTTCCAGCTTACCACATCTATGGACTCAGAAATGTAAAGAATCACTATCAGGGAATGGTAGTCAGAGTAATATTAGTCGAAAGACTGAGATGATGAAGTCTCAACTAGAAGTACCTCTCTCTCCCCGATATTGGTGTCAGACACAAACTGCACTATAGGGATCCAAAACATGGAGGAGTTTCCTCTGAGCTGAGGACACACACTTGTCATTCTCTTCTTCCTTAGGAGGTTTTTCTTCTGGACTAAAAGAGTAAAAGCCATGAGCTGTCAGGAAAACAAATGTGCCAAGATGAAAACCTGTCTTTTGGAATAAAGAAAGTAATGATATAAACTCTCTGATTTCCAGGAGCCATAACAGGCAGGGAAGTCCAGATGCTTCTGAGAGGCTCCGATCTCCTTATTCCCATATGTGGAAGGCTCAGGTCTAGGCTATCTCCTCAGTGGAACCTCAACCCCTACACGGGAATCACTGAGTATTACCAAGGACCACGTATATGTTCCTTTTTCTATACCAAGACAGAAGGCCAGCTTCCTTCTCCCCATCTCTGATATCTTCATCATCTTTCTTCTCCCTCCCAAATGGTTGTTTCCTCTGAATAGAAGGCTAATTGGTAAACCCTAGAGGTACTTAAGGAATATCCAAGGTGCAGTTGAAGACACGACAACACTTGTGACGTCACAGAAGGAGCTAGAGCTCTCCAGATGCAAGAGAGTTTTCAGGGAGGCCTAATGATGATGTCACTGAGAACCGCCACGTCCTACCTGCTGAACAGATTTCCTTAGATTGACCAGATTCAAGGATGCCCTTTCTAGGAGTTTCTCCTGGTACACAGTGGGAAGCTTTACGTACTACATTTCTCTACAGCTAGTGACTTCTCTTTGCTTCATTAGTGGTTACATGCTCTGAATGGAGAAAGTTAGTCAGGGGCTTGCCATGGGTAGAAAAGATTTAGGAACATGGAACAGAGGAGATTCTTCTAGATAAAATTTTTATTCCAAGTTTTATTACTGTGACATACTGTACAAATTTCTAGGTTTTCTCTGTTTCCCAAAGGCCAGTATTTTCCCTACATACCTTCAATTGAATGAATATTGTATTTCACTTTCTTATTGTACAATCCTTGATAGGGGACTTTATAAATATTCCTGAATGTGTACTCAAAAATTAAGTTTTTCAATTCCATTTTCTTCAATGATTTTGGCAACAAAGGGGGCCCAGCTCTAGAGTGAGTATAACAGTGTAAATATTTTGTACATACTTCAAATGATAAACTCCCAAATCCTTATTTTATCCAAAGATTACCAGATATCAATACAGCAAAGTACCACATGGACTATAGAATTCAGTTCTCTATTCCCATTTGATATCAGTACTACAATAGCAACCTTAATGTGTTCCTGTGCAAGACTTGAGGGTTGGATGTTTTACCAAGATTCTTTCTTAAGGCCAAACATAAGATAATGGTGGATGAGCAGGGAGAAGAATGGCTAGAGGACCAGTGAAATATATGTGTGTATATATATATATATATATATATATATATATATATATATATATATAGCAGGTTTTTCTTCTGGACAAAAAGATACATACATACATACATATATATATATATATATATATATATATATATATATATATATATATATATACATATGTACTAAACCAATATTCAAAGACTATATATGGGCAGTCCTAGGCCTCAATTGCACCTGTAGCAGAGGATGACTTTGTTTGGATCCCAATAGGAGGAGAAGCCCTTGGTCCTCCCTAGGTTTGATCCCAGTTAAAGGGACTGTGAAGGCGCAGTAAGGGGGGCTATAGAAGAAGGAGAGGGGGACTGATTAGGGATCTTATGGGCAAGAAATAGGGAAACAAATAATATTTTAAATGTAAATATAGAAATATCCAATTAAAAGAGCAATATAATTTGCTAAAAAATAATAAAAAATGAAAGAAATAAAAGAAGAGAAATCTGCCAGCTAATCACAACTATTGATTCAGAAATCTAAAGGGTCGCTGTCAGGGAATGGTAGAGTAATACTAGTGGAGAGACTGAGATGATAAAGTCTCAGGTAGAAGCACTTCTCTCTCCCAGATATCAGTGTGAGACACAAACTTCACTGTAGGAATCCAAAGCATGGAGGAGTTTACTCTGAGCTCAGGACACAATACTTGTCTTTCCCTTCATCCTAAGGAACTTTTCCTCTGGCCAAAAAGGACAGAGGCCATAAGCTCTCAGAAAAACAACTGTGCCCTTTCCAACACTTGGCTTTTGGGATATGGAAATTATTGATATAAACTCTCTGATTTCCAAGAAAAATAACAAGCAGGGAAGTCCAGATGCTTCTGAGAGGTTCCCTGTTCCTTATCCTCATATGTGGAAGGCTCAGATCAAGGCTATCTCTTCAGTGATCCCACTCAATGCCTACCCATGTCTCACTGAGCTTTCCCATACACCACATCTTCCTTCCTTTCTTTATACAAGACAGAAGGCCAGCTTCCTTCGCCCATCTCTGATCTCTTCATGCTCTTTGTTCTCCCTCTCAAATGGATATTTACTCTGAATTAGAGGCCAATTAGTAAACCCTAGAGGTACTGAAGGGATATCTGAGAGGCAGTTGCAGTCAGGAGAACACTTGTGACATCACAGAAGAGGCTAGGGCTCTCCAGGTTACAAGAGATTTTTCAGGGCCTAATGATGATGTCACTGAGAACCGCCATGTCCTACCTGCTGAACAGTTTTCCTTGCACTGACCAGACTTGAGGGTGCCCTTTCCAGGAGTGTCTCCTGTGACACACTGGAAACCTTTACATACTATATATCTCTAAAGCTAGAGACCTCTCTTTGCTTCATTAGCACTTACATGATCGGAATAGAGAGTGTTGGTCAGGTGC
This sequence comes from Rattus norvegicus, assembly GCF_021556685.1. Taxonomy (NCBI): domain Eukaryota; kingdom Metazoa; phylum Chordata; class Mammalia; order Rodentia; family Muridae; genus Rattus; species Rattus norvegicus. Next base: position 6,545,684 of record NC_141544.1, read on the forward strand.
TCGGTATGTATAAAAAAGATCTAGGAACATGGGGTGGAGGAGATTCTACTGGATAATAATTCCACTCCCAGGTCCATTCCTGTGACAGACAGTTCAAATTCCTGGGTTTTCTCTGTTTCCCAAAGTCCAATATTTTCCCTCCAGACGTTTAGTTGAATGAATATTGTATTACATTTTCTTATTGTACATTCTTTGAAAGGGGACTTTATATATATTCCTGAATGTGTACTCCAACATTCTGTTTTCCAATTTTATTTTTTGCAATGATATTGGCAATAAAGTGGGCCCAGCTAAAGCCTGAATATAACAGTATTAAATATTGTATACCTACTTCAAATGATAATCTCCCAAATCCTTATTTTATACAAAAATTACCAGCCATCAGTAAAGCAAAGGATAACATGGAGCCTAGAATGTGGTTCTGAATTTCTTTTAGTCTTGAAAAATTTTGCGTAGAGAGTTTTGTGGGTGTATTTGTGTCTTTATCCCTCCACTGGTGGTCCTTCCCGGCTACAGGAGTTGACCTCCTCATGTTCCATATCACCAATGTAAGTCACATCTTAGGTCACCCCATTGATTCATGGGTACCTCCCTTATCCAGGTCTCTTTCTCTTCCGGGAGGTTTCTCCCACCTCCTCATCTCTAAAAGTTCAAGATTTCCTTTCCTTCTCCTGACTATCGGGTCGTATCTCCTGTCCCTTCCCACGCAGGATCCATACTCCTCTTCCTTCCTTCTCCCACCTAGTTCCTTCCCTCAATCTCCCTCCAAGACTATTTTATTCCCCATTCACATGAGAGTCAATCATATGCACTTGGGCCTTTCTTCTTGTTTATCTTCTTTGTATCTATGAGCTTTGTGGAGGAAGTCCTGTAGTTTATGGATAATATTACTTATAATTGAGCAATTTCAACATCCCTGCTGAATCATATTTTTATAGTAGTATGTTAACATTGAAAATTATAGTTTAGTATGAGTGAATGTCAGGAGGAGCAAATTTAAGTAAAAACCAACTTAAAACATAAATCAAATCACAAATTTTACCAGTTGATATTCTTATAATAATAATACTCTACTACCATGAGTGATTATTGTCTCACAGGTGATTTTTTAAATGATACCAAAATTTGGCAGGCAAGTGATGTTTTTACCAAATAATTATGGATAATATGACTAAGATCAAATAAGATAAATATATTGTTTTCATTTTGATATCACTTGCTGGCATTTTTCCTCAAACATGATATACAATATAGCATTAAACATTATGGTATTAGTTTTAAATTTTAATATTATTTTAACCTAACCTATAAAGTAACAGGCTGCCTTATGTTATTTTTGTAGACATTCAACCTCATCCTCACTTCCTCAGTTCTTTGTTCCCTCCTGCCCTATGACCCTCACCACTTATACTAGTCTCTCTTGATTATTCTTACTTCTACATTCATATCCCACATGTTCAATATTTTCCATACAACACTCTTTAAAACCCTACTCTCTAATCTCTGCGACCTATACCCGCTAAGTAAACTCAAACCACCCACAGATTCACATAAATACACATATATTAAAAGGAGATTCTATTATCTACATGAGAAAGAACACATGGTATTTGCCTTTCTGAGTCTTTGTTTCCTTACTCGGTATATTTTCTAGTTACATCTATATTCCTGAAACCATCATAGTTTAGCTTTCCTGGGCTGAATGAAATACCATTGTGTATATTGTCATATTCTTATGTATCTACGTATCAATGAACATTCCTTACTATTCTCAATAAAAGAGCAATAGATTTCTTTGTGAAAAATGATGAGAAACCGAAGATAGAGAAGTCAAGATTAATTATTGACAAACTAAGAAAAAATTTCCAAAGATAAAAATTTGTGGCTATGTTAACTAGATCAGTGTATTTTAACATTAATAAAGGATGTGGTATTTATAATGTTTTAATACTAATTAAAATTGTAGAATATTCAATACATAAGAGAATGCTTATAAAATTGTCCATCACTAAGTGATATTTCCGCTAAAAATTTAATCTTTTTATAAAATATTTTGGTTTTATATATATATATATACATATATATATATACACATATACATATATATATATATATTCAAAATAAAGAACATTAAGAATTACTGTCATAAAATTCAATAACAACACCAAAGACCGGTTATATGAATTAACAACGGACTAGAAGTTATTGAAAACCTCTCCAGTTAAATTAAGAGACTTAGAAAAGAGATAGCATTTTAATAGAAGTGCACATGTCAAACAAGATACAAGAAAATCCCGAAACTCTACTAAGATGGTTACTATGCATTCCTATGTGCTAAGGTTTCATCAACATGGTATATAAAGAGAAGGTATATATCAGAAAAATATATTCATGGTTAACATACTAAATTTCTTCATAAAACCCAAGCAGACAGTTCTCTTTTTTGTTCCTTAAAAAGTATGTACAAAGCACGGATTTTGATTATAACACTAATATTTCAAAACTATCATTAAATATGCAAAGATCTTAAAACAAAACCCAGAGTTTTCAGAGCAACCATTCAAACTTAAGAAGGAAAAGAAAACATTTTAAGTACATAGATGTGCATAATGAAGTCCCCAGCTAACCAGTAACAGACGGGTCAAATTTATTGTTCTATATATTCCATAGAATACTCTCTCCCAGTTCATTGTTCCTTAGCATACGTTATTGCTTATCTTTCTCTGTTTCTTATCTTCTGAGAGCAGGTGGTATTGGCCTGAAATCCACCATTCTTCATTCACAATATAAAAACCCTTTAGCTAATCACAGAAAAGCCTTCAAAGTGTATTTACATAGGTTTATTTAATACAAATTCAGCTTATAGTTTAAGGGGAATAGTGATGGAAAACATCTTTTCATACATATAGTTGAGGAAAGCTTGTTGGCATTTCCGAACCCAATGAGCCCATAAAGAAAACACAGAATCTGGTTATTATAATTATAATCTATAAACGTGTATTGGGTAGATCTAAGGCTATCATAACGTATTCCCCAACCATAAAAGGCCTTGCTACATGTGCTTTCTCCAGGCCATATGGATTGTTTCCATCATTCCTTCCTCCTCTTTTTCTTCAGTCCTCTCCCTTCCCCTCTTAAACACTCTTCTGCCTCTCTACCTAACCCCACCGTCAAACCTCTCGTACCAACTTTCCCCTCCGGCTCTCAGTAATAGGCTCTAGCTTTTACTGACAGGTTAAAATGCGAAGAAGGTTCATATACGATCACCTGAGTCCATGATAGAGATCTAGTCGGTGGGAAACCTCCTTTGAGGAAGCAGATAAATATCAGGTTACAAACAGCATTTGCTGGGAGAAGAGCAAATCCGTATATGCTTTCCATATCTATGCAGTGGATTCTGAGAAAATGGGAAATATTCTTCCTAAAGACCCAGCTATACTACACGTGGTCTTATATCTGAAAAGACCTGCCATACCGCAAGGACATGTACTCCATCATGTTCCTAGTGGATTTCTTCATAATGAACAGAAAATAGAATTAACCCAGATGCCCCTCAACCAAACAATGGCTACAGACCATGTGGTTCATTTACACAATGGAATACTACACACATATGAAAAATAAGGACATTGAGAAGCTTCACTCAAGTAGATGGAATGAGAAAGTATTGTTATGAATGAGGTAACTGAGACACAAAATAACATGTACACACTCACTTAAAATAGGGTATTAGCCATAAAGTACAGAATTCACACACTACGATCTACGGAACCAAAGAGGATAAACAAGTAGGAAGGGACAAGAAAAATGCTTGAATTTCACTCAGAAGGAGAAATAAACGAATGAGAGGAGGCAGATGGAAGGGAAGGATTGGGTGGCTGAGGGGATCGGAAGGGAAATGGGGTGTGAGAATCATTTCTTGGGACAGACGGGCAAGAGGGACAGAGGGCAGGAGAATAGACTGAATCAGTGACTGTCCAGGGTGGGCGCTATCTCTATGATTATCCTGCAATCTGGGACGGGTGAGGCTGCCCTGGTGTCCATGAGGGTGACTTTAGCTGAGCCTCGGTGCAGTGGGGATATGGAGACTGAAATGTTCACTTTCTGTATCCAGAGGACCCCAGGTGGAAGGATAAGGACCCAAACACACCCCCAAAATTTTGACCCAGAAATTGCCCCCTCTATAAGAGACACAGGGACAGAGATGGAAGAGGAAATGAGGGAATGTTGACAGGATACGTGACCGGATGTGAGACTTATCCTATGGGCAGACGGCAAACCCTGACATTATTAATGGTCCTTTCTCATGTTTGCAGACGGGAGGGTAGCGTTATTGTCCTCTGCAGGCTCCACCGAGCAGCCAACTGACACAGAAGCACAGACACACGGACAAATATCGGATAGAGCTCAGTGAGTCTCACTGAGGAGATGAGGGAAGGACGGAGAGAGGCAGAGGAGCACAATGGTCTTCACGTGGGGTCACTAACCCGTCGCCTGTCTGTGGATCCTGTTCTCCCACCCGGGCTGCGTTTTCAGGACCTGGTGGGAGACGATGAATCTCGTCCTACAGAGACTTGATGTGCCAGGGGAGAGGGTGCACCCAGAGGGGTCCTCTACTCTCTCAGAGAAGAAGGGGGGAAGATAGGAGGAGGGACTGTAAATGGTGGAAGCCTGGAGGGGTGTGGTGACAGGGCCGCATTCAGAGTGTTACCTGGTGAATAGATACAACCATTCTGTCAAGGAAGGGGCCGGGGACATGTCATCAAAAGGAAAGGGGTGTGACATCATTGGGGTGTGGCATGACATCATGTGGTGGGGCATGACATCACAAGGACGGGGGTGTGACATCATTGGGGTGGGGCATGACATCATGGTGGTGGGGCATGACATCGCGGGGGAGGGGACATCACATCATGAGGGTGGGATTTGCATCATTGTGTGGGACATGACATCATATCGGTGGGGGAATGATATCATAGGGATGGGGGCATGACATCATGAATCTTAAGAGAAAATAGATGAAACTAAAAGAAAGAAACCAGCCCGAGAGGTAGCTGAGACCTAGAGACACAAACATGGTGGCGTTTACCTATGGATGGTATCGGCTGTGAGATAAATCTTATTCTATCTACGATCCACACATGCAGAGAGGACACAGGAAAGGAGAAGGCCCGTGAGGGGGAAAGCACCGACCTCTCTGAAAGGAAAACTGGAACAGATTCTGTGGGTGAGTGCGGGTGACTGAGGACAGGAGAGGAAGGTCGGTGGGGACGATGGAGGGAGAGCGCGGTGCAGAGAGAACCGGCCAGAATTAGGGGACACACGGGTTAATGCAGAAACTCGATGGATGCACTGGTTAATTCATGGTGTCTAGAGGGCAAACTCCGGAGGATTTAATCTGACAGAGAACGCAGAGTCCGAACCTGCAATCCTTTGAAATCAAGCAAGCAGGACCTCAGGGGTGGGTATGGGGCACACTCAGTGGAGTCGGTTTCTGAGGAGGTCACATGGAGATCCCTGAACAGCAGACCGAGGCTGGGACAGAGATTATAAAGATATAGCAAATGAGGCCTTCCTGGTACCTTAAGCTTCCATCGATGTCAATGCACCCGAAAACCCCTTCCCCCTCTCCAAGGTTTGTGTAGCCCTCGTTCACCCTGAGTGAAATATATCCACACAGCGCATCCCTGAACACCTTCTAACAGAGCTGTGACATGGAAATCCTTGGAGCAACCACCAACACACTTGCAGGCAGAACAATCTTCTGCTGACTGACTGTTTCCTGGTCGCTCTTCATAATTCCACACCTGTTGTCTACCTGGACACTCTACGAAGGAGACAAGAAATGAGTGTATTGTGTGTGTGTGTGTGTGTGTGTGTGTGTGTCTATGTGTATGTGTGTTTGTGTATGTGTGTTTGTGTGTGTGCATATGTGTGTTTGTGTGTGTGTGTCTCTGTCTGTGTCTGTGTGCATCTGTATATTGGTTATCATCTGTGTGTCTGTGTTTGTGTATATGTGTGTGTATGTGTGTGTGAGTGTGTCTGTGTGTGAGTCTGTATGTATTTATGTGTCTCTCTGTGTGTGTATATGTGTGTGTGTCTGTGTGTTTGTGTATGTGTGTCTGTGTCTGTGCCTGTCTGTCTGAGTCTCTCTGTGTGTATGTCTGTTTCTCTAACTGTCTAGGTCTCTTTGTGTGTGTTTCTGTGTATCTGTGTGTGTGTGTGTGTGCATGTGTGTGTGTGTGTGTGTGTGTGTGTGTGTGTGTGTTTGTGTGTGTTAGTCATGCATAAGCTAACCATCCTCACACAGACTGTCGGGATTGCTTTTCTTTTTGGAAGGTTAACGAATCTTTCTCTTGTCATAAAAAACCACTCTTGTTCTCAACTCACTCTGTGAAGTCATGACAGTTTGAGTGATTTTCATGTGTGAGGAGGCTGTCCTTGTGAAAATTTCTTTCCTTGATACAATAAACCTTGAAAAACACATCTCAACATTTACTTTCCTTAGTCTGTGATCCCTTGAGGGGATTACTCCATTATTATTATTATTATTATTATTATTATTATTATTATTATTATTATTATTATTACAGGATTATTCCATTATATTGTTATCTCCATTGTTACGAGTGTGCTAAAGTTCACTGAAGGCAGGAAGAAAGATTTTGTTTCATGTGGGTCCCATTGGACGGCCATGTCTTTGTTCTTGGAACTGAAAGATTTATTTATATGCTCCCAAGAGCAAGTACATGCAAGTACAGAAAGTTCCTTGGTCTTCTACATGAGAGTGACACCCTCACGTAGTCCTCTGATCTACTTAAGAAACAGAATTTAGACGAGCAATGAAAAGGTTGGTGACCAAAGACCAAATTAGGGAGAAATAAGGCAGTTTTTCACAATGTTTCGGGTTTTGGGGATTGATAGACATTACATAACCACCTTTTCATTCAGAGCAGGAATAGTCAAAATTATTAAATAATAGTAGGCAGAAAATTTTAACAACATGTGTGTGCTGGCTAATTTAAATTCCTGTATTTCATTTCTGGAACATTATATATTCTCTTTCAGGTTCTTGAAATTCTTTGAACATGTGAAAACCGGTATGTGTTTATCTGTACACATTCATAAAGCATGGCCGCCGCTCTAGTGATGGACAGACGACATGACTGTCAAGAGACAGACTGACTTTCTTACCAAAGGAATAAATCTTCATGTTCCCGGAGGCAGTTTTGGTCTTAGGTGCAGAAGTTTAAAATCCCCTGAGAATGCTTCCTACAGCTACCGTTTCCTATATGTGGTAATATCCTAGGATGTGGGTTTCTTCTTTGCATTTTGTTTCAAGATCTACAAGAAAGTTTCGATTGAATATACTATTTGGAGATGTTGTCTTTTATCTTTTCTATCGATGGATTCTGGGTTGTAGACTCTCAGGCATTTTCTGATCCATCCCTCACAGTAAGGGCTGCAAATGAGATGAGTCTTCATCAGGAATGAAGGAAAGAAGACAGATAAGGTAATAGATGACTCCGTGATGTATTTATCCATGTGATTCTGAGATGACTGTTGTCATCAACCTGTATATAAACTTTAACTTTACAACAAAGTACACTCACATGAGTTTAAACCTTTGTACTTTTCATTGTGTAAATATTTGCAATAAAGAGAGCTTTCAAAGTAATAAAGTTGTGTGATGTGTGTATCTCTTTTAACAGATTCCCTTGTATAACTTAATAGAATATATAAATGGTTTTCCTTCAAGTTGATGTAATAAAGACAGTGACTCATATCAATATATGTAGTAATTTTGGCCTCTATAAAATTTAATATGTGCATATCTTGCCTAAACATCCACCACAATTACTTATGGGATACATCCTATACTTACTCAGTGTTTTTTCCTAAATATTGACTTTAAAATGCAGTTAGCAGAATAGATATTGAGGCAGATCGAGGGAGGGAGGAAACTGAATGGCAGGGGAGGTAGGGAAGGGAGAGGGTAGGAGGAATTAGGTAGAGTGGGTTTGGAGGAATTAGGTATAGTGAATGCAGGGAAAAGGGAATGGAAATCACAAGTGTGGGGTGCACATGTCTAGGAAGTGCCAGAGACCTGGGAAAGGCGAATCCCCAGGGTGTCTATTGGGGTGACTCTAGCAATGGGGATACAGATCCTTAATTGTCCACTTCTGTAGCCAGGCATGACTCCCAGTGATGTGACAAGGACAAAACCCACCCACAAAACATTCAATCCAAAGTGAACAAAGAATACAAGATCTTCAGAGACAAAGATAGAGCAGACATGGAAGGAACGTCCAAACAATGGTTAGCGCAGATTGAGACCTACCCCAAGTGTACCGTGCGTGACTTTCCGCCGGCAAGAAGCACAAGGACATTGAGAAATCCTTGCTATTACCAAACTGTATTTTAATCTTAAAGAGAAGCGCCCGCCGCGCCAACATGGCGCGCTTATAAACACCCTAGTGCGGCGCACCCACACATGATTGGTCGCTTACCCATGATCTCAATAGGCACGCCCCAGAGTGGGCAAAGACCTGGCACAAAGGCACTCTTGCACATGTGCACACAGTTAACTTCCTGAAAGGGGGCCGGCTGGCGCAGCGAAGGTTGGCGCCATCTTGTAATGGCGGAGGCTATCCTGGCCTTCCACGTGGGGTACAGTGGAAGCCAGCGCCATCTAGTGGTGGCAAATGTTATTGCGGCCCTCTACACCCGAGGGCAATCATTGATCCCTGACACTATTAAAGATTCTCTATCGTGCTTGCAGACAGATTCCTAGCATAACTGTCCTCTGAGTGACTCCACCCAACAGCTGAGAGAAACAAGTGTAAAGATTCACCACCAAACATTAGCTGGAGCTTGGGGAGTCTTTAAAAACACATAAACAAAAACAGGTGAAGAATCGAGGCCCAGATGGTATGACGGATTCCACAGGAAGACGAATATAGTCAACTCACAGCGACTCTTGGGGTTTGCCAAAGACTGAACCACAAACCAGAAAGTGAACGTGGACTGAACCTGAGCCCCCAGGACATAGGAAGGAAATGTGTAGCTTTGTCTTTTTACGGGTTCCCCCGACAATGGGTGTTGGCATCCCATGAAGATGGAGACCGATATTGGGATATAAAGTGAGTAAATAAATAAATGAATTCTAAAGACACGGATGTCCCATCTATAGACTACATGTTTTGGGAAAGCCCAATTCTAGTTGTTCAACACCCACATGAAGACAAAGCCTGTGGAGGGCCTATGCCCTTAGAGGCCATAATCCCTTTCATTCTGTTCTTCCATCAGAGTCCCAAGCTCCACCCGTGGTTTGGATAGTGGGTTTCTGCTTCTGTCTGAGTCAGCGGCTTAGTGGAGTATCTCAGAGGGAAGCCAGGATAGACTCCTGTCTGCAAGCATAACAGAGCGTCATTAATAGTGTCAGGGATCGGTGCTCATCCATGGGGTGGGTCTCCGTCTGCACTAACCATTGTTGGATCATTCCTCACTCTCTGCTCTATGCACGGCCCCTGCATGTCCTGTGGTCAGAATACATTTTGGGTCTAAAGTTGGTGTCTCTATCTCTCCATTTGGGTTGCTCTCGGCTCCAGGAGACGGCTTCTTCAGGTCCATATCACTGAGGCTGTGAGTCTCAGCTAATCAAACACCCATGATTCATGGGCATCTCTTACCCCAGCTCTCTGCCTCTTTCTGGATGTGACCTCTACCTCCCCACCCCATCCATCTAGACTGCTGTGTCTGGCCTCAGTAGCAGAGGATGTGATCACAGAGACTGGATATGCAATGTGAGGAGATACCCGTGGGGTCCCCTCCTGCTCAGAGGAGAAAGGGCTGGGGGAAGGATTGTGAGAGGGATGAACAGGAGGGGGGCAGTGTGCACCATGTAAAGTGCATAAATAAACAAATAACTATGGAAATAACTAAGTCTACTTGAAGGTAAGAAGCAGGTGTGTGTGTGTGTGTGTGTGTGTGTGTGTGTGTGTAACTAAGTGATTTGAAGGTTAGAAGCAGGTGTGTGTGTGTGTAAGTAAACTTGAAGGTAAGAGCTGTTATGCATGTGTCTGTGTGTGTGTATGTGTGTGTGTATATATATATATATATATATATATATATATATATATATACATATATATATATATATATATATATATATATAGAAAGTTAGAAGCTGGTGGCTGTGTGTTTAATATTAAATTATCACATTTGAGAAAACAGTGGTCTATGCAGAAGACAGGACAGCTTAGGAACTATACTTACAAAAAAAATGGCGTTTGCGGAAGATGAAGAAATGATTCATAGATTAATAGCATTATCTGTTCTTCCAGAGGACCCGGGGCCGATCCCCAGCTCCCGAGTGACAGCTCACAAGTGGCTGTAATTTCAGCATCAAGGAATCTCACACCCTCTTCAACCTCCTGGACACTAGGCATGGATGTGTTGCACAAGTGAACAAGCAGGTAAAACTCTTACATATGTACAACAAAAAGTATAAAAACAGAAGAGCAGTCGCTCGTTGACATAATTTGATTTTCGTGAATATTCATACTGATGATCACAGTCAAATAAAGACTTTATTGATCTATAGTGCAATCAAAGCCACTAAATGTTAATGATCACAGGGGTCACTTAAAATCTATTTATTTAAAAATTTGCAATAAAAATTATCAGTCATCAAATTAAAATTTTATTAATATACAAATTAATAAACATTATTATTCTCATATAGAGCTGAAAATAATACTTTCCTCATATTTGTTTGGCTTTTATAAATATTGCAGCTTGTGGTTAGTTTGTTGTTGTTTTTTGTAGGAGTTCATTTCCAGGTATTAGCCCATAAACTCTACAAACGCATGCAGAATACACTACAGGAACTTAGGCCCTCCTGTGTTGAATCCAGGAAGGTTGCCATTTGTTTTCCTTCTTGTCTGATCAATTTTCTCTATGTACAGTACAAGGATAATTTTGTTCTTGGATTCTTCCAGTTTTGTCAAGCTGAGAGCTGATAGCTGATAACTGGAGAATATTTAGTTTTTGAAGATCATTTTTGAAGCTATTTCCTGATGTATGCACTATCAGTGTTGTAGATTTTCAAATGCACGGCCAAATGAACAGCTATTATCAATTATAGCTACTATTATGCCTTATAAATACTGTTGTTTTTTCTTTTTTAAAGAAGAAGTCAGAAAGGGATGGTGTTTGGAGTAAGGTATTCTGTGGGGGAAACAGGAAGGAGGGCAGATTTTGAGACTTAAATAAATTAATAAAATAAGTAAATACAAAAAATAAAGCAGAATTCAACTATGCAGGAAAATCAGATTTAAATGATAGGAAACAGTATGGTTTTATATTGTAAACTAATTCCTGAATTTTATATACTTTAATCAATCTAATGACTAATTCTCAAAAAATCAGAAAAATGATAAAAAATGTTAAAAGTAACACAGTAGGTTGACCAAATCATAACAACAATCTTTCAGAACAATGAGTCCGAGGAGAATATAATTATTGTCTTTCTGTTTGGGTTTCTCATGCCTAAAACATTATTGTAGTTTTAGTGTCATGGTAATTTTTCTTAATGTCTTCCATATTTTCAGCACATTTAAATGGAATTTTATTTGTGTTTCATTATACTCATAAAGACTCAAGATTCTAATTTTGTTATTTTATTTTCTTGTTGAATAGCAACCTGAATCTAATTATCTGACACTAGCTGACTTTTATATTTGTATTCTGTCACTTGTAAACCTACTTCAATTCCTGTATAATGTGTGCATGCATGCTTGTGTGTGTGTGTGTGTGTGTGTGTGTGTGCATGTGTGTGTGTGTGTGTGCGCGTGTGTGTGTGTGTTTATCTGAAACTATGATATTGATGTTGAGAATCACCTGGCTGAAATTCTTTTCCTCCACCCTATAGAAATCAAACAGTGGAGGAAAGACGACTCCTGTTCCAAAATCATAGGCCCTGGGTGCCCAGAACTGACGTATGGACTAACCAAATGGTACACAAAGCAGAGGCTAATAATTCACTGTCCTGAGAACTACATATCAGTTCCAATCCAATGCAATTAATTTACATGTACTGAGGAATATGGAATTGTAGCATAACAGGCTGAGATCATTTACAAACAATTTCTGGTAGATTTCCAAATAGCTAAGGATGGATACAGAGAATCTTCAAGGCCCTGAGACATTAACATGTGGTTTAAACTCTGTCCAGAGGAAACCGCTTAAGTACTGGACTGATCTACTAAAGTAATTAAGTATCAAGCAAACATTACAATTGTTTGCAATTAAGCATTGTGGGGAATAAAGAGAAAACTCTAAAACAAAGTTATGTTTCTTAAAGTTTGTTTCAAGACACCAAGAAAGATCACAGTGGTTTTGTTTAGGTTCTTTCACAGACTTTGCACCTTTTTGAAAGAGCACTTTGGGATCCTTAATTACCTATTTATTATCAGAACTTTCTTCTGACCCAGAGTTGTTCGCAGTGCTGCCGTGACTTCTTGTTTCATTAAGCTATAGATGATGGGGTTCAGCATGGATGTCACTGTGGTATGGAAAATGACCAAGAATTTATCAACTCCTTGTGGGTGGTTAGATTTGGGCCTCAAGTAGTTTTGTCCCAACACTACAAGGCAGCCTATTCCCCTGAAACAATTGCCAAATGGGCACATACCTCACGACTCATTTGGGTTGCATAGTGAAGGTGGGACATACGGTGGCCAAAGGCCATGACTGCCAATAGGAAGCACTCAGTTATACGAAAAAGTGTGAAGAACAACATCTGTGGGGCACATCCCTCCTGAGAGATTCCTCAGATCTCACTTACACTTCTCTCCATATCTTGGGTGTGACAGAGCCAGTGTGACCAATTTCCAGGATACATAAGTTCCCCAGAAAGAAGTGCATGGGGGTGTGTAGAGATGGACGGGTGCAGATAGCAAAGGCCATGAGAGCAGAATGAGGGTGAACAGAGGGAGCATTTTCCAGGGACCTCACAGTTCTTGGCAATTGCAAAGCATTTGACAGACAAGCCCTTTTTCTGCCACAAAGAGCAATTGACACACTTGACACTCATCTCCAGAAACACAGAGCAGTAAGCCATTAGTAGGATTCTTGCAGATGAGAGATATTATTTTTTTTAGTATTTTAGAGGCTCAGTTACATCAGAGTCAAAGTCTTTGTCTGCAGTCACAAAAATCAAAGCTTAGAAAAGATTTTTTCTCACATAATTTCATAGCTAATACTTTCTCTCTTAACTCCAGGGGATTTTTCAAAGTGTGCTAAGCATTGAGCCAAGTGTCCAAATACTTACAATAGAAGGTGGAAACATGTAGTCCTGGCACTAATGAAGCTCATGCAGAAGGTTTACCTTGGGTCTGAGTTCAGTTTCACATGCTGTATAAGCAATCATTCAAACGAAGGAAAAGAAAACCTTGAGTGTATCTCGATTTTTACCCATTCTTATCATTAACTAGTTATCAATGTTATACAGAAAAACTGATCAATCCACTCATCTCTATGCTTTCCTGATGACACAGGTATAGTCTCTCCAACCACCCTGTGTGTGTGTTGGGCCCCGACTATCCTCTGATTATTATTATGAATATTCAAACCCACACAATAAAGGTATCATTTCCTCAAGACTCATTATTTTTGAAGATAAAGTAAAATCAAATAATCCTTTGATAAATAAATGATTACTGGTTTTAATACATAGACTTAAAGACAAGGCACATGTCGATGTCTGCACAGTAATGAGGTCGTCAGAGAAGATTTTTAAGATGTGTAATGTGAGCAATGAAAGTGAAGAAGGATCAACCAAAAACACCAGACCCCTTCATGCCACAACCTTCAATATGACAGCTGGCATTTGTAACTTAATAATTACTGTCTCTTTATAGAATATGTTTTCTTAGCAGACATATCACTGCATAGGCATTAAATGTCTTTTTTCTTTTTTTTTATTTTTTTTTTTATTAACTTGAGTATTTCTTATATACATTTCGAGTGTTATTCCCTTTCCCGGTTTCCGGGCAAACATCCCCCTCCCCCCTCCCCTTCCTTATGGGTGTTCCCCTCCCAACCCTCCCCCCATTGCCGCCCTCCCCCCATAGACTAGTTCACTGGGGGTTCAGTCTTAGCAGGACCCAGGGCTTCCCCTTCCACTGGTGCTCTTACTAGGATATTCATTGCTACCTATGGGGTCAGAGTCCAGGGTCAGTCCATGTATAGTCTTTAGGTAGTGGCTTAGTCCCTGGAAGCTCTGGTTGCTTGGCATTGTTGTACTTTTGGGGTCTCGAGCCCCTTCAAGCTCTTCCAGTTCTTTCTCTGATTCCTTCAATTGGGGACCTATTCTCAGTTCAGTGGTTTGCTGCTGGCATTCGCCTCTATATTTGCTGTATTCTGGCTGTGTCTCTCAGGAGCGATCTACATCCGGCTCCTGTCGGTCTGCACTTCTTTGCTTCATCCATCTTGTCTAATAGGGTGGCTGTATATGTATGGGCCACATGTGGGGCAGGCTCTGAATGGGTGTTCCTTCAGTCTCTGTTTTAATCTTTGCCTCTCCCTTCCCTGCCAAGGGTATTCTTGTTCCTCATTTAAAGAAGGAGTGAAGCATTCACAGTTTGATCATCCGTCTTGAGTTTCGTTTGTTCTAGGGATCTAGGGTAATTCAAGCATTTGGGCTAATAGCCACTTATCAATGAGTGCATACCATGTATGTCTTTCTGTGATTGGGTTAGCTCACTCAGGATGATATTTTCCAGTTCCAACCATTTGCCTACGAATTTCATAAACTCGTTGTTTTTGATAGCGGAGTAATATTCCATTGTGTAGATGTACCATATTTTCTGTATCCATTCCTCTGTTGAAGGGCATCTGGGTTCTTTCCAGTTTCTGGCTATTATAAATAAGGCTGCGATGAACATAGTGGAGCACGTGTCTCTTTTATATGTTGAGGCATCTTTTGGGTATATGCCCAAGAGAGGTATAGCTGGATCCTCAGGCAGTTCAATGTCCAATTTTCTGAGGAACCTCCACACTGATTTCCAGAATGGTTTTACCAGTCTGCAATCCCACCAACAATGGAGGAGTGTTCCTCTTTCTCCACATCCTCGCCAGCATCTGCTGTCACCTGAGTTTTTGATCTTAGCCAATCGCACTGGTGTGAGGTGAAATCTCAGGGTTGTTTTGATTTGCATTTCCCTTATGACTAAAGATGTTGAACATTTCTTTAGGTGTTTCTCAGCCATTCGGCATTCCTCAGCTGTGAATTCTTTGTTTAGCTCTGAACCCCATTTTTTAATAGGGTTATTTGTTTCCCTGCGGTCTAACTTCTTGAGTTCTTTGTATATTTTGGAAATAAGGCCTCTATCTGTTGTAGGATTGGTAAAGATCTTTTCCCAATCTGTTGGTTGCCGTTTTGTCCTAACCACAGTGTCCTTTGCCTTACAGAAGCTTTGCAGTTTTATGAGATCCCATTTGTCGATTCTTGATCTTAGAGCATAAGCCATTGGTGTTTTGTTCAGGAAATTTTTTCCAGTGCCCATGTGTTCCAGATGCTTCCCTAGTTTTTCTTCTATTAGTTTGAGTGTATCTGGTTTGATGTGGAGGTCCTTGATCCACTTGGACTTAAGCTTTGTACAGGGTGATAAGGATGGATCGATCTGCATTCTTCTACATGTTGCCCTCCAGTTGAACCAGCACCATTTGCTGAAAATGCTATCTTTTTTCCATTGGATGGTTTTGGCTCCTTTGTCAAAAATCAAGTGACCATAGGTGTGTGGGTTCATTTCTGGGTCTTCAATTCTATTCCATTGTTCTATCTGTCTGTCTCTGTACCAATACCATGCAGTTTTTATCACTATTGCTCTGTAATACTGCTTGAGTTCAGGGATAGTGATTCCCCCTGAAGTCCTTTTATTGTTGAGGATAGCTTTAGCTATCCTGGGTTTTTTGTTATTCCAGATGAATTTGCAAATTGTTCTGTCTAAGTCTTTGAAGAATTGGATTGGTATTTTGATGGGGATTGCATTGAATCTGTAGATTGCTTTTGGTAAAATGGCCATTTATACCATATTAATCCTGCCAATCCATGAGCATGGGAGATATTTCCATCTTCTGAGGTCTTCTTCAATTTCTTTCCGCAGTGTCTTGAAGTTCTTATTGTACAGATCTTTTACTTGCTTGGTTAAAGTCACACCGAGGTACTTTATATTATTTGGGTCTATTATGAAGGGTGTCGTTTCTCTAATTTCTTTCTCGGCTTGTTTCTCTTTTGTGTAGAGGAAGGCTACTGATTTATTTGAGTTAATTTTATACCCAGCCACTTTGCTGAAGTTGTTTATCAGCTTTAGTAGTTCTCTGGTGGAACTTTTGGGATCACTTAAATATACTATCATGTCATCTGCAAATAGTGATATTTTGACCTCTTCTTTTCCGATCTGTATACCTTTGATCTCCTTTTGTTGTCTGATTGCTCTGGCTAGAACTTCAAGAACTATATTGAATAAGTAGGGAGAGAGTGGGCAGCCTTGTCTAGTCCCTGATTGTAGTGGGATTGCTTCAAGTCTCTCTCCATTTAGTTTAATGTTAGCAACTGGTTTGCTGTATATGGCTTTTACTATGTTTAGGTATGGGCCTTGAATTCCTATTCTTTCCAGGACTTTTATCATGAAGGGGTGTTGAATTTTGTCAAATGCTTTCTCAGCATCTAATGAAATGATCATGTGGTTCTGTTCTTTCAGTTTGTTTATATAATGGATCACGTTGATGGTTTTCCGTATATTAAACCATCCCTGCATGCCTGGGATGAAGCCTACTTGATCATGGTGGATGAATGTTTTGATGTGCTCTTGAATTCGGTTTGCCAGAATTTTATTGAGTATTTTTGCGTCGATATTCATAAGGGAAATTGGTCTGAAGTTCTCTTTCTTTGTTGTGTCTTTGTGTGGTTTAGGTATAAGAGTAATTGTGGCTTCGTAGAAGGAATTCGGTAGTGCTCCATCTGTTTCAATTTTGTGGAATAGTTTGGATAATATTGGTATGAGGTCTTCTATGAAGGTTTGATAGAATTCTGCACTAAACCCGTCTGGACCTGGGCTCTTTTTGGTTGGGAGACCTTTAATGACTGCTTCTATTTCCTTAGGAGTTATGGGATTGTTTAACTGGTTTATCTGTTCCTGATTTAACTTCGATACCTGGTATCTGTCTAGGAAATTGTCCATTTCCTGAAGATTTTCAAATTTTGTTGAATATAGGTTTTTATAGTAAGATCTGATGATTTTTTGAATTTCCTCTGAATCTGTAGTTATGTCTCCCTTTTCGTTTCTGATTTTGTTAATTTGAACACACTCTCTGTGTCCTCTCATTAGTCTGGCTAAGGGTTTTCTATCTTGTTGATTTTCTCAAAGAACCAACTTTTGGTTCTGTTGATTCTTTCTATGGTCCTTTTTGTTTCTACTTGGTTGATTTCAGCTCTGAGTTTGATTATTTCCTGCCTTCTACTCCTCCTGGGTGTATTTGCTTCTTTTTGTTCTAGAGCTTTTAGGTGTGCTGTCAAGCTGCTGACATATGCTCTTTCCTGTTTCTTTCTGCAGGCACTCAGCGCTATGAGTTTTCCTCTTAGCACAGCTTTCATTGTGTCCCATAAGTTTGAGTATGTTGTATCTTCATTTTCATTAAATTCTAAAAAGTTTTTAATTTCTTTCTTTATTTCTTCCTTGACCAGGTTATCATTGAGTAGAGCATTGTTCAATTTCCACGTATATGTGGGCATTCTTCCCTTATTGTTATTGAAGACCAGTTTTAGGCCGTGGTGGTCCGATAGCACGCATGGGATTATTTCTATCTTTCTGTACCTGTTGAGGCCCGTTTTTTGACCAATTATATGGTCAATTTTGGAGAAAGTACCTTGAGGAGCTGAGAAGAAGGTATATCCTTTTGCTTTAGGATAGAATGTTCTATAAATATCCGTTAAGTCCATTTGGCTCATGACTTCTCTTAGTCTGTCTACATCACTGTTTAATTTCTGTTTCCATGATCTGTCCATTGATGAGAGTGGGGTGTTGAAATCTCCCACTATTATTGTGTGAGGTGCAATGTGTGTTTTGAGCTTTAGTAAGGTTTC
Organism: Rattus norvegicus; assembly: GCF_021556685.1. Taxonomy (NCBI): domain Eukaryota; kingdom Metazoa; phylum Chordata; class Mammalia; order Rodentia; family Muridae; genus Rattus; species Rattus norvegicus. The sequence continues at coordinate 6,563,835 of NC_141544.1, forward strand.
TTTTACGTATGTAGGTGCCCTTGTATTTGGGGCATAGATATTTAGGATTGAGAGTTCATCTTGGTTGATTTTTCCTTTGATGAATATGAAGTGTCCTTCCTTATCTTTTTTGATGACTTTTAGTTGGAAATTGATTTTATTTGATATTAGAATGGCTACTCCAGCTTGCTTCTTCTGACCATTTGCTTGGAAAGTTGTTTTCCAGCCTTTCACTCTGAGGTAGTGTCTGTCTTTGTCTCTGAGGTGTGTTTCCTGTAGGCAGCAGAATGCAGGGTCCTCGTTGCGTATCCAGTTTGTTAATCTATGTCTTTTTATTGGGGAGTTGAGGCCATTGATATTGAGAGATATTAAGGAATAGTGATTATTGCTTCCCGTTATATTCATATTTGGATGTGAGGTTATGTTTGTGTGCTTTCATTCTCTTTGTTTTGTTGCCAAGACGATTAGTTTCTTGCTTCTTCTAGGGTATAGCTTGCCTCCTTATGTTGGGCTTTCCCATTTATTATCCTTTGTAGTGCTGGATTTGTAGAAAGATATTGTGTAAATTTGGCTTTGTCATGGAATATCTTGGTTTCTCCATCAATGTTAATTGAGAGTTTTGCTGGATACAGTAATCTGGGCTGGCATTTGTGTTCTCTTAGGGTCTGTATAACATCAGTCCAGGATCTTCTGGCCTTCATAGTTTCTGGCGAGAAGTCTGGTGTGATTCTGATAGGTCTCCCTTTATATGTTACTTGACCTTTTTCCCTTACTGCTTTTAATATTCTTTCTTTATTTTGTGCGTTTGGTGTTTTGACAATTATGTGACGGGAGGTGTTTCTTTTCTGGTCCAATCTATTTGGAGTTCTGTAGGCTTCTTGTATGTCTATGGGTATCTCTTTTTTTAGGTTAGGGAAGTTTTCTTCTATGATTTTGTTGAAGATATTTACTGGTCCTTTGAGCTGGGAGTCTTCACTCTCTTCTATACCTATTATCCTTAGGTTTGATCTTCTCATTGAGTCCTGGATTTCCTGTATGTTTTGGACCAGTAGCTTTTTCCGCTTTACATTATCTTTGACAGTTGAGTCAATGATTTCTATGGAATCTTCTGCTCCTGAGATTCTCTCTTCCATCTCTTGTATTCTGTTGGTGAAGCTTGTATCTACAGCTCCTTGTCTCTTCTTTTGGTTTTCTATATCCAGGGTTGTTTCCATGTGTTCTTTCTTGATTGCTTCTATTTCCATTTTTAATTCCTTCAACTGTTTGATTGTGTTTTCCTGGAATTCTTTCAGGGATTTTTGCGATTCCTCTCTGTAGGCTTTTACTTGTTTATTAATGTTTTCCTGTGCTTCCCTAAGTGTGTTCAGGTCTTTCTTGAAGTCCTCCAGCATCATGATCAAATATGATTTTGAAACTAGATCTTGCTTTTCTGGTGTGTTTGGATATTCCATGTTTGTTTTGGTGGGAGAATTGGGCTCCGATGATGGCATGTAGTCTTGGTTTCTGTTGCTTGGGTTCCTGCGCTTGCCTCTCGCCATCAGATTATCTCTAGTGTTACTTTGTTCTGCTATTTCTGACAGTGGCTAGACTGTCCTATAAGCCTGTGTGTCAGGAGTGCTGTAGACCTGTTTTCCTCTCTTTCAGTCAGTTATGGGGACAGAGTGTTCTGCTTTCGGGCGTGTAGTTTTTCCTCTCTACAGGTCTTCAGCTGTTCCTGTGGGCCTGTGTCTTGAGTTCACCAGGCAGCTTTCTTGCAGCAGAAAATTTGGTCTTACCTGTGGTCCCGAGGCTCAGGTTTGCTCGTGGGGTGCTGTCCAGGGGCTCTCTGCAGCGGCAGCAACCAGGAAGACCTGTGCCGCCCCTTCCGGGAGCTTCAGTGCACCAGGGTTCCAGATGGTCTTTGGCTTTTTCCTCTGGCGTCCGAGATGTGTGTGCAGGGAGCAGTCTCTTCTGGTTTCCCATGCTTGTCTGCCTCTCTGAAGGTTTAGCTCTCCCTCCCACGGGATTTGGGTGCAGAGAACTGTTTATCCGGTCTGTTTCCTTCAGGGTCCGGCGGTGTCTCTGGCAGGGGTCCTGCCGCTCCTGGGCCCTCCCCCACGGGAGCCCAGAGGCCTTATACAGTTTCCTCTTGGGCCAGGGATGTGGGCAGGGGTGAGCAGTGTTGGTGGTCTCTTCCGCTCTGCAGCCTCAGGAGTGCCCACCTGACCAGGCGGTTGGGTCTCTCTCTCACCGGGTCTGGGAGCAGAGCAAATGTCTTTTTTCTTAATATTGTTCATGATATTCTATCAATCAGACTATTGCTTTAAATAAAGAAAACAAGAATAAAAGATGTATTGTCTGGATATGTAGTCCAGGCTAACCTGAAATTCCTAATTTCTCTCCCTCAGTCTCTTGAATGTGAGTATTCTAAGAGCAAGACATGGTGCCTGGCTTGATAGGAATTCCTTCCTATTCTTTCATCTCAACATCTTAAAATTCCACCAAACTACCTGTATTTCTGTACACATAGTATCTACACAGTTCATTCCTCTTTGCTCACTTTTGCATATGACACCTGCTGTGTGCTTGTTTGGTTACTTGCATGGAAAACTGTTCAATTCCAGCACAGCCATGTCTGTTTTCAAATATTGTCCTTCTCTTCTGTCTACAGTTACACTCTGTTTTTCACACGGTGACTGCTAAAGTAGCTGTTAGCTCTGTGGTGGTGACTCCTTCTCATCTTGTTCACATTGTAGCCTTACATGGAGACTGAGTATGGGCTGCAAAGTTCTTATCGTTATGTTCACCATCCTCACCAATCTCTGAGCTCTCGTGTAATGAGAAGCTCCAGGGTTTACCTTACTTTGGATCCTTGGGGATTCTGCCTGTCCCTTCCCATTGTATCTTCTGAAGTTCATTCTCATGTCTCTCATGTACTGGAATGTGGCAAACTCATTTTTCTCCTAGACTGATATCTTTCCCCTTCAAATGACATAACCTTTCCTGTTTTGTGGGGTGTATATGTCTTTGCTGAAGTTTGGGCTTTCTTGTCAAAAAATACTTTTTCCTGACAAGGGTAGAATAGGAGATACCAGCAGCCTATTAAGTTCTCTCTATACACTTGATATAATGAAATGTCAGAGATATGTGAGTAGATCAGTCGCATGGTTGATCCACAAATCAAATGTGAGTCTCCGTATTTCCAAATTATAAATACACATGTTACCTAGGTTTCCAAATACCATATAAGACACACACACACACACACACACACACACACACACTTACACATACACATGGACAAGCACTCACATGTATGCCACATACACATGTGTGCCTATACATTCATGGAAAACACAGACACAGAGAAACAGAATAGAGAAAGTGCACATGGAGATTGTACATGAATTAAAATGTTAGTATAAACAACAATGCAGGGTAACAGTATTTGTTTACATCCCATTTCACCATTTGGTCCCTTAAATATGCGACTAAGAAAAAAATGTATTCCCCATGAGTTTGCTTCTGTGTGAAATAAGTTAATTTCCCAAATCACTTAAGTTGATCTGGTGTTGAATGCTTGTCAGCTACATGGGACAAGAGCATGAGTGCATGTCTACACACAAACATTTAAGATTTACCTTTGTGTACACTCTATTTTGGGGAATTTCTCACCATAATACATAATTTTCGTTTCTATTCACTAATTGATCACTAGATTAATTTTCTATTGGGGATAATGAAAAACACAGCTCCCCAAACAACAACAACAAAAAAGCAAAACAATACAAAGTTTTCTCATGGGAGCAGATGACATAGTCAGGTATACTAGCTTATTAGATCTATTAGATTAGATCTGCACCCATTCATAAAAAACTTATAAAAATCTAAGTGTAGAGAACATACGACAGACTTAAAGCTCTGACAATTATGAAGCAGGAGGTCTGTTGTACATGCTTGACCACTCAGTAGACTTTGCTCTTGTAGAAAAATTGCTGGAATGAAGAGGATTCTATTGTGATGAATTTCGCACTTACTTTGATGTACTGTAAATATTTCTCCATATTAAAACAAACAAACAAAAAACAAATAAACCACCTTCCCACAGACAAAACAGAAAATGAATACTTTTCTAAATTTGAAATATTTTTAAAGCATCTTCCTTTTCATTAGTAGTTTCTGTATTTGTATATGTAGCTCTCTAGTTAGAGAGTGAGGCCTTGCCTCTCACAGTTAAATTTCCAGAAAATCAACTCAAAAACAAAAATTTTATATTTACATTTAATTTTGTACAATAAAAATTATTTGCGATTAATCCTGAGGCCGCAGGACTGATTGATACATCTGCGCACCTCAGCTCACATCCTGGGTGCAAGGAGAAATTGAACAGTGCCTCTGGACACTGGGATATAGGAACAGGAAGCCCCCTGTACCCATGGTTCTGTTCTGCACCCAGGACAGCACTGAACGGCCAAACAGTTCCCTGTACCCAAATCCCATGGGGGAGAATGCTGGACCCTCAGGGGTGTGGATAATCCTGAGAAGTCAGGGTAGAATACCCACCTCCCCACAGTACAGACCCAAGAGGGTATCACACAGAGTGAACTTTGCCCTTAAGAGGGCAAGGACATACAGGAGCAATCAGGGGCAGTAACCTTTGATTCCTGCCTGTGCCTAGAGCTGGAGAAATGTCTATAGGAGAGGCTACACTCAGGAAATCAGAACACCTGTTCCCAGGAAAGGCTGAAAGCAATCAGGAAAACAGTTCTACAACAGTGATGACACAGAGGACTACAGCATTGTCAAGTCACTCTCAGAAGCAACAAGACAAGCAAACACCAGAGACAACCCAATGACTAGGGGCAAGCGTAAAAACATAAGCAATAGAAGCCAATATTACTTGGCATCAGCAGAGTTCAGTTATCCCACCAAAGAAAATACTGGATATTTAAACTCACCAGAAAAGCAAGATTTAGATTGAAAATTGCAATTGTTGATAATGATGGAGTAATTTAAGAGAAACCTAAAGAATCCCCTTAAAAGAACACAGCAAAATCCAAGTGAACAAGTAGAATCCCTTAGAGAGGAAACACAATAATCCATGAAAGAATTACAGGAAACATGTCCAAACACTTGGACGACTTGAAAATAGAAATAGAAAGAATAAAGGAAGCACAAAATTGACAAATATGGAGATAGAAAAACAAAGGAAGAGACAAGGAGGGATAGATTCAAGAATCACCAACAGAATGCAAGAGACAGAAGAGAGAATCTAAGGGGCAGAAGATTCCATAGAAATCATCAACACAACTGATGAAGATAATGGAAAACAAAAAGTTCCTGGCCCAAAACATACAGGAAAACCAGGACAAAATACCTCCCATCACATAATAGTCAGAACACCAACTGCACAAAACAAAGAGAGGATATTAAAAGCAGTAAGGGAAAAAGGTGAAGTGACATATATAGTCAGACCTATAGGAATTACACCAGACTACTCACTAGAGACTATGAAATTGAGAATATCCCGGCCAGATGTCAAATAGACCCTAAGAGGGCACTATTGCCAGACCAGGTTACTGTATCCAGTAAAATATTAAATTAATATAGACAGAGAAATCAAGATATTCCATGAAAAAAAACAAATTTATGAAATATCTTTCAGCCAATCCAGGCCTACAAATGATAATAGATGGAAAACTCCAACACAAGGAGAGAAAATATATCATACTGAAAGCAAGAATATACATTCCTTGTAATGAATTCAAAACAGAGACAAACATAATTCAATCTTTAACAAGAAAAATAAAAGGAAGTGACCATCATTATACCTTAATATCCCTCAACATCAATGTGCTCAATTCCCCAACGAAAAGACATAGACTCACAGAATGGATACATAAACAGTATCGAGCATTTCACTGTAGGCAGGAAATACACCGCACGGACAAAGACGGATACTACCTCAGAGTACATGGCTGGAAAACAAATATCCAAGGGAATTGCCTGAAGAAGCAAGCTGAAGTGGGATTCTAATGTCAAATAAAATTGACTTTCTACCAAAAGTCTTTAAAAAAGATAAGGAATGACATGGAGGGTAAAGAGGATGATGACTTCACATTCATCCAAGGAGAAACCCACCAAGATGAACTCTCAATCATATGTATCTATGCTCCAAATGAAAGGGGACCTGCATTCATAAAAGAAACCTTACTAAAGCTCAAAGCATGCAATGCACCGCAGATGATAAAAGTAGGAGATTTCAACACCTCACTCTCATCCCTGGAGAGATCATGGAAACAGAAATTCAACAGAGATGTAGAGAAACTAACAGAAATTATGAACCAAATGGATTTAACAGGTATTTATAGAACATTCCATCCTACAAATAAAGGATATACACTTTTCTCAGAACCTCATGGAACCTTCTCCAAAATTAACCATATAATCGGTCACTAAACAGGCCTCAACATATGCAGGAAGATAGAAATAATCCCATGCATTCTATCAGATGACCACACACTAAGACTGGTCTTCATCAATAACAATAATGACAGAAAACTCACGTATACGTCGAAGTTGAACAATTCTCTACTCTATGACAATTTGGTCAAGGACAAAATAAAGAAAGAAATTAAAGACTTCTTAGGATTTAATGAAAATGAAGATACAACATTCCCAAACATATGTAACACAATGAAAGCAGAGCTAAGAGGAAATATTATAGCTCTGAGTGCTTGGGAGAAGAAAAAGGAGAGAGCATATGTCAGGAGCTTGTCAGCACACGTAAAATCTCTAGAACAAAAAGAAATAAGTGAACCCAAGAGGTGTAGAAGGCAGGAAATAATCAAACTCAGAGCTGAAATGAACCAAGTACAAACAAAAAGGACCATAGAAAGAATCAAACACACCAGAAGCTGTATCTTTGAGAAAAACAAGAAGATATATAAACCCTTAGCCAGACTAACCCGTGGTCACAGAGAATCTATCCAAATTAACAAAATCAGAAAAGAAAAGGGATCCACAACGACAGAATCTGAAGAAATTCCAAAAATCAGGAGATTCCACTATAAAGGTCTATATACAAGAAAACTGGAATATATGAAGGAAATGGACAATTTTGTAGACAGATACCAGGTAGCAAGGTTAAATCAGGATCAATAAACTATCTCAAAGATAGTTAGATAGGATAGATAAATCCTATAGAAATAGAAGCAGTTATTAAAGCTCTCCCAAGCAAAAAGAACCCAGTTCCAGATGGGTTCAGGGCAGAATTTTATTAAACATTCATAGAAGACTTCATACAAATATTGTGCAAAATGGAAATGGAGCACTACCAAATGCTTCTATGAAGCCGCAATTACTCTTATACCTAAACCACACAAAGACCCAACAAAGAAAGGGAACTTCAGACCAATTTCCTTTATGAATATTGATGCAAAAATACTCAATAAAATTCTTTCCAACCGAATCTAAAAAGCAATCATCCATCATGATCAGGAATGCAGAGATGTTTTCATATACAGAAAACCATCAATGTTATCCAACATGTAAACAAACTCAAAGATAAGGACACATGACCATTTAATTAGATGCTGAGAAAGCATTTGACAAAATTCAACACCCCTTCAGTGTAGGGAGCGTCTCGGTAAAACATAAATGGTGCCGACATCCAGTCTCCTCTGGTAGTAAACGATTTATTGCGCATGTGCAGGCTTGTCCCCTTGCCAGGGCGGCTGTAGGATAATGAGGTGATCCGGTGCCCTCCTGTGGTGATCAACGGTATTGCACATGAGCGTGTTTTGCACCTGGCGTCAGTTCGATGGTATGGTAATATGCTAATGAGGAATTCATGCTCTGCCTATCCCTGAAGGAAAAGTAGCAGGGGTGATAGTGGGGTGATTCGTGCTCCACCAATCCCTGAAGGACAATTAGCATAGCCACAGCCTGTTGTATATATAAGGCGAGCGCTTTTGCCACTCGAGGTCCCTGTATCAGCAAAAAGATAGTCCTGCCAGAAAGGCTGTAGAGAAGAATCCGACCGTGTGGTGTCTTCCTTGCCGGACGAGGTGGGCGTGAAACTTCAGAATACAAGTTGTGGAAAGATCAGGAATTGAAGGCCCATTTCTAAACATAGTGAAAGAAATATACAGCAAACCTCTAGATAACATCAAACTAAATGGAGAGTAACTTGAAGCAATCCCACTAAAATCAGGGCCCAGACAAGGCTGCACACTCTCTCCCTATTTATTCAAAACAGGACTCCATGTGATAGCCAGAGAAACCAGACAGCAAAAGGGGGTAAAAGGGATTCAAATTAGAAGGGAAGATATCAAAACATCACTATTTGCAGATGACATGATAGTATATAAGTAACCCCAAAAGTTCCACCAGAGAACTTCTTAACCTGATGAATAACTTCAGCAAAGTGTCAGGGTATAAAATTAACTCAAACATACCAGGAGCCTTCTTCTCCTCAATGGATAAACAGGCTGAGAAAGAAAATAATGAAATCACACACTTCACAATAGTCCCAAATAATATAAAATATCTTGGTTTGGGATTAACCAAGCAGGTGAATGATTTGTATGACAAGAAGATCAAGTCTCTGAAGAAAGAAATTGAGGAAGATCTCAGAAGATAGAAAGAGCTTCCATGCTCATGGATTGACAGGATTAATATAGTAAAGATGAACATTTTGCCAAAAGCAATATACACATTCAATGCAATCTCCATCAAAATTACAACTCAATTCTTTAATAGAGATAGAAAGAGCAATTTGCAAATTCATTTGGAATAAGAAAAAGCCAGGATAGCTAAAACTATCCTCAACAATAAAAGAACTTCTGGGGAAATCATCACCCCTGAATTCAAGCAGAATTACAGAGCAATAGTGATAAAAACTGCATGGCATTCATACAGAGACAGATGGATAGACCAGTGGAATAGAATTGAAGACCCCAAAATGAACCCACACACCTATCATTTGATATTTGGCAAGGGAGATAAAACCATCCAAATGAAGAAACATAGCATTTTCCAAATATAGTGCTGGTTCAACAGGAAGTCAGCATGTAGATGAATGCAAATTATACCATTTTTATGACCATGAACAAAGCTTAAGTACAAGTGAATCAAGGACCTACACATCAAACCTGATGCACTCAAACAAATAGAAGAAAAGGTTGGAAAGAGTCTCGAACACATGGGCACTGGAGAAAATTTCCTGAACAAAACATAAATGACTTATGCTCTAAGATCAAGAATTGACAAATAGGACCTCATAAAACAGCAACGTTCTGTAAGACAGAAGACACTGTCATTAGGGCAAAACTACAACCAACAGATTGGGAAAACATTTTTACCAATCCTATATCTGATAGTGGGTAATATCCAAAATATACAAAGAACTTAAGAAGTTAGATTCTAGAAAGCAAAAAATATACTAATATAATTGGGTACAGTGAGTTACAAAACATTCTCAGCTGAAGGTTATCAAATGGCCAAAAAACACCTAAATAAATGTTCAACATCCTTAGTCATCAGGGAAATTAAAATCAAAATAAATCTGAGATTCCACCTCACACCAGTGATAATGGCTAAGATATAAATCTTAGGTGACAGCAGATGCTGGCGAGGATGTGGAGAAAGAGGAACACTCCTCCATTGTTGATAGGATTGCAGACTGTACAACCATTCTGGAAATCGGTCTGGAGTTTCCTCAGAAAATTGGACATTCCATGAACTGAGGACCCAGCTATATCTCTCTTGAACATATACCCAAAATATGGTCCAACATACAACAGAGAAGTATATTCTACTCTGTTCATAGCAGCCTTATTTGTAATAGCCAGAAGCTGGAAAGAACCAGATGCCCTTCAACAGAGGAATGGATACAGAAATGTGGTACATCTACACTATGGAATACTACTCAGCTGTAAAAACAGTGACTTCATGAAATTCTAGGCAAATGGAATGAACTAGAAAATATCATCCTGAGTGAGGTTACTCAATCACAGAAAAACACACTTGATATGCATTCATTGATAAGCAGATATTATCAAAAAGCTTGAATTACCCATCATGCAATACACAGACCACATGAAACTCAGGAAGGATGACCAAAATGCAGATGCTTCACTCCTTCTTTAAAAGGGGAACAAAATACCCAGAGGAGGGGATAAGGAGGCAAACTTTATAGCAGAGACTGAAGGACCTGCCGTCCAGAGCCTGGACCACATGTAGCCCAGACATATACAGACACCAAAAGCAGATAAGATGGATGAAGCTAAGAAGTGCAGGCTGACAATGACTGGATATTGATCCCTCCTGAGAGACACAACGAGAATATGTCGAATACAGAGGCAAACGCCATCAGCAAACCACTGAACCAAGAACCAGACCCCAGTTGGAGGAATTAGAGAAAGGACTGAAAGAGCTGAAGGGATTTTCAACCCCATAATAATAACAATGTCAACCACCCAGAGCGTCCAGGGATCAAACCACAACAGAAAGACTGTACATGGACAGACTCATGGTTCCTACTGCATGGTGCAAAGGGTGGTCTTGCTGGAAACAATGGAATGAGAAACATTTTTTTCTGACATGGTTTGTCCCCCAGTGAAGGGGAATGTGGGGAGGGGTGGGGAGTTTTTGTGGGGATGTGAACTCCCTTATAGAAGGGTAGGGGAAGGGTTAAGGGGCTTATGGACTGGAAACCTGGGAAGGGAATAACATTCGAAATGTAAACAGGAAATACACAACAATGAGAGAGAGAGAGAGACAGAGACAGAGACAGAGACAGAGACAGAGAAGAAGCAAGAGAAGGGGGGAGGAGGGGGAGGTGGAGGGAGAGGTGGAGGTGGAGAGAAGAAGAAAAAGGAGAAGGAGGAGAAGGAAGATGGAGGAGGAGAAGAAGGAGGAGGAGGAGGAAGAGGAGAAGAAGAAGAAGAAGAAGAAGAAGAAGAAGAAGAAGAAGAAGAAGAAGAAGAAGAAGAAGAAGAAGAAGAAGAGGAAGAGGAAGAGGAAGAGGAAGAGGAAGAGGAAGAGGAAGAGGAAGAGGAAGAGGAAGAGGAAGAGAAAGAGAAAGAAGAAGAGGGAATTGAAACAGAAAGAAAACGAAACTTTCATTCTCCCCATTCCCTCTCTTCCTCAGCTGTTGTTGAGGCAGTCGTGTTAGTGAGACGTTATAAGTGTATTTTCTGGTGCTACTTTGAGACACCATCCCAAAGTAAACTTTAGTCTCTTACAATCTCCTTGCCCCTCTTCTGTAATGTTCCTCAGCCTTGAATCAAGTGACGTTTTGTAGATAGAGTCATTGACACTGGACTTGAAGTTTCTATCCTGCATTTTGAATGGCTGGGATTTTCACTGTGATCTTTGTTGCAGAGACTGTAATTAATTCTGTATATAAGGACACATGGCTTTGATTGTTGTTAGGTATGATACTGGCTTAAGTAAGTAAGAGGCTGTACATTCTCCCCCATAACCACAGCTTCAATAGCCTTATATACGTGGGTAAATTACCAGCACCATCCATGTTCACTGAACAGGACATAAGCAAAATTAGAGAGCTGTTGGCTATCACCAAGGTATTTATGCCACTGCACTGCCCTTATGGTTATCCTGCCATGTTGATCATTATGTTTTACAGGCATCATGTGAAAAATCACTTGAACCTGACAAGAATGATGATTGTAATCACAGGTTATACCAGAAATTAGACCTGTGCCTGGCACATCTTCCTGTATAAGAATATTGACTTTTTGATAGACAGGAGGATTTAAAAGTTAAATTTAGTCTTAACCAAAAAGAGGAAATTAAAAATTTCCTGCTATAGCATGTTTAATTAATTGAAGCAAAATAAAATCTATTTACTTGATGGTGTGGAAATATCATTTAACAATATAATACTAACTCCTTTTAAGTGATTAAAAGTCACAGATAGTTGTTAGCTGTCATATTGTGTAAAATTGGCATCAAGATTGTGACGATGAAATATTCTCTGTTTTATGCAAATGCATAGTAATAATTAACAAAATTTTGGACCAAACTTCATGCTTTAGGTAACTAATTGCATGTATTCAATTGTATCTAATATAATTTCATATTAGCTAGGTGTCAAATGCATAATAACTATGATTAAATTATTAATTAAATATTAAAATAAGCATAGTAGAGTTACCAAGTGGACATGGAAAACATATTATAATAATCAAAAAATATTTATTAAAAGCCAAATGATGAAAACATTTTATATATAAAAGCAGCCTGGAGCTAAATGTCACCTTAAAATGTCATAGTGTGTTCCAGTGAGGTGGTTTAGCAGATAAAATTTCATGCCATGAAAAACCAAGAACCTAAATTTGATACCTACACATATATGTTTGGAAGACTTCTATATTCACTACATGACCAGAATACATAAAAGCTTACACAGAATATTAATAATGAGATTAATGAGAACAATAATAATAAGAAAAAGTAAAAACAAAACTCTAGGAACATTTTAAAGAAATAATGTATTGTATTGGCCTTAAAATACGAAATTCAACACATTTTCTTAGTACATTGACTATGAAAAGAAAAACTAAAAGGCTTTTACTTCATTCTATATGAAAGCAAAATTACATGAGATGGATTTTGTAAAGAAATAGAGAACTGCACACTGTAAAATTAACATACTCATTGCAAAGGAAAGAAACAGACAGTAAACCAAGGTTCTATAAGTAAACATTTGAAGGATTTAGTGCATAATATTAACATATTTAATCCAACACATCTTACTATGATAAAGGAAAGAAAACTGGAAAAAATAATGCGTGAATGTAGTCTCAGCACCTAGAATGTGGCAAGATGTCTCAAGTTCAAAGATACCCTGAAATACATGAGAAAATGATAAATAGGTTGATTTTATTATGGAATAAGTATTGTAGTACTAGCTTAGTAGTTAAGAGCACTTACTGCTCTTAAGAGCAAACATGTTCAGTTTCCAACATCCATGAAGCCACTTGCAACCAGCTATAAAGCAGCTCCAGGGATCTGACATCTTCTGGTCTCCCCAGGTGTCTGTGTTCATGTGAACAAATCTATACATAGACGTTCACACATAACAGATCATTAAAATAAAAAAGATTCATGAATGTATTTTCTGCACATATTATGATTAGTAAGCCTTCTACATATGCAAATACAATTGATGCAAAGTAATAAGATTGGAAAAAATCACAAATACTATGAAGAGTAAGTTAAGGATTAATGCTTACACAGTTCAGTAAGCAAAAACTCTAAACTTCACGATTGAATTGCAATATAGATGTTAAAAAGTAACTAGCATTTGAATTTATTTTTATTTACATTCCTGCCATTGTGCCATGTCCCCTCCTCAGTTCCTGATCCCATTCCACCTCTTCCTCCCCTGACTTGAGGAGGAAGCTCCCCTGACCCTGCCAGGCACCATAATCCCTGCAACCTCAAGTCTCTCAAGGATTAGGCCAGAACAGGCCGTCCTCGGCTATACATGTGTCAGGGCATCACACCAGCTTGTGTGTCCTGCCTGGTTGGTGGCTCAGTGTCTGGGAGATCTCAGCGATCCGGATTAGTTGAGACTGTTGGTCTTCCTATAGAGGTTGTCCTCCCTTCAACTTCTTCAAGCCTTCCCCTAATTAAAGAACTGACAGAAGTCAGAGACTGATACCTTTTTAAAAGATGTGTACCATTTAATTTTGAATGGCATAGTATGGGTTCTAATATAAAATTGATGGCAATATATATTTATTAGAGTCTTCTGAGATGGAAATTTGGCAATATTTATACAAGTATCGCATTACTTAACAGCCTTGACATCATTCCAACAACGTGTTTTGTAATTTATACAAAATATAATGTAAATAATCACCATTGAGTACTGTGCCTAAGTCAGTGTCCATGCTGATTTTCTGTAGCGAACTTTAGCTAATGAAAATGAAAATAATCTGAAAGGCACAATTAGGTTATTATTTAAACAAATGAGTATACTACCATTTATTAAATGCATGATATTCCATGAAGATTCCCCATGCACATATATTCAAGACACATTGTTAAACGAAAAACAAATGACAGAATATTGCATTATGTGATCAAATGCTCTGGGTCCTGCTAAGACTGAACCCACAGTGAACGTGATTTTTGGGGGGAGGGCGGAAATGTGGGGAGAATGGGGAGGGGAACACCCATAAAGAAGGGGGAGGGGGTAGGGGGATGTTGGCCCATAAACCGGGAAAGGGAATAACACTCGAAACGTAAATAAGAAATACTCAAGTTAATAAAAAAAAGAAAATGAAAAAATGACCTGTTCTGTCCCACGGTAAGGAGAAACCTGCCTGCACCTTCTGTTCTTTCCAGTTCTTCTCTTTTCCTCTTCTCCTCTGCAGATTGCTCTCTCATGTTACCTATAGTCTCTAAGTTATTCCTCTATACATTTCTTCTCAGCCCAGATCTTTTGGCTCAGTTCTCCTAAGCTCAGTTCTCCTTAGCTCAAACCGGACTTTTCAGCTCAGCCCCTCTACAGCTCAGTCCATCTGTCTCTGTCCTTCCCGTTCAGTCTTTCTCCATCAGTCCTTCTGTGTGTCTTCTCTTTCTCCTCAGCGCTTAAACATATTTCAGAATACATGATCCCGTGTTACTATCTTCATCACAAGTTCATATGAAAAATCAAAGTATAAATTGAAATATAATTTACAATGAGAATTTTTACATGAATATCCATCAGGAGTAATTATCTGGCTAAACATTCATCACCAGTGTCAGCTCTACAGGTTCACTGAAGCTAAAACCATAGATGATAGAGAAGTTATTTACAGATAAACCCAGTCAGTATCTTATCATCTGTCCTTGCACCTGTAACAAATCGTTTGTTCTCTTTTTATGACTCTTGATGACTGTTTTACAACCTCTTGGAATGTGTTCTGAGTAGGAGAAAGTCTGTTTACTATCTCAGAACAATTAACTGGTGACACGTGGGAGACTGGCAGAGTTGTCACTGCAATTCTGACTATTAGAAAGAGACTTATAGCAGTCCCACTATAAAAGAGCTTAATAACCATTGATATAATTTTAGGAATTATTGTAGGATCATTATTAAGAATAAAGATTCATCTATTTGTCTGTATAGCATCACTACGGGACAGTACAACTTCGTAGGCCTGCAGAGATCTGCTCCAAAGGGGTGTGCTCTTACTCAATGATTGTTATATATGTCTAATAATACCAACAAGAATAGCATTTTAATAGCAGGAAACTTTCCCAAAATGAATCCCTTACAGCCTTTCTTAATAAGGGCGAACCAGTTGTGGATTATAAAATAATCCGAGGCTGTCCATCTCAGGATGATCACATGCTAGTTATTAGCTTGTCCTGTTATGGCTCCTGACACTTTCTTCTCAGTCTCACATCGTACCTTCTCCAAAACTGATAATATGATCCATCACAAAACAGGCCTCAACAGATACAAGAAGATTGAATTAATCCCATGCATCCTATGAGATCACTACAGACTAAGAATGGTCTTCAATAACAACAAGAACAACCAAATACCCACATATACATGGTAACTGAGGAATGATTTACTCAATGAGAACTTGTTCAACGAAGAAATAAAGAAAAAAAATTAA
Source organism: Rattus norvegicus (assembly GCF_021556685.1). Lineage (NCBI taxonomy): Eukaryota > Metazoa > Chordata > Mammalia > Rodentia > Muridae > Rattus > Rattus norvegicus. The sequence goes on from NC_141544.1 coordinate 6,579,446, forward strand.
AGACTTTTTAGAATTTAATGAAAATGAAGGCATAACTTGGGAACACAAAAAAGCAATGCTAAGAGGAAAGCTCATAGCTCTGAGAGCCTCCACAAAGAAACATGAGCTATGATACACTAGCTGTTTGACAGAACACCTGAAATCTCAGAACCAATAAAAATCCAAATACACCAAGAGGACTAAACAGCAGGAAATAATCAAACTCCGGACTGAAATCAACCAAGTAGAAACAAAAGGAATTATATAAAGAATCAACAAAACCACTAGCTGGCTCTTTGAAAAATCCAGAAATAGGTAAATTCTTTATATTCAAATTAAAAATAACAAAATCAGAAGTGAAATAGAGATATAACCATAGAAAATGAGGAAGCTCAAAAAATTATCAGATCCCTATACTTAACAAAACGGGAAAGTAAGGATTAAATGGATAATTTTCTAGACAGATACAAGTTACCAAAGTTGAATCAGTATCAGATAAACCATCTAAATACTCCCATAATTCGTAAAGTAGTAGAAGCAGTCATTATGTCTCCCAAACAAAGATCCCAGGACCAGAAAGGTTTAGTACAGAATTCTCTGAGACGTTCATAGAATACCTAATACCAATATACTCCAAACTATTCCACAAACTAGAATTAGAAGGAACACTACACAGTTCCTTCTCTGATACCACAGTTATGCTTATAAGTAAAGCAAGCAAAGACCCAACAAAGAAAGAGAATTTCAGACCAATTTATTCATGAATATCCCTGCAAAAATTCTCAGTAAATTACATGCAAGCCAAATCCAAGAAGACATCAAAACAATGATCCATCATGGTCAAGTAGGCTTCATCCTGGAGATACAGGGATGGTTCTATATACAGAACCTGATCACTAATCAAACTAATCTCATTATAAATACAAATTCAATGAAAACAAAACAAGCAATCATCTCATTAGATACTGAGAAAGCATTTTACAGAACCTACCCCTTCATGTTAAAAGTCTTGGAAATATCAGAAATTCAAGTACCATACTGAAGCACAGTAAACACATTATACAGCAAACCAGTAGCCAACATCAGACTAAATTGACAGAAGTTTAATGCAATCCCACTAAAATCAGGAACTAGACAAGGACACCCACTCTCTCCCTACATTTTCAATATAGTGTTCGAAGTCCTCGCCAGAGTAGTTAGAAAACAAATGGAGGTAAAGGGATACATATTGCTAAGGAAGTATTCAAAATGTCACTATATGCAGATGATCTGACCCCACAAATCCCACCAGTGAACTTCTAAGCCTGATAAACAACTTTAGCAAAGTGGCAGAGTATAAAATTGATTCAAACAAATCAGCAGCCTTCCTCTATCAAAAGAGAAACAGGCTGAGAAAGAAATTACGGAAATGACACCCTTGACAATAGTCAGAAAGCATATAAAATACCTCAGTGTGACTCTATCCAAGCAATTGAAAGATATATTTGACAAGAACACATGTCTCTGAAGAAATAAATTGAATATCTCAGAAATTAGAAAGATCTCCCATGTTCGTGTTTTGGCAGGATCAATATTGTATAAATGGCCATTTTGCCAAATGCAACCTACAGATTCAATGCAATCCCCATCAATATTCCGACTCAATTCTTCACAGTCATAGAAATGGCAGTTTGCAAATTTATTTGGAATAAAATTAATCCCATGATTGAGAAAACTATTCTGAAAAATAAAAGCGTTCTGGGGAAATCACCATCCCTGAGCTCTAGTTGTATTACAGATCAATGTATGATCGAAAACTGTATTGTATTGGTATTGAGACAAGCAGGTAGATCAATGGAATAGAATTGAAGACGCAGAAATGAACCCACACAGCTATGGCCACTTGAAAATTGATAAAGGATCTAAAACCATCCAGTGGAAAAAAAGATAGCATTTTTTAAAATATGTGCTGTTTCAACTGAAGGGAAGAATGTAGAGGAATGCAAATCAATCCATTCCTATCTGCTTGTCCAAATTTCAAGTAAAAGTGCATTAAATACCTCCACATAAAACCAGATACACTGAAATTAACTGATGAAATAGCAGGGAAAAGCCTCGAACACATTGGTACTCGGGAAAATTTCCTGAATAGAACACCAAAGGCTTTTGCTCTAAGATCAAGAATCGACAAATGGAACTTCATAAAATTTCAAAGTTTCTGTAAGGCAAGGGACACTGTCATTAGTTTCATACAACAACTAACAGATTGGGAAATGATTTTTCCCAATCCTACATCCAATAGAGAGCTAACATCCAATATTTACAAAAAACTCAAGAAGATTTACTCCAGAGAATCAAATAATCCTATTTAATAGTGGGCTACATTTCTAAACAAAAAATTCTCAGCTGATGAATGCTGAATGGCTGAGAAGCACCTAAAAATGTTCAACATCCCTAATCGTTGTGGAAATGCAAATCAAAACAATCCTGAGACCCTACATCATACCAGTCAGAATGGCTAAGATAAAAAGTCAGGTGACAACAGACTCTGTCAAGGGTGTGGAGAGAAAGGAACACTCTGTCCCTGTTGAAATTGCAAGCTCTTAAAACCACTCTGCAAACCAGGCTGGAGGGTCCTCAGAGAATTGAACATAGTATTTACTACCTGAGGACCTGGCTGTACCATTCGATGGCATATACCCAAAACTTGCTGCAACCTACAACAAGGACACGTGCTCCACTATGTTCATAGCAGCCTTATTTATAACAGACAGAAGCTGGAAAGAACCCAGATGTCCCTCAAAAGCGACACAGATTCATATAATGGGGTCCATTTACACAATGGTGTGGGACTCAGCTATTAAACAGAATGACTTCATGAAATTCATAGGCAAATGGATCAAACTAGAAAATATCATCTTGAGTGAAATAACACAAACACAAATAAACGCACATACATTGCATGCACTCACTGGTAAGTGGAAATTAGCCCAAGATCTCAGAATATCCACAATAAACTCACATACACTCTGCAGCTCAACAAGAAAGGACAAAGAGGGACAGCTTCAATCCCAATTAGAAGGGGGAAGAAAATTATCATGGGAGGCACATGGAGGAAGGACCGTGTGTGGGAGAGGGGAGTGAAATGGAAATACAGGAGAGCAGGATCAGATGTGGGGAGAGACAGGAGAGAAGCACAGAGGACCAGGAGAATGAGTATAGAAAGAAGGAACAGTGGAGGACGGTGTAACCTCTACAATGTCCCAGATACTAGGGATGCGACAGGTTCCCTGGACCCAATACTGATGACATTGGCCAACACACACAACAACAGTGAGATTGAACCTGAAGACTCCACCTGCAGTAGATAGACATGACCACAGTGTAAGGATGGGACCACTCACCCATCTCTTATTAAATCAGAGTTATCCCTGTCTATTGAAATGCAGGGTAAATATGGAGCAGAGGCTGAAGGAAAGGCCATCAGGAGATCTGCAGACACAAAAATGGACACTGTTGCTGATGCTGAGATGTGCTTGCAAACAGGAGTCTGGTGTGGCTGTCCTCTGAGAGGCTCTGCCAGCACCTGACTGACACAGATGCAGATATTCACAGCCAACCATTGAACTGAGCCTAGAGATCCCAATGGACGATGTAGGGGAAGGGCTGAGGGAGCTGAAGGAGACTGTAATTAACAACAATATCCATTAACCAGACCCCTCAGGGCTCCCATGGCCCTAACCACCAACCATAGATTATACATGGTCTGGTACCCTACGTATGTAGCAGAGGACTGCCTCATCTCACACCAGTGGAAGGGGAAGCACTTGGTCCTTTGGATGCTTGATGTCCCAGAGAAGAGTGATTCTAGAGGGTGAGGAAAGAATGAATGGGGCTTACGGAGTCACCCTCTTAGAGACAAAGAGGAGGAATATGTGAAGGTGGAGTTTATGGAAAGAGGGTAATATTTTATATATAAACAAATACAATGGTTAATGATACTAATAATAAAGGAGTGGTGTTTTCCATACATTATTTTACTCCACAGGTTAGCTTGGATCATTTATTGTTGCCTAGATGCGTATTTCTTCCTACAGTTCATTATTTCTTGTTTCTCTGAGGAGTGTAGACTTAGATCTTCCTCTTCATTCAAAGAAGGCATAACACTTAACTCCTTTCTCCAAGCAAAGGTGATTGTAGATATATCTGTAAAAGGCAGGAGGCATTTGTACAATTTAATTTTGGGTCACCAAAAGAATTATTTACAAGCAAAGCTTGTAACACAAACTGTTTGTATTCAATCAACTTACCAGAATTGAAAGCATCCCAGGACTTCTGGCCAGGAAACTGCATACAATGTCAAGAGACATTTAGAATTTCAATATATGTGACTAGAGAAAATACTTTCCATTGTGTAGCATACTCAATATTTCAAAAATATCATCACGGAAAGAATATTAAGAGCTTTAGGACAAGAAAAAATAGTGAGTGAGACATCAAGGTAGAAGCGTCACAGTAACACCTGGAACTCACATGGAATTCTAATATCAATCCCATGCATTCTATGCTCTATTCACATCCTATCACATGTTCATCCCCTAACACAGTCCATCAGTGATTTTCTAGTCCCTGCAGTCTCTGAGGAGCAAGGGTCTGGATCAGCCTTTCCCACTCGGTCATGAGGCTCCAAGACACATCCCTGCACCAAAGCTTGTGTAAGAGGCGCTTGACCGCACAGTCTCCGAAGCGCCCTTTGCCCTTTCCATTCATGTTGCTCCTTCAGGAATCACTTGTCACGACCCCTGACAGTGTGCACAAAACAGGTAGCACTCCGGACTCAAAGGAAGACAGTCGACATGGTTCCTCCTCATTCAGAAAGCTTGGATGATCGCGCACTACTACAAACAGAACTGACATGTGAGGCAGCTCCTGGCTGGGCCGTGCAGACCTGGCGACTGCCCCGTGCAGACCTGGCAACTGCCCCGTGCAGACCTGGCGACTGCCTCATTCAGACTTCGCAACTGCCCCATTCAGACCTCGCGACTGCCCCGTGCAGACCTTGAGACTGCCCCGTGAAGACCTCGAGACTGCCCCATTCAGACCTCGCAACTGCCCCGTGCAGACCTCGCGACTGCCCCGTGCAGACCTCGCAACTGCTCCGTGCAGACCTCGAGATTGCCCCGTGCAGACCTCGCGACTGCCCCGTGCAGACCTCACGACTGCTCCGTGCAGACCTCGAGATTGCCCCGTGCAGACCTCGCGACTGCCCCGTGCAGACCTCACGACTGCTCCGTGCAGACCTCGAGATTGCCCCGTGCAGACCTCGCGACTGCCCCGTGCAGACCTCACGACTGCCCCGTGCAGACCTCGCTACTGCCCCGTACAGACCTCGAGATTGCCCCGTGCAGACCTCACGAATACCCAGTGCAGACCTCGCTACTGCCCCGTGCAGACCTCACGACTGCCCCATTCAGACCTCGCTACTGCCTCGTGCAAACTCGAGGACAGCCCCTCTCGAGCTGTGGTTGTTTCCTGAGATCAATGGTCACTCGAGATTTCCCTGCTTTGCCTTCCGGACTTGTCCACAGTTCTTGGGAGAGAGAGAAATACTCAAAGGATACAGCTCGACTGATGCTCACCATGACTCACCACTGCCGAGTACTTTCACTGCCCCTTCACGGGGTAGTGTTTAGAGAGGACAGAGAGCCTCATCCCGGACTTTACCCTCTGACAATGCCCCAGCGATTTCCCAGCCTCCATGGCCTGGGAACCCCTTCAGAGTCCCCTGAGATGATTATAACCCCGGAGTGCAGCAGGGGAATCAGTGGAAGGATCCGCAGCCTCCTCAGACTGGAAGCCCATTCAGTGTCCCCCAAGCGGATTATAACACCGGACTCCAATGGGGGAAGCACTTGAGGGTTCCCAGCCTCCGCCCCCTGAGACCGCCTTCCGGGTCCCCCAACCGGATTATAACATCCTACCCCAACGCGGGAAGCACTTGAATAGCAGAGACCCGAGCTACTTTGCACCTCCGGGACTACTTAGACGGACTCGACACAAGTTCAGAAGCTCAAAACCTATGAAGACCAGAGATTCAAAAACCTGATGCTCGTGTTACAGAAATGCTTCAGAAACTCAAAGATCATATAAAGGCTTCAGTCAGTAAGAGGGCCCTAGACCCCAGAAGGGAAGTGACAGAGAAGAAGAAACGGACAGTTCCACTTCCTCTGAGGGTTCCTGAGGGCATGAGTAATCCACTGACCAAGGATAGCAGATCACTGAGTAACCCACTTGCATAATATATATGGCGTATGTCTGTAGTATGTGTGTAGTATGTATGTGTGTAATTTGTGTATATATATGTAGTATGTATGTGTGTATGTATGTATGTATGTATGTATGAATGTATGTACACCCATGTGCAGTGACCCACGGAGGTCAGAAGAGGACATCAGACTCCCTAGAGTTGGGGACCATCTGATATAGTTGCTGGGAACTGAACCCGGGTCCTCTGAGAGGAATGCAAACCATCTTAACTGACATTATTTCAGTTTCCCATCATTTGTGAAACATCTCACCATCCATTGTGTCTTGTACTATGCAGTGTTCGTTCCTTAGTGCAATGGTGTCCCTTCAGTCAGACTGGGTTGTGATGGTCTGTTGAACATGTAAGTCCGTCATGGCAGAAGGATAGCGTGGGGGGGGGGTGTGCTCTGATGCAAAGAGGGACATTACACTAACTGCTCAGTCACTGTCTCTGCTGGCCTGCACTCTGCAGCATGTGCCTCCTGTGAAGCCAACAGCTTTCCGTGTTGCCTGAGCTGACAGCCCTTGCAGCCTCCTCTAGGTCCTCCTCTGTACATCCCCAGGGGATCATCCTGAGTGATCCCTGAAGGGAAATCCCTGATAAAAATTCCCCAGTGCTTACTAGAACCTCAGGCTAAAGCCCAAACTCCTGGTTGGGAAATAAAACCAGCTCCCAGTCCACCACAGCCTGACATCGGGACCCATCCATCCTGCCTGCCATTCAGCCCATTAACACTTCTATTCTGATAGGGTCGATGATCATATTGGATTAGGGGCCCAGCACACTCCAGGGTGGCCTTCATTATAACCACTTACATCTGCAATGACTCTACTTCCAATGGATATCACAGCCTGAGCAGCCAGGAGTTAGGATGAAAAGAGAGGGTGGTGCACAAGCCAGACATTAACCCTGTCGAAGATATTGACTTACTTTATTAAATGATAAAAAAAAATTTATAAAAAGTTAGCAGAATCGCACCCGAAGAATGGGTTAGCACTTTCATGTTTATGATTCCTTCACATGCTCTTTATAAGCATCTACTACCTCCAGGGACTCAGATAAGCCAGAATTGATTCCCACATTCCACTCTAGATAAGTCACAGGTAATCCGTCAAAAACTGCTAAGCTGAGACTTTAGGAAACCTGTTGGAGACATCAGTTCAGGAAGCCAAATGTCCCGGCCAAGGCCTTCGAGATGGGGCTTCACAGAGATGGCAGATTTGGAAAGACGACAAGGTTGAAGACGTGATGCCTTTCTTGCTAAGGAATTGGAGACCTGCCCTTCAGAGAAGATGGCTTCAAAGAATGGAGACTCCAAGCATCTCTCCTTGGAACAAGTGCTTGTTCCTATGGGGGTTGGGGAGGATGGCTGCATTTCAACCTCAGGCACTGGAGAGTGACGGTTCCAGAACTTCAGGAGTCGGCTCAGTGTGCGATGACTTAGGTGGAGAACCACTAGCTTCCTCACTTCAACTAGACCAAGGAAGGATGCTCTGCTCTGTCTCTCTGCCTTGGAAAGACTCCTAAATCCCTTTTATTCATGCCCAAGGCTTCCTATTTTCCTAACCTGTTTGCTACTGAGTCAGCTGAGGTATGTTGACATACCTCACTTTGTGCGAGCTTTCCTTAAGAGCTCTAAACACACAACTCATCCTGTACACTCCATTACTATGTTTCTATTTACTTGATTTTTTTTCAACAAAACATGAGAAGGAAGTGGATTTCTCAAATGCCTAATGCTTGCAGTCTTCTAAAGTTGAGGCCCAGGTGAACAAAATGAATTGTGTGCAGTACCTCACACAGACCTTTATGCCTATTTTCTTGGGTTTTAATGATGTTTAAAATCAATCTGGGGGTTGAGTTAAGTAAATTACAAAATAGTAGCAAGAACGATCCATCGTGTATCTCTGTTAAGGTTTGTTTTATTCAAAGTGACAAACGCTCCTCCCATGACTCCATATTTAAGGAGGTAAATAGGTGAGCTAGGTCCATAAAACGATGGCCTTAGTACCCAGGGCTGGTGGTAGTCTTCCCCAGTTTGTCCTTCAAATATGTCTTGCCACCAACCCGTTGTACCTGCGGTTCACAACCTGTGTGTGGGTCATGATCCCTTTGACAAACTTCAGTCTCCAAAATGATTACCGACTATGATTCTTTACAGTAGTGAAATTACAACTATGAAGAAGCAACAAGAATAATTTTGTCATCAAGGGACGTAACAACATAGGAACTGTCTTAAAGGGTGACAGCATTAGGAAGGTAGATCACTTAATTATAGTCCAAGGAAGAGCGTCTAGCTATGGGCCAAGTAAACAAAATACAGGATCTCCAGCATGCCAGAAACATGGGATAAAGTGGAAGCTGGGGAGATAGTTTTGTGGGAATCAGTTGATTCCAGATTGTCAAATTGGGAAAAAAAAAGAGAAAGAACCAGCACCGTAATGTCTCTCTTACTCCATGTTACATTCTTACCACCAGCCACTCTCTTCTCTCAGTGTATAGACCAACTTCCCTGTATGGCAGAACTGAAGAGTAACTACTGTCACCAACATGAATACTTGAGGATATGTGACAAGAAATGAATACATTCTACAGCTCCCAACACCGAGCAAAAGCATTTTAGTGTGTGCTACACTTACTGGGAGACTGTCAGTCACTGGCCATTTCATGGGTCACAGTAGACCACAGAACCAAAACGTCACAACCTACATATCATCTCCTCTCAGCAGGAGACATAGCCCTTTCTCAAAACCCATGAATCTATCTGTACACTTAGATTTTTTCAAAACCTACTTTATTTCGGTTTCTTAAACCTTCTAGCCCACCAACCAGAGGTAGCAGAGAAAGTTGATAGGAAAAGAGAGAGAGTTGTGGACCTATTTAGAAGTAATTCTTTGGGGTAACTCCAATCTTCATTGTGCAGTACGATCCAATAGCAAACGCAAAATATGAATCAGTAGCAGTGCCTTGATCTGGCAGAGACCACAAGGCTCTAACCAACAAGAAGCATCAGAAGAAGCCAGAAGCAGCCTGGATAGCACAGGTTCTTTTGTGAATTTCTCATTACAGAATGAAGACCAGCAAAGACCACCGAAACCTTGCAAGGTGTAGCAATGTAAAGATGTCCTCTCCCTCTCTGTGCGATTACATTTATGTTCTACATAAACATCCTGTCACCCTTCAAGCGTGTGCTCCAGCGAAATATCACATGCCTTCTCATGTGTCTGCTTCAACAAAACATGCTCTCCTAACATAGCTTCCAGAAAAACATCCTATGACACAAGTGAGATTCCATAGATACCAAAATGTTTCTACTTCATCTAGTCTTGTCTCACACTTGGCCATGACATCACAAAACATATAATGGCCATCTTGCAAGGCTCCTAGGCCTCAGCTCTACCAGCCGCTGGAGCTTCTGCAAATGCACTCCATGAGACTCAGACCCTTTTGTGAGCACAACCTTCAGTTATCCCCGTAGACATTGTGCTCTCTCCGTCTTTGCTCTCAGCCAATAGCTGTCCATCTTCCAGCCAACTCAGCTGTGACAAGAAAATCCCTCATTAATAAAGCCAATGAATTTGACTTGATTTATTTTCCCTGACAGAATGGAGTGTTCTCCCTGCATTGTTACCCTGGTGTCTGAGTCATCTGTAATAAAACGCACTACTATTAAGATAAAAGTCAAAGGAACTATGACAAATAGCAAATCACACGACAAGCATCACAGTTGGCCAAGCCTTTTCTGCAGCTTTATTGAAGTATAATTTACATACTTAAAAATCCGCCGGTTGTGGTAGCGCACGCGCCGGTTGTGGTGGCGCACGCCGGTAGGATTTGCTGAAGGAGGCAGAGGCAGGAGGATCACGAGTTCGAGGCCAGCCTGGGCTACACATTTTAAAGGGGTTGGGGATTTAGCTCAGTGGTAGAGCGCTTACCTAGGAAGCGCAAGGCCCTGGGTTCGGTCCCCAGCTCCGGAAAAAAAAAATCCATTTATTTTAAGTCTGTAATTTAATGATTTTACAGCAAAATTTATAGCTTCCTTCCCTTTTTTTAAATACTCATTTCCCACTATTTCATACGATATCGAAGTCTATTAAAAACACAGAAGTGAAGTCAGAAGGACCAGAGCAGGAAGTAGGACGTTCTTGATTTGCTAAGATTACAGATACATTGGCAGAATCGTCTTGATAAAACCACTCGGGAAACATTGGGTCTTCTCTTAGTGTGCAGCCTCCAGACAAAGAGTTTAAAGGATTAAGTCATGGGTCCTCCTACATCAAATCCGGACCTGACCTGGTGTGGTCAGCATCACTTTTGGCTACTTTCATTATAATCCCATTCATCACTCTTACACGTTGCCTAGCAACTCACATAGTAAACAAACTTATTTTGGTTCATGGTTTCATAGGTTTCGGTCCATGTTCACATGACCATGAAAGGAGCACGGTAGAGCTCAACTGCTAACCTCACTGGCATCCAAGAAGCATCAACACAGGAAGAGACCAAGGATAAAAAAACACCCTCCAAGACATGTCCTAAATGACCAAGTTCCTTAATTTCCTATCTCCTCGTTTCCCGCCACCTTCATTCACATCCATCAACAGATGAACTCATTGATTACAGCCCACAGGGTCCAATCGCCTTTCATAGTCACACCTTTGAACATTGTACTGGGACAATGTGTATCTTAAACGCATAGGGTAGGGCCAGAAGGTTGTGTCAGAGGTCTAAACGTCACCTCACACTAGAAACAGCTGGGTAGGTTTCTCAACATATCCTATTTCTTTCTGGGACTGAGGTACACCATGTCTGCATAGCAGCATTTTGTCTGGGGTGAGATACCGTCAGCAGTCAATTGTAAAAACGCCACCGACCATGTGTGTGCTTGAATGTAAAATGGGACATATATAATATAGACACACATGCATATACACAGACTCATAGAGAGAGGCAAAAAGGGAAGGAGTTGAGTCTTAGGAACCCTCAAAGAAGAAGGAGTGGAAATAGAAGATACAGATGTCAGCGAGAACCAGAACAAAGCAGTGTCTTCTATACTCAACAGGACCACTATCCCTCAGCCCTAGCTGACAGGAAAGGGAGGGTCAGTTTTCTACAAAGATAAGGCTGGTGATAAGCTGGCCAGGCTCCAGGGGCTTGCCCAAGACCCATGAATTTATGGGCAGCATAAATGTCTTGAGTGTGTTATTACAGAGGGCATAAAGAGAGCTTAAAGTTGGGAGAAGGGATTAGGTGGGGATGGATCTGGGAGGAGTTAGGAAGAGACGTGAGAAGTAAATTCTATCAATATATAATGTACAAAGTTCTCAAGGAACTAATAAAAGTGGTTTTTAAAATACCACATCTGTACTGAACACATACAAACCATTTTTCTTGTCATCTCCTAAGTAACAGCCCCTCATGATTTCATTTCATTAAGTACAAAAGTAATGCAGAGATTATTTAAAATGTAGGAGGGTCTGGGGAGACGGCAGAGGTGGAAAGCCAAGTGTGTGGTCACACTTGCAAACACCAGTGCTTGGTATGGGAACAGGAGGATGACCGGGGCTTCCTGACAATGAGCCTCACCTCAGGTTCAGCAGGGGACCCTGTCACAAGGGAATAAAGTAGGTAGTGAAGGAGCAGAACACGCTCTATCCTCCCCCAACCTCTGAACTTACATGTCTCTATGCACACACACACGCACACATACATATAAATATGACTAGAGTATACGAGAGGCTTGCATAGGTTATATGCAAATGCAGTGTCGCTTTATCCAAGGAACCTGAGGACTTTTAGATCATTGGGAGTCCTGGGGCCAACTCTCAGTGGACAGGATATATCTCCTTATTGTGCAAACGAATCCTTGGTTGAGTGTGTGTCAGTGACTCCACACAATTCTCCTCCTCTAGGTTCTTGTGTGTCACAGAGAATGATCTGGAAATACTGAAACAAATATAAACTAAAGGCTTCGTTGGGGTTTCTAGGCTTGCGTTAAAATCATATTTATCACATTTTATTAAATGGAAGGGAAATCTTCAGCTCCCAGCAACAATAGACTCAATCATGTTGGCTTCTGTTTTATCCCATTATGAATAGCAATTAATTGCACATCAATAGCTCCCCATGCTTTGAACTAAATCAGGATGAAGGGATATGTTTAAGTACAGATAATAACGCCAATGTGGATAATCAAGTAGAAACGGGGGGAGGTATGATGCCTTTGGCTTATGTGAGAGTGATGGCTTGATTGGAAACATGTTATGCAAATAACCCTAACCTCTGAGAAATGAAATGTAACGATAATGTAATGTACAAACGAAATGAAATGTACCAAATGGGATGGACGACTCATTACTTGATTTCTTTTAAAAGAAAAAAAAAAACATACTTTAGGATTTTTAATAATTGTGACCCTCAGAGGTTCAAATACTTGAATGTGTTTGGTTTCCTGTTTGTGGATTGTTTAGAAAGGATTGGGAGTTGTGTTTTTGTTAAAAGAGATGTGTCAATGGTAGGTGGGGCCTTGAGATTTCAAAAGCCCACCAGTCTTCTCTCCCTCCCTCCCTCCCTCCCTCTCTCTTTCTCTCTCCCTATCCCTCCCTCCCTCTCTCTCTCTCTCTCCCTCTCACTCTCTCTCTCTTTCTCTCTCTCTCTCCCTCTCTCTATCTCTTTCTCTCTCTCCCTCCCTCTCCCTCTCCCTCCCTCTCCCTCTCCCTCTCCCTCTCCCTCCGTCTCTCTCTCTCTTCCTCTCTCTCCCTCCCCCCTCTCCCCCTTCTCCCTCTCCCTCTCTCTCCCTCTCCCTCTCTCTCTCCCTCTCTCTCTCTCTCTCATCTGGGGAGCAGGATGTGAGCTCTCAGGAACTACTCAGCCAGGCCTGCCTGCCTGCCAGCCTGCTGTCATGGTGTCTACCACGATGGTCCTCGGATTCACATTCTGAAACTGTAAGACCACAATTAAATGTTTCCTGTCATGAATTGCTTTGGTCACGGTGTCTCTTCACAGCAATAGAACAGTAACTACAGCACACATCTTCCTGTGTATTTTTCTAATCCTTGTGTATTTATTTCATTAAAGTTACCTGTTGTCCATTGAACAGTTTTATGAATAAGTTTCAAGTTGGAAGACAAATAGTGACAAATAGGAGTGGCACTGCTAGGGGGTTTGGCCTTGTTGGAGTGGGTGTGGCCTTGTTGGGGTAGGTGTGTCACTGTGGGCGTGGGCTTTAAGACCCTCACCCTAGCTGCCTGGAAGCCAGTCTTCTAGCAGCCTTCAGAGGAAGATGTAGAACGCTCAGCTCCTCCTGCACATGCCTGCCTAGATGCTGCCATGCTCCTGCCTTGATGATAATAGACTGAACATATGAACTTACAAGCCAGCCCCAACTAAATGTCCTTGTAAGACTGGCATTGGTCATTGTTTCTTTTCATAGCAGTAAAACCCTAAGACATACATACATATATACATATACATATACAACTAGGTTTACACACACACACACACACACACACACACACACACACACGCACACACACCATTTACAGGGATTTTAGATCTAGCAAGGGCCCCTGCAGTTTCACTGGTCCATCTGATACACGTGTTCCTGGCACATGTCTCTCTCTGTTTCTTGTTCTAGGAAGTACGTGGACAACATCTGTAGATTCGCTACATTTTGATTTATTCTCCTCTTCAGCTTTAGAAATCTCAACTTACAGAGAGGGGAAGATGGGAACTTGGTTCGATAGCTCTTTTTGTCTGTGGGGATCTTACATATCAAGTCACAAAAGAAAATAAATATAACAAGAAATAATAATACATATCCAAATCGTGATGGGAAGTTCATATCCGTTCCCCTTAATGAATGTCAACTTTGGAAATTGCAATCCACAATGAGATGAGACTTTTGAAAAATCCTAGTCCTCAGGCAGGCTTTGGTATTTCTCTTTCCCTGAAAAGGAACACCATTAGAAAAAGACAGACGGTAGGTTGCTTTTGTCCACAAATCAAATCTGAAGCATTTGATAATGAGCATAGAGGGGGCTCACCCCATGTTTACCAAAGAATAAAGTAATATGGGGGAGGGGAGACATCTAGAGAACAGTTGGTGCCTTATCGGTATTAAAAAATTTCCTGAAGTCAAGAAATAATATTTGACAAAAGAAAAAAAAAACTGGGTTTCCATTAGGCAGACTGTTTTTAAAATAGCCTTCATTTTAGTCATGGAAAGAGGGGGGTGGAGCAGGTCACTCTGTAGATAACTAAAGTCATTCCCATCAAAAAATTAAGAATAATGTGGATTTTTAATGGACTTGAATAAAATTAGAAATTTTAGCTTTCAATGGGAAAAATTGTATTCCAGAGAGAGAGAGACAAAGGAGTGTCCAAACTCATACTTGATTCTTTCCATAAATCTACCGGTAACTCATGTGTTTGTTGATATTAGGATGAAAACGCAGGTTGGATATCTCGACTTAAGAGTGTAACGTGTGGGGCTGGGGATTTAGCTCAGTGGTTAGAGCGCTTGTCTAGGAAGCGCAAGGCCCTGGGTTCGGTCCCCAGCTCCGAAAAAAAGAACCAAAAAAAAGTGTAAGGTGTGTAAATAGCTGCTAGTGGAAAGACTTGTCCTCGGATTTCTCAAAAGGCATGAAAAAGCCACCGTGGAGTTACTGGATTTTGTTTCAAAGACTTTAGCACCTGCTCTGCAGGGATGCAGAGCCTCAAAAAAAGGGCCTGAGACCTCCTAAGAGGTAGCGTCCAACACCTGAGGCCATGCGCATAGAGGGTCGTAGCCTTTCTCAGAAAATGGAGGTAGGAGAGCTAACAAATGAAGGCGACACATCGATCAAATCGCTGTAGTAGAACGACGGCAGCCAGTTCACAGAGCGAGGCAGCTGTCAGCGACTCGGCCAAGAACTAAGAGGATTTGAAAAGATAATAACACAAAGAGTTCACAGAAGCCACTATAGACTCATGGCGTCTGCGAATTCAATCCATGTGCTCTGGGCAGAGAAAACAATCCAAACCAGAGATCCCTCTTGCTCAGCCCGACGGAACCCTGTGCCGTGGCGCAGATATCCCATGTCAAGGACTCAACCTAGATGCCGGAAGCCTGTGAGAAACCGGAACTATGTCATTTCAGTGCTGACACCGGAAATGGCTCAAGTCTGCACCTTCATTGGAAGGAGAAGAAATAAGTCACACAGCACCGGAAGTAATCCTTGTCAGGGTCTGTGTGAGGTCGGAAGTGTAGGGCGCCATGATCAATCAGTAAGCACTGCCTACACGTGTCGGGTGAGCCCACACAAATGAGGAAATGGTTTTTAAATTTCAACAGAATTTCTAATAACTAGTAACTTTTAAGAGTCCAGTTTTAGCACAAGCTTCCAGATTATGTGGTTTCTCAGGCAGAAGAATGGAGCACAAGTAGTGAGTTTGAAACTTCGGAGGTTCCCACTATATGACAGCAAACTAAGAAAGCACGGAGGTGCGGTGTGGTAAAACGAACTAGAGGAAATCTGTAAAACCAAGAAAGGAGAATTCAGAAGACTTGTACGGGAAAGGCCAGGAACAGGGAATGGCTCGTAGGACCGTCCTCGTTTTCAGAGTTTATCACAGCAAAATTGCCAAAGACTGGTAGCAAAATTACCACTTGTCCCTGAGGACAATCTCTGAACGTCCACGCACACACACACACACACACACACACACACAAAGAGAAAGAGAGAGAGAGAGAGAGAGAGAGAGAGAGAGAGAAGGAGAAGGGGAGGGGTAAGGGGAGGGGAAGGGGGAGAGAAGGAGACAGAGACAGACACAGAAAGAGAGACAGACACAGAGACATACACACAGACACACACATGCAGAGATATACATGAAGACACACCCAGGCCAATTGAGGGTTTACAGAAATTTAGCTATCAAAGGACCCGAATATTTGGTGCTAAATTGTGTGAGCTTTGTGGAGGAATGAGTGCAAACCAAATTTTGCAAGTTCTGCAGCCACCTGCATGTTTCTGCACCCCCTTAGCTGTCAGGGTATCGCATACATGGCTGTCACTCCTGCTTTCTTCATTTGTATTTTACTGTGAATCTCCCTTCTCCCCGTTCAATGTTGCCAGCAATTTTCCATGTGGAAGGACTTTACAATGTACTGTGTCTAGGGCGGCAGGGAAAACAATTTGAAAAGAGGCTCAGTGCTAGGGCAAACAGTACAAACAATGCATACTTCACCTCCAAAGGAGGGGCTCAAAGAATACAGAGGCTCTGGCTGGTGCACAGGGCCGAGCTTACAAAGTTAGGGCCCAAAGCATCCCTGTGACCCAACCAGCAGCTCTCATTCAGCCCTCCATGATAATGACTCACTCTCATCTCTTGAGACCAGAGGAAGAAGCATTTGGAAGATCCTCTCCCTAAAAATGAAGCTTGTATGGAAACTCTTACGACACTTAAAAACAATTTTAAATAGGAAAGCACCACACAGTAAAAAAATAAATGGCAAATTTGACAGCCTTCTCTGTGATACCATCACGTACACACACACACACACACACACACACACACACACAGACACACACTAGAGGAATAGAACTACATAAAGGATAAATTTCCAGGCACAGATATCTGTTGGAAGGCGGTTGACATTCTAACAAACCTCATCCAAGGACACCATTCAGAAGATTCAGAAGCTCAAGACATTGGTTCACTCCTGGGAGCAGATCACTATCTAACTCAAAGAACCTTTATGGAAAACAAAGACAGATCAACCTAGAATGAGTTAAACCTAAACCCTTTCAAGGCTATTGAAGACTTTTGGTGCCAATCTCCACAGACAGTTAACAGCATAGAAAGTGACCCATGACTGCAGTTTGTATAATACCACTGAACTTGGTGAAACATTTTGTACTCTCCTAGGAATCCTAGACGTGAGAGGGAACCAAGGGAGCCTGGGCAGCCCACGTCAGTCTCCATACAAAGTGTACTTTGCAGGCTAAAATACACAGGGCTAGTGTGCAATTCACTAATCCTGGTCATGAATGCATTGAAAAAGAGTAGATGCCCTACCTTGTAGAGCCTCTGTCTCTCGTTCCTGCCTTCTGGAGGCTCCACGGTCATTCCACACTTAACTCTCCACCATCCTGTTGACAAGTGTCTGGCCTTTATCTTTGACTTAGGAGTATAATTTAGTCCTTTAGATCTCTCTATCTCTATGTCTCTCTGTCTCTCTGTCTCTCTCCCTCTGTGTGAATGTGTGTGTGTGTTTGTGTGTAAATGTTATAAAAGTTAAGAAAAGAAAAAGTTGGGGGTTGGGGATTTAGCTCCGACTACAGAAGAGGCTTGCCTCTAGTGTCCTCCACTGTGGTAAAAAGAAGGTCCAGTTGGACCCCAATGAGACCAATAAAATCGCCAATGCCAACTCCTGTCAGCTGATCAAGAAGCTGATTGAAGATGGACTGATCATCTGGAAGCCTGTAACTGACCATCCTCAGACTCGCTAACAGAAACACACCTTGAAGGGCAGGCATATGGTCATAGGGAAGGGAAAGGGCACTGCCAACACTTGGGTGCCTGAGAGGGTGACCTGGATGAGAAGGACGAGGATCCTGCACCGGCTTCTCAGGAGATACTGGGAATCTAAGAAGATTGACAGCCATATATAATCACAGCCTGTACCTGAAGGTTAAAAGGAATGTATCCAAAAACCAATGGATTCTTATGGAGCAGATCCTCAAACTGAAGGCAGACAAGGCCCGCAAGAAGCTACAGGCTGACCAGGCTGAGGCTCACAGGTCTAAGACCAGGGAAGCACAAAAACGCGTGGGAGGAGCACCTCCAGGCCAAGAAGGAGGAGACCATCAAGACTCTGTCCAAGGAGGAAGAGACCAAGAAATAAAGCTTCCTTCACGTCTGTGCATAGTGACCTCACTGTGGCCTCACATGATCAGTCATTAAAATAAAACAAGCCTTAAATTAGAAAAGAGTTACCTTGCCAATGCTGTCTGTTCACAACAATGGAAATCTAACTAAGACAATGTGTATTCATTCTGCCATTTCTGTTTCTCTGGAAACCCTAATACAATAGCGCTCTAGAGAGAGGAACAAGTACCCACCAGACAACATAAATTCCAGTTTACTTTTCTGGTGAATATGAAGTTGTTGTGGTTTTAATAAAAATACAAACTTGTTGGTTTTTTGTTTGTTTGTTTTGGGGTTTTGTTGCTGCTGCTGCTGTTGTTGTTGTTGTTGTTGTTTTTGTTGTTTTTTTAAAGAAGAAATACGGGCTGGAGAGATGGCTCAGCCGTTAAAGGCTAGGCTCACAACCAAAAATAAAGAAGAAATACATTAAGCCTCTTCATCCCTGACTGGCTGGCAAACACCCGAGTCCACATCAGCTAAAGCGATTAAGGCATTAGGAATGTGTGTACACAAAAACATAAAGTTATCCTGTCAAGTTCAGATGAGAGACAACATCGGCCATGTGGGCAAGCCTAGAGCCTCAACCATTTAACACAAACAAATCAGGACACACTGTCAGAAGCCTGTTGGGCCAACAGAGAGGAGGGCCTGCGTGTTGTGTTGTTATTTTCTTTTATGTATTTTTGCAGCCACCCTGCTCATTATTCGTGTTTATAATATTAACTCTGGCACTTTTTTCTTGGCTCATCAAATATTTCCTTAATGAACTTTCAGCTCACACACCCCCCATCTCCATTGTAATGACTTTCAAATTAAGATCATCTGGACCACAGGGGTTTTTATAACTCTATGATGACAGAAAACACGGGGAAAAGAACCTCTTTCATTGTACTTGAAGAAAGACATAGTCATTCACCTGCCACCTTCCCCCAGTGCTGACTCTTCCCAAGCTCAGTGCTGAGACCTCTGCCTCATGGGCACCATCAGAGCCCTGAGATGAGCACTTCCAAACCAGGAGGCATTATACTGACATGACCATACGCTGCTCCCTCACCTACAGCCACCGGGACCCCAACTCCTGGTGTCCCTCCTCCCCTTAAAAGAGAGCTGTTGGGATCCAGGCTCAGCATCATCCATGCCCATAACACAAAGCTCATACCTTTTAAAAATCAGATGTGTTTATATTATCGAATGTGTGAATGTTCTGGCTACACGGAACTGTGTGCACCAAGTGCCTGCCTGATGTCTGAAGAGGCCAAGAGAGGGCATTAGATCTCCTGAAACTGGCTAACATTTCAAATGTGAGCCATCATATGGATGCTGGGAATAGAACCTGGGTCCTCTGCAAGACTAACACGTGTTCTTCGTGGCTCAGCCGTCTCTCTAAGCCCCAGAATCTGTGCCCTGTCCCTGGAGATGCTTTGCTACTCTACAAAACCACATGGAGACTTGGTGACCATCCTCGAGAATAGACTTCACCCTATCAATGAAGAGGATGCCATGGCTGGTGGTATTGTAGACACTAGGAGACTCTGAGGGAAAGTGCCTTGTATAGGGGATCCTGTGAGAACCAAGACTGGAGGAGCACCCTGGACTGGAGAGAGATTGGGTTGGGCCATTGCAGAAGATAAAAGAGTGATGGTGCCAAGGACATTTGAGCAATCCCATGAACTATCCAGTCTGGGGTCTTAGTTAGGTTTCCACTGTTGAGAAGAGACACCATGACCAAGGACAACATGTAATCGGGGCTGGCTTACAGGTTTAGAGGGTCAGTCCAGTATCATCAAGGCACAGGGCACGGCAGTGTGCAGACAGACATGGTGCTGGAGAAGGAGCTGAGAGTTCTACATCTTCATCTAAAAGAATCCAGGAGCAGACTGTCTCCCACATGGCTGGGAGGAGGATTTCAAGAACTCACCCCCACATGGAGACACCTCCTCCAAGGAGGACAGCCTCCTAATAGTGCCATTTCCTGGGCAGTGCACATTCAAACCACCACAGGGTCTCTTCACATATATGATAATTACACCGTTGTTATAAAGTCTTGCTAAAAGACTCATGATGTTTGCATGAAGATCATTCGTTGGGTCTTGGTGGCTCTAAAACCCCAAGAACATGAAGTCCTTTATCACCCTGAAGTATGAAATTGGCATGTGTGCACTGCCCCTCCCATCCTCTGCAATATCATAATGTTAAGTGTGTGCAGCTCCAGTGTGCAGCCTCGTAAGAGCCGGCATGTGTGAATTCTTGAGCTGCACACTCAACAGAATCAGGCATAAGCCTTCTGTACTTTTTTTTATGGCTCTGAACTCTGGCGTAGACTGATGGGCAAGTAGTTCTGGGAAGAAAGACTGCTGGGTGCAGCCAAAGGCATGAAGGTATGTGATTTAATTACAGAGATGGAGGCATTTGGCTCGTTTTTTCCTGTACCACATGAGAGATGAAGTCACTCTGCCCAGCCAATTGCAAAAAAAAAAAAAATCACAGAGAAAAGGCACGTAGGATGCTTGTTTTACCTAGACAAAATCATGAGCCCCGATCAGATTTAAATATCCATATGTACAGAGGAATCATTGCTTTTTGGTGCAGAGATGCCGTCCTTTTTAAGCACCCAGGGCAAGATCAGGCAGATCTGGGTGTTTGGTGTGAGAACACCTCTCTTCCTGTGTAGTCCCCTTCATGACCACTAAGGTAGCCACATGATCCCAAGTTCACCACCATTCTACTCATTCCCATAAAAAATGCAGAAGAGCACATGATTTGGGGAGATGAGATGGGCAGATTTTAGACCATCTCCTATGCACAGCAGAGAGCAGCGTTGAAAGGACTGGAGAAGACGTTGGCTGACCCCAGGCCTTTTCTCACAGAAACAGCTGACAATCGCCCCACAATGTTCCAGTTATGGGTGTTTCCTTCAATAACAAAGAGTTTAAAATAGCACCCTTTCCTCCCCCTCCCTCCCCCAAGTGATGGGCGGCGGGCACACAGGCCAACAGGCTTCCTGTAGGAGAAGCCTCTCTGCTTCCCTCAGAGCAGCTCTCCAAGAAAATAAATAGCATATGCTCATTATTCAAATGAGGACTACTTAATGCAGAACTCACCCCCAAACTTTCCAAGACACCCATGGTAATGAGCTCCCAGCTCTCTTCCCCTCCAGTCTGTGATGTCAAGCTGAAGAGCTGCATGTGACAGAAGCTGGGAAGCGGAGGACCCGACAGCAGTTTGACTCCACAGTCTCACAGCTTGCAGAAGTATCTCGGCCCCAAAGCCTGTGTTCAGCCATCCTTTCGGGGGTAAAGGTGGTGTGGTTGGTGACGTGCTCCCCAGAGAGACTCTAAGTTATAAAAGAGGCTAAACTCAAGAGACTTTGAGACTCTCTCTAATTTACACATCTGAACCAGCCCCAGCCCTAATTCCAGCCAAAACATTTCATACGTAGTACAGCGAAAGGCACTGAGTCATGCTGCCCTTTATTCATAGCCTCACGTCCTTGCTCAACGGACAAGAACACACCTCCAGAGTCCTGGAGGAAGCAGCATTGTGCTTGTGGTTCGAACAACACAGGATAGAGGAACTGGAGAGTTAAGGGTGACGCTAAAATGGAGAGAAGGTATCTTCTGGGGTCTAGCCTTTGTCACCTGATGGATGAGCATCAGAAACATCAACACAACTGTCCCAGCCAAGGATGCCTGCAGAGATAGTGCACGTTTTCCTAAAGATATCTCAGTCGAGGTTGAGAAACACATGGGCCTGAAGAGAGAGCCCGTCAGTTAAGAGCATGTTCCAAACTCGCAGGGAACCCAAATTCTGTTCTTAGGATCCACTTAAGCAGCTCACAGCTGCCTGTAAATCATCTCCTGGGAACTTGAGGTCCTTTTCTGGCCGCCAAGGGAATCTGCAAACAATCTGCATGCGCGTGCATGCGTGTGTGTGCACACACACAATTGAAACTGTTCTAACTGAGGGTCAGGAAGTGTATGGCCTCTGGTTTCATGCTGTTACTAATCCACTCTCATTCCTAGATCCAAACGATGTAACTCATAAAACCATCTTGGAACTTTATTTACAAAAAGAAAATCACCGAAGAGAAACAAGTGATGGGCTAGAGAGATGGGTCAGTCCTAAAGAGCAATGGCTGCTCTTGCAGAGGACCCGAGTTCCATTCCCAGCACCCACGTGGCAGCTCACAACCATCCATAAGTCCAGTTTTAATGGATCAGACATCCTCTTCTGATCTCTAAGGGTACCATATGCATATAGCACACGCACATAGGTGCAGGTACATATAAAATAACAAAATAAATCTAAAAAAATTTAAATAAAACAAGTATATTCAATCACTATATTTTACTTAATTTTTAAACTTCACTTTATCCTTCAACCTTGCTGTAAATTATATCTTTTGAACAATGGTCCCCGAAAAGCCACAGAATTGTGTATAAAGCTCTCTCTAAATGCCCATGTTCAAATCAGAAACAGTGACAGTCACCTTCTCTGTGTAATAAACTCACTGATTTCCCCCTGTGGTGTAGTAGGGGATCCAGGTTTACCTGAATGGAGGTCTCTGAGTGGGACAGGAACTGCTCAGGCTGTGACTGCAGTATCCAGTGTCCCCACCAATGCTGACAAAGGACAGAGCCCTCCCCACGGGTCCCACAGACCCCAGATGCTGGTGCATTAATCGAGCCTCTTGATTTCCCTCTCTGTGAGGTAAAGGTATCCATTCACCTGGAATTCATCCAGAACCTTCAAGAGTCAGAAACGTCCTGCAGAACAAAGCACCGTCTCTGGCCCTCCCCAAGGTCCTGAGAACATCCACGAAGTCCAGTTCACTGAGAAGATGAGGGCACCCTGACATTGCCACAACCTCCCTGGGAGCAGAGAGGGTGGGCAGAGGAGACAAACACTCTCTTTTTCCCATTTTTCATGGTTCCCATTCCTTACATATTAAACATGCAACTTGCAGACTCATCAGACAAAACACCAGGGGCTGGGAGATGGCTCATTACGTTAGGGATTCAAGGATCATAATTTAAATTCTCAGCCCTGGGCACTCTGTCTGGAGCCGCAGTCATTCCGATGTGGGCTCTGCCAAGAGGAAGACATCTGGCTGCCCTGTACAGGGCAATACTGCAGCCCCACCCCCTTTCAGTCTTACATTCACTCACTAATCAATAATCATGGGGTTCAGTGCAAGGGTCACTGGCTTGAAGAAGAGCATGAGAACATCGAGTGTGTGCTAATTCAGCCTGATCACATGATGTTTCCGTGATGTCAGAGCCAAGGTCTCCAGGATACCACCTGGACCCATTCTCTCTCTGATTTAACACCTTAATTGGAAAGGGAATAATGGGAGGATCCTGGAGAAAGTCCAGGGTAGACCAATTCCTGCCAAGTCCCCAGTAGTGAAGTGGTCCCACAGCCACAAACCCTTTCACCCCTCCATCCACTTAAGCCTGTGATTTATGAATGATATTAATAGAAACCAACCAGGCATGGACATGCCTACGGTGCTATGTCCAGCAACAGATGTTCCCTATAGTGGTTGTATTAGAATAACCATAACCCAAGAATGCAGCCCACTCATCAGTGGCAGATCACGTTCACTAACAAGGCTGGTGGTGGCGCTGGAAAAGGCAGCTGGAACTTAGGCTGTGCCTAAGCTGGTCCTGACTGTAATTGATCTGTTTCTTCCAGAGGGGAAACTGAGGAATGTGACTAGTTTCACATGTGGATCTCTCAGCTCTGATATTGATGTCTTTGTTAGTCAGTGTCTGAGATGGCCCAGAGGCCCTGGGGAATCTGGCTTATGACAGGAGAGATGCTTTTCATCCTAATTCACCGTGGTTCCCCCAAGTGATGACAACATGGTTTGCCTGTTCACTTGATGCTGTCCTGGCCAGTCTGCTGGCTAACAGAGGAGCAGCACCTCTTCCTCTGCATCCAGCAAGGTCTATTCAACCCCCTTCCAGCCCCAGACCTGCTTCTCCGATTTCCTATGAGCACAATGAATCTTTAAAGAATTATAGGGCCCCCAAAGTGAGGGAAACCAAGTGGTATTTGTCCATTTTGCTTGGGATGGACTCTCCCCATGTAAGCCCTTCTCTATTTAAGGGATCAGATACCAAACAGACCCACACAGCCATATCTCTACCCAGAAGCTCAGGAAAATACTCATATTTCAGAGATTCTTGAAATCAAGCTATCCACCCTGTTTCCTGCTATGACCCAACACATGAACACACACACACACACACACACACACACACACACACACACAACCTGGGTGCCCTTTCTTCTCCTAGACTAGAAATTGTAGGTAGTAATTTCTGCTTTACATGTACCCAAGGATCCCTGTGCCATGTTCTATCTGACCACTGAAATGACTTGATGACTTAGAAAACATGACTTGCCAGAGCTCTGGTTCTAGGAGTGGGGGACAGGGAGTGGGCACAGTGGCCAACCTCACCTTCCCCAATGCTATCTGCTTTGGTCCTAGTTTCCTTGTACAAAGACAGACAGTCTGGTGTCTACTCCTCTCCTGGCAACCCATGACCACAACTGCACCTCTGAAAGTATCGCTCTTATTCCAAGGAAAGGACTTCTTGGTATTTGGAAGGCTGAGGCAGGGGAATCGTTGCAAGCATGAGGCCAGCCTTGGCGACATAGTGAGACACGGTCTTGAAAGGGGAGTGGAGGAAGAAGGGGAAGGGAAAAGGAGCAGAAGGAAGCAGAGGGGTAAGGAGGGATAGAGGGATGGGGTGCTGTAAACATCTATCTCCAGTGCTCACCAACACAGCTATAGCTTTCATAACCTCCATGAAGAGTCCCAATGTAAGGGTGCACATTCATTCACCGAACACACACACACACACACACACACACACACACACACACACACACGCACAGACACACACACACAGTCATCTCATGCAAAGCCTCCATCCAAAGGGAGAGCACACAGCTTAGGCTCAGAGCCTCTCGGTGAATGACTGTCAGCCTGAGCATTTGGACACCGAGCCCACAGGACTCAGAGGCAACACATCAGAGGACACCTGCACACCAGGCTTGCTGTGGCACCATTCTCAGTAGCCAAGATGTGGAATCTGCCTGAGCATCCATTGATATACCATTGAATAAGTCCTGGTACACATACACAATGGAATTTTATCCAGCCACATAAGGGATGGAAATAAGTCTTTGGTAGGAAAACTGGAGACCACCGCATTAAGCAAAATCAACCAGACACCGAGAAGCAAATACTGTAATTTTTGTCTCGTTTGTGAGTCCTGTAATTCTTTACAGAATCTTTATGGGTTCTTAACATATCCGGAAAAAAAAATATGTCCATATGAAACAAAGGCAGACAAAGGCCTGGAGAAGGAAGGAGACTAGGTCAGGGGTGGGGGATGGGGTGAGCAGGAAGTTCAGATAGGTTAAAGCACATGACATGGTTAAAGGAAGTTGTCTTGATGCAACCCAGCACTGTGGATAATGAATTGACACTGATATAAAAAAAATGAAGAAGAAAAAAGAAAAAGAAAAGGTTACAATTTCAACGTCAGAGACACTGAAGAGGATGAGGACCGCCACCTACATTTCAAATGCACCAAGAGTCATGGCCCCCGGCCTGAAATGGCTTTGGTATCTTTCCTTTGAAATTTCAAAACACTTGCTCAGTCAAATATGAGCATCCGACATACACTGCAGAAGCCAGGGAGATGGATCCACAACTAAAGCACTCTCCATCGAAGCACAGAGACCTAGTACAGCTCCCCTCCCCTGGAAACCCACATAAATGGGGAGAGGGGTCGGAGGGGGTGGGTGTGGAGGTTGCCTATAAATAAAGCCTGGGACCGCAGAGTTAGGGAATCCAGGGAGGAAAGTTACAAGCAGAACTCGTCATATCAATGAGTCTGATTTTGACTGAAAGACCTTGCTGCGGAGAATCTGATAGGAAAGCAATGAAAATCTATGACATCATATCACACATACACACATGTCTGCACAATACACATTCAAACACATGAGTACACATACATATCTCTCACACACACAAAGAAAGAAAGAAAGAGAGAAAGAGAGAAAGAAAGGGGAGGAAATGGATAGATTAAATACATAAGTAGAAACTGCAATTAGGCTCCATTTATCCGTTTTTGATGTAAAAAGAAAGGGGTTGGTCGAAATGCCCTGTTTTGTTCTTTAAGTAGCGCTGAAGACCCAATCCAAGACCTTGTGCAGCTAAACGCTCTTCCTGTAGCCCTATTAGGAGCTCACGGACCTACAAAGGGCAGGTTTCCCTCTCAAATTGGAGGGATACTGCTGTGCCCATGTCAGAGGTGGATGCAGGTCTCCCAGGTGAGATCACACAGAGATATCGTCCATCTGACTGACGCTAGAGGGCGCACGTGGCCTGGAGCCCCTCCGTGTGTTCTTCAATCTCGGATAGTTCAGGCAGGGCTCTCCAAAACCCAACCCCCAACCCACCCTAAACCGGGAAGGTGGGGACAGAGCCTGAAACAGCCTTGCAGCTGTCAAGATGGGGGGACCCTGCCTGCTCCCTCTCCCACCCTCCCAGAGCTGGTGGGAGAGACTGGAGGAAGGTTTTCCTTGTGCACCCCAGACGAGACCTCAACTCGGACAGAAGTTTTTCTCCGTGCACAGTGGAAGTCAAGTCTTAGATATCTTGATGGTCACTCTTGCTTTGGGATCAATGGTTGGGGGTGGAGATCTGAAGCAGTGTCTCTGAGGATGTTTTAAAGCGTCAGACATACCGAAAGTGAATCTCTCTCTGCCCTGCCCTTTGCTGTGTGGACCTGAACAAAGACATCTCTGAACTTCAGTTCCTTCTAGCCCGGAGACAGGATGAGGACCTCTTCACTGTAGGTTGGGACAAAGACTGTACTCCATCCTATACCTGCAGGTGGCTCAGAGAGCACCTGTAGAGACTCGAGCCTGCAGTCACCCACGCGCAGCTGCAGTGTGGATTGTTCTGCTCAGGAAGAGAAATGCTGACTTTTCATTGATCTACCTAATGGCTTTGTGTGTCTAATCAGCCTGAACTGCATCCTATTGTGTGTCTGCAGTTAGATATAACTGTTGATCTAATTACCCAAGTCTAGAATTAGACTCTCACCCGGAGATGGGAGAACTGCTTCAACCATCTCCTCCTTCTAATGGAAACCCTGAAGCCTCAAATTTGCCTTGAGCTAAAATGGCAGGTAGCAAAGTAAATCTTATTTTCCCCCCAAGCCCTAACTAATTACAGGATGTCATCACAGCCCGATTAGTATTTAATCAACAAGGTGATGATTCCTGATCCAGCCAAAAGCTTAACTGCCATTAAAGTGGAGCACGATATTTAAATCTTAATTTCATTACCTCCTAATAATAATCTTACAATTATAAATCCAAAGTATCACTCGGAATACATTTGAATATGTAAAGGAATCTGTCCTCATTGCTGTTCCACAGCACACATGGCTGTTGGTTTGACTTTCAAACCAGAGCTGAGTATCCTTTTATGGAGAGAGAGAGATAACGTTGTTTTTCCCTGCACCGAAGCCTGCTTGGAGAGGGAGAGAAACACATCCACACCCTAAAAGGGCATCTGGGCAAGCACAAGTACCACGCCTGTCACCTGTGAGATGTGATCCACCTCTGGGTGGGTTACTGATGCGCTCACATTTCTGCTAATAAGTCAGTCGATACAACAAAAGCCACTTCAGAATTCCCAGACATTCAACACTAATTGTCACAGAAGGGGCAGTGGAGATCGTCAGCCTCTGCAGGACTCTCAGGCTGCCAGGGCCTCGATGCCTATATTCTGGCTGTTATATCTCTAGGGCAACGTTCTCCCAGAGGAATAGAGGGTTTGCAGGCTCATCAGCACACGTGTGTGCACATGCTCAGAAAAGAACCATCTCGGCTGCTGGGAGTCCTGCACCAGTGGAAGGGGAAGTCTCTGGTCTGCCAAGACTGAACTCCCCAGTGAATGGGATTGTTGGGAAAGGGCAGAATGTGGGGTTGCATCAGGAGAGGAACACCCCTATAGAAGGGGAGTGGGAGGTGCTAGGGAGATGTTAGCCTGGAAACCAGGAAAGGGAATAACATTTGAAATGTAAATAAGAAATACCCAATTTAATAGATGGAAAAAAAACACTCTTTCTGGAAGAGGAGAATGTATGATTTCTTTTCACGATCTGTGGGAAGACTTTGGACACCTGGGCAAATGTGGAATGACCTATAGATCTTTGGAAACATATGGATAGTTTCAGAAACTCCTGGAAAAGTGGAAGATCCGAGATCTCTATGGCAAGAGAGGAAGGTTTATGTGAACCTGGAATGAGTGGGGAAATTACCTGTCCCAGTTTGTCAGTAGAAGGGTCAGCAGAAGGAGGCCCAGACACAATATGATCTTCTTTGAATCTTTCACTGTTCTCCCCAGTACTGTGTTTTGTGGATGTTGCAGGCACTCTGGATACCAACTCGTCACAGTCCACATGTTCTTCAACCCAGTAGACATAATCCGGGTTTTTTCTTCACCTTCCCAAGAATCGGCACTAAAGATGAGGCCACTCTTTTTCTAGTAGCAGGATGTAAGCAGATGTTCTGGAATCCCTGGTCCTCAGCATCGAGATTTATTAAAAAAAAAAAATAAAGCACTTGTTTTATGTGTTCCCACCACACCTGGTATTTACAATATGTGTCAAAGAATCCAGACTCACTTCTACTTAAATTCTTCTTTATTTGTATTAATTTATATGTATTAATACGTAGCCCGTGGAATCTTATATTTCCAGTTACTCCTTCCCATCTGCTCTAGCTTGCTGTCTATTTTATATTTACTTCAGATGTGAACATATATTGCTATTATTTCATGTTACAGAGCAATCATGACTGAAAATGTTAATTTTAGTCCTGTTTTAATTACCCTGTCCCTCATGCACTGATTTCTGTGTATGAATATCAAATTCTGACACTTTATTTCGTCTCCTTAAATGAATCTTCTGTAACATTCTTTTTCAAAGTCTACTTTTTAAATTTTAATTATCTCTGTGTGTGTCTGTGTATGTGTGTGTGTGTGAATATGTGTGTGTGTGTGTGTATACACATATGAGCACTATGTCCAAGAAAGCCAGCAGGGGGCGGTAGATCCCCTGGAGCTGAAATAACAAGTGGTTGTGGGTCACAGGACACGGGAGCCTGAATCCAAACTCAGATCTTCTGTAAAAGCAGTTTGCATTCTTAATTACTATGTCGTCTCTGTGGCACCATTTTATCATTCCTTCAATTAGTCCAGTTGGTTAGCAATTCCATTAGATGTTGTCTGGGAAAAAACAAAACTTTTTAAAAGTTTTTTCTTTAATAGGCACTTTTTTTCTTCTGAGCACAGAACTGGAACATTAGAGTTATTTATTTCGGAAGTGACCTTGTGCCATCCTGCCTGTTTTGCAGTGGGCGTGATTTCCAGTCTAACCACAAGTGTACCTTCTGTTTTGATTCTCTGTTCTTTTCCTTGTTTTATTTTTTTTTCTTTCAAGATTTTTTCCACTTCCAAGTTCTTTATTATATACATATATGATCGTATTGATTATGCATCTCTCCCAGCTCAGCTTTTAACTCTCATGAGCACTGAACCTGTGTCTGGCTGTACTCTGTGTTCAGCACCTGGGGCAGCTCCCGAGTCTCAGCCACATTAAGTGTTTGTTAAACAAAGAGGCTTTTTATTCTTATTTTACAGATGAGAAGCCTCAGGCAGAGAAAGGTTATGGTAACGGAACACACTGGGAATCCTAACGTGGTTTCTGAGAGACTTAATGAGTTGAAGACAGAACGGGAGAGCCTAGATTTCTTAGGGTTGTTCATACAAGGTCTCAGCCACAGAGGATGAAAGGTAACACGTTCAGTATGGCGAGAAAAGCTGAGATTTAGGTTACTGCAACTCAGTGTGGATACGCTCACATCAGCCCCTCCCTGGATGTGTGGCTTGCCTGGAAGAGTGTTAAGACCATTGTACATTGAATCCTGTTCTGACATGCAAGCATAAATGTTAAGGACAAATAATCTTTCTATGATTATAGCTATAAAATTTTATTTGTCTTGTGTTTATTATATTTTATTGTATTTATTGCATTTTGTTGCACTTTATGTTTGAGACAGGATCTTACAAGGTAGCTTTTGCTGCCCTGGAACTTGTTTTGTAGACCAGGCTAATTAGAAGAGAATTTTTAAAAACATTCTTGGGAACAAGTAAAAGTTAGCCTGGTTATTGCCCTGCCTTGATGGACCTTGCCCTGGGGACCCATGTTAGTACAGTAATGTGTGGAAAATACTGATTAACTGTTATTGATCCTGCTCTATGACTCTTCCTGGAAGGAGCCAAAAGAAAGCTCATAGCCACCATACAGCCAGGCATAAGCTAGGACTGAACTTGAAATCTTGAAAGAAGAGAGTAGGGACAAGAGCTTGTATCCTGAATCAATCTGTATATTCCAGGAAGCAAAAAATAGGCTATAGTGATAAAGGCATCATCATGGTTTGAATATGCTTGACCCAGGCTTGTCCCAAGCATGACAACCTAAATTTGATACCCAGGACCCACATGGTGTAAGGAGAGAGCTGACCCTCACAAGTTGTCCTTTGTCCTCTGTGTGTGTGTGTGTTTGTGTGTGTGTGTGTGTGTGTGTGTGTGTGTGTGTTTGTGTATGTGTTGGTGCACTTACAGATTAATAATGGACAATTTCCTAGACAGATACCAGGCGCTGAAGTTAAATCAGGAAAAGATAAACCAGTTAAACAAACCCATAACTCCTAAGGCAATGGAAGGAGTCATTAAAGGTCTCCCAACCAAAAAGTACCCAGGTCCAGACAGGTTTAGTGCAGAATTCTATCAGACCTCCATAGAACCTCATACCAATACTATCCAATACTATTCTAAAATTGAAACAGATGGAGCACTACCAAATTCCTTCTATGAAGCCAAAATTACTCTTATACCTAAACCACACAAAGACCCAACAAAGAAATCGAACTTCAGACCAACTTCCCTTATGAATATCGATGCAAAAATACTCAATAAAATTCTGGTAAACTGAATCCAAAAATCACATCACAACAATCATACACCAATATCAAGTAAGCTTCATCCCAGGCATGCAGGGATGGTTTAACATACGGAAAACCATCAACGTGATCCATTATATAAACAAACTGAAAGAACAAATCCACATGATCATTTCAATAGATGGTTAGAAAGCATTTGACAAAATTCAACACCCCTTCATGATAAAAGTCCTGGAAAGAATAGGAATTCAAGGTCCATACCTAACCATAGTGAAAGCCATATACAGCAAAACAGTTGCTAACATTAAACTATATGGAGAGATACTTGAAGCAATCCCACTAAAATCAGGGGCTAAAAAAGGCTGCTGACTCTCTCCCTACTTGTTCAATATTCTTCTTGAAATTCTAGCCAGAGCAATGAGACCACAAAAGGAAATCAAGGAAATACAGATTGGTAAAGAAGAAGACAAAATATCACTATTTGCAGATGATATGATAGTATATTTAAGTGATCCCAAAAGATCCACCAGACAACTACATCAGCATATTGGCTGGGTATAAAATTAACTCAAATAAATCAGTAGCCTTCTTCAACACAAAAGAGAAACAAGCCGAGAAAGAAATTATGGAAAGGACACCCTTCATAATAGACCCAAATAATATAATGTACCTCGGTATGATTTTAACCAAGCAAGTAAAAGATCTGTACAATAAGAACTTCAAGACTCTGAAGAAAGAAATTGAAGAAGACTTCAGAAGATGGAAAGATCCCTCATGCTCATGGATTGGCAGGATTAATATAGTAAAAATGGCAATTTTAACAAAAGTGATCTACAGATTCAATTCAATCCCCATGAAAATACCAATCCTATTCTTCAAAGAGTTAGACAAAACAATTTGCAAATTCATCTCGAATAAAAATTACCCAGGATAGCTAAAAGTATTCTCAACAATAAAAGTACTTCAGGGGGAATCACTATCCCTGATCTCAAGCAATATTACAGAGCAATAGTGATAAAAACTGCATGGTATTAATACAGAGACAGACCATGTTCCATTTGGAACAGAATTGCAGACCCAGAAATGAAACCACACACCTATGGGCACCTTATTTTTGACAAAGGATCCAAAACCATTCAATGAAAAAAAGATAGCATTTTCACCAAATGGTGCTGGTTCAACTGGAGGTCAACATGTAGAAGAATGCAGATCGATCCATGGTGATCACACTGTACAAAGCTGAAGTCCAAGTGGATCAAGGACCTCCACATCAAACCAGACACATTCAAACTACTAGAAGAAAAACTAGGGAAGCATCTGGAACACATGGGCACTGGAAAAAATTTCCTGAACATAACACCAACTGGTTATGCTCTACGATCAAGAGTCGACAAATGGGATCTCATAAAACTGCAAAGCTTCTGTAAGGCAAAGGACACTGTGGTTAGGACAAAACGGCAACCAACAGATTGGGAAAAGATCTTTACCATCCTACAAAAGATAGTGGGCTCATATCCAAAATATACAAAAAACTCAAGAAGTTAGATCGCAAGGAAACAAATAACCCTATTAAAAATGGGATCTAAACATAGAATTCACAGCTGAGGAATGCTGAATGGCTGAGAAACACCTAAATAAATGTTCAACATCTTTAGTCATAAGGGAAATGCAAATCAAAACAACCCTGAGATTTCACCTCACACCAGTGAGAATGGCTAAGATCAAAAACTCAGATGAAAACAAATGCTGGCGAGGATGTGGAGAAAGAGGAACACTCCTCCATTGTTGGTGGGATTGAAGAATGGTAAAACTATTCTGGAAATCAGTCCTGAGCTTCCGCAGAAAATTGGACATTGAAATAACTGAGGATCCAGCTATACCTTTCTTGGGCATATACACACAAATGCTCCAACAAATAAAAAAGACACGTGCTCCACCATGTTCATAGTAGCCTTATTTATAATAGCCAGAAGCTGGAAAGAACCCAGATGTCCTTCAAAAAAGGAATGGATACAGAAAATGTGGTACATCTACACAATGGAATATTACTCAGCTATCAAAAACAATGCCTCTATGAAATTCATAGACAAATATTTGTTACTGGAAAATATCACCCTGAGTGAGGTAGCACAACTACAGAAAAACACACATGGTATGCACTCATTGATAAGCGGCTATTAGCCCAAATGCTTGAATTACTCTTGATGCATTGAACACATGAAACTCAAGATGGATGATCAAAATGTGAATGCTTCACTCCTTTTTTAAAAGGGGGAACAAGAATACTATAGTCAGGGAATAGAGAAGCAAAGATTAAAACAGGACAGAATGAACACCCATTCAGAGTCTGCCCTATATGTGGCTCATATATATACAGCAACCAAATTAGACAAGATGGATGAAGCAATGAAGTGCAAGCTGAGAGGAGCCAGATGTAGATCTCTCCTGAGGGACACAGCCAGAATACAGAGGCGAATGTCAGCAGCAAACCACTGAACTGATAATAGGACGCCTTTTGAAGGAATCAGAAAAGAACTGGAAGAGCTTGAATGGGCTCGAGACCCCGTATGAACAACAATGCCAAGCAACTAGTGCTTCAAGGGACTAAGCCACTACCTAAAGACTATACGTGGACTGACCCTGGACTCTGACCTAATAGGTAGCAATGAATACCATAGTAAGATCCCCAGTGGAAGGGGAAGCCCTTGATCCTGGAAAGACTGAACCCCAGTGAATGTGATTGTTGGTAGGGGGGTGTTAATGGGTGAGGATGTTGAGGGAAACACCCATATAGAAGGGGAGGGGTAGGGGCTAGAGTTATATAGGCTGGCAAACCAGGAAAGAGTATAACAATTGAAATGTAAATGAGAAATTCTCAAGTTAATAAAGAATAAAAGGAAAAAAAATTTAACAGAATTATGCATATCATTCATTCTGCACTCGAGGGTTAGTGAATTTTAGTGGGATCAGATTATGGGGTGTTTTCTTTCTGATGAATGTGTCTGCAACTGTGTTAAAACAAAAGGGTTTTGACTTGTCCTTATTTAAATTAAAATAAATTAGTAGTCTATTAAGAGATATTATGACAGAGCTTGACAATAATAAAGGGCGTCTAACTTCAGCACTGAGCCAATGGATACAGGCAGAGGATAATGGAAAGTGGTGGGTACTCAAAAAAAATGGAGAGAATTGATTTTGTCAGTTCTCAGCTTGTTTTAGAAATTTCATTGGCAGAACAATGGAATGGAGATGGGGTATTGAATGAGACACTTTAATGAATCTACATAACAAAGTTTTGGAAATAATTCATCTCAAGTATATATTGAAGATGGAGAAATAGAACACACCTACAACAGTCTTAATGTACTTCTAGAAATTTTAAAACCAAAAAGTTGGAGATCATCTAGAATCTTTCCCGAAACAGAACAATGATGATTTGCATCCTTACTCTCTTCTTACAAAGAAAATATTTATGGATGGGTTTTGAGAAAGCTTCATTACCCAACAAAGGAGACTTACTGAGATGCAGGCCTAGGCTAAGATGAGGTTTGTTTGCATGTGTTCCATTACACATTCAGACATAGTTACTGTGTTTCTATGACTCTACAAAGGTGGGCTTGATTAGACTAGGCACACTGTTAATTGAGGACATTTTCTCATCAGTGACATAGACGAGGTACATTGATAATTGTGGATATTATCTCATCTGTGACATACACTAAGTACACTGATAATTGAAGGACATTTTCTGATCTGTGGCATAGACTATGTACACTGATAATTGAGGACATTTTCTCATCTGTGACATAGACTAGGGAAACTGATAATTGGAGGAAATTTTTTGATCTGTGACATACTGTTCTGCTGTCTCTGACCAGAGTATATCCTGTGCAATGGGAACCTTTCTCACTTATTTTTCTTCATTTCAGGAAGGCAGTTGCCCTATGATGTTTAGACATAGCACCTCCTCTGACGTGTGATGGGCAGTGAGCCATTTCCAAAGAGTGTTACTGTGACTTGGGTTGACAAGCAATCACCTTCTGCTACAGTCAACCATTCCTCATTGAGCATGTCGCCTCGGCTCTACCAATGCACTTCCGAATGTGGAATTTATTTTTATACAAATGGCCAGCATTGTAACTACATGTCATGACTTTCTTTATTCTGTCATTAGACTTGGGACAAGATTTTATATTTATAAGGTATGTTTCAGTCTAGGTCTCATAATGTCTTGTATGTCAACTATAACATCAGAAACTTCCAAATCTATCCCTAAAACTTGCATTGGGTTAAGAAACCCAGTGAGCTTTTTATTATTTTGATCATTCGTACAAAGAAATGCTGTTCCATCTAACTGATACAGACATGAATTGCACTGTTATTGTGTTGCCTCAGTGTCCCCTACTGCATTGCACCTGGACAGAGGGTTCACAATAGTCCAGTTCTGTAGCAAATCACAATGTTGCATCTCCAAATACAAAAGAATACCCATCCACTCTCCTTGAGTTTCTCACTATCAAATTTTGTGATCTATTCTTCAAATCAATATTTATTGTAGGCCAATTATTTACTGAATTCATCTTAAACATTTCAGCATTTTAAAATATAACCTTTATAAAGAAACAGAAGGGCAGAGGATGTTACCATTTGGTAATTAAGAAAACAATAAACGTAAAAATATACATAATGAAAAACGGGACATAAATATTTCTAACCATGCAACTTAGCTCTGATATGTCCTGAAATGATCACCACTACTTTTATATCAAATATTTATTTTTATTTATTTCTCAATATTTTATGCAATGTTTTAATTTCTGATTATGTGGAATCAGAAATAGAATGTATTATTCGTTAACTCCAAGGAAATAAAATAACTTACTTTCTGAAACATAACCCTGAATATTCTACATTTTCATGAGGAATAAAATAGCGTATAGGTAAAATTATTGTGTCTGTATGTAGATTAGAAATTAAGTCTGTTATAAATATAAAGTTGGGACAAGAACTTACCTTACTGTGAAAGGCAAACTAAGCTTGAGTATCTCCTCTGAACTAAGATGCATCATCATCCTTTCTCTGTAGGTCTGATTTATAGACACCATTGCTAGATTTTTCATGTAAGGACATGAAAAAAAGTGAAATTAGTGTCTCAGTTGTTTTTTTTTTAATATAAACTATGTAGACATCCTGGAAAATATACTGATACATTTAAACTTCACATCATTTCTTTAGTGGTAAATTAATTTGCTTTTAAAAAAAATGTTGGAAGGGAATTCAAATGGATTTAAGATAAGAGTAACTGCTGTGCAAGTTTCATGACATCATTGGGTCCATGACTCGATGCTGGAAAGTTGGATTCTAGTTATCCACCTGTGAAGTGTAACATATACATGTTCAGACATATATGAAAATAAACATAGAGATGCACACATTCATACATGAAGGCACACACTACAAAAAATATATAATTTCAAAGGTGGTTTTGTTTTGTTTTATTTGCTTTGCTTTGCTTTCATTTACTAGTAATGACACATGCCTTTAGTTATACCATAAAATCTGAGAAATGGCTGACAAGTAGGAGGCCAGAACTTCACATGTGAGAGCTTCAGAGCAGTTAGTACAAGTTTAACATGAAAAACGTGAGAACTTTTCTCAAAATCCTAAGAGCTTGAAATATAGGTCAGGGCCTTCCTGGCACACAGTTGGTTATGTCTTTGATCTTCACAACTGAATTTTTTTCATTCAAATTTCAGGTACTTCTCTATTGAATGATTTTCAAATAAGCAAACTGTGATTAGTTTTTAGAATTCGTTTTGTGTTCAAATGTAAATCTCCTAAACTCTAACCTTTATCTCTGACTTTCTAAACCAGAAAAAGCATAGGAACATTTGATATATCTGGCCTTATATGTTGTATATTTTCATTTTAAATGGCTTTCTTTTATATCATTATAGTGTTCCTGAGATTTACAGATTACCTCCTTGGAATATTAGCAGATACAAACTTAGAACCTTTGGGTCAGACCTTCACAGGTTCTTTCACACAATTTATCATTCCTCTTTCAGGTGACATAAGGAGCTGTTGCTGAGCTGTGGCTAAGACTGAGTGTGGATTATGATAGTGTCGACATCCTTCTCCAATGTGAAGCCATACATGTTCCTTAAATACATTCCTGAAGGATAGTTTCCATAATTCATGGAGTTTTCATTAGATAGCTACATTCTTTCATTTTTGGAGGATGTTTTTGAAGACTATTCTGTCATTTATGTCAATTGCTATCCCTCTTTCGTGGGAAATTTCTGTTTCTTTTCTGGATGCTTCTACGAACTATGTTTCTACTATCGCTGGGTTCAGTTTGGTCACCTGGGATCAGATTTCTTTTTATTTATCATGCCTGAAATTTGTTTGGTTGAGGATTTTATTGTTCTCATTCTACAATTCCTTCATTGTTATGCCTGCAAACTTTTCTCTTCTTATTTTGAATATTCCTCCTTTTAGTCTTCTGTAGACTCATGGGTCTTCCACCTGCATGGAGCCTGGGTATTGCTCATCACAGTTTCATGTGTATGAGCTGTTCTATAGAGTTTTAGTTTTCAATGTCTAAGAGTATAGATTCTAGTTTTTGGTATTTATGAAATTTGCAGAGATCATAACTTCTAGAAAACCATGATATCCTTACCTTTTCATTTTTTAGTTTTTCTGGGAGGATTAAAATAAACAATTTATAGAAAATAACAAGCATAAGAAAATGTATATTGTGAACATATTTCTGCAAGAGGTCTCATGTATTGATGCAGCTGAAATAACGAGATTTACCATGCTCTCTGTGACTGTCCCCACATCTCCCTTCTCCTTTCCCCTCAGTGATAGTATTTACTCATTTACTTTTCTTCTTCCCTTACATTTGTTTATTCATTAGTTGTGTGGTCAAATGATACAGTATTCTAGTTAGTTGAGAGGACAATTTTCAGAAGTGACTTATTAGCTTCTGCCATGTGGGTCAAAGGGATTGATATCAGCTGTTCAAGCTCAGCTTGGCATACAACCACCTTTAGCCAAGGAACCATTATGCAATCCCCAAATTTAATATTTCCTAATACTATCTGAGAGCATTTCTATGACTTCAGAATTATTACCTGGACTATTTTAGTCGAAAGTGATTATGTGGGAATTAATTTTGTACATTATAGCCACAGTGCTATAATGCTACCCATTCTTCTATTTTTATGCACTACTCATTAAACTTGTATATGTGTTGTAAAATACCCTGCTTAGCAAACAAGCACAACCTCTGCTGATAGTATTATGTAGCTTCCTTATGTTGATGACTATGTCTCTACATCATTTTATGCTCACTGTTCTGGCATACTGATTTCTCTTTAATTTATATTTATGATGCACATCATGGAGACCCTTTGGTTTTGGCTGTTTGGATGATAGTGATTTCTCTGCTATTATTTCATTGAGGACACAAAAAATTACCAAGCATTCACATACTTACATTTATACTGTATATTTTTGTCTGGTGATTTTACTATACTATTATCGTGAGGCAGATTCCAATCTCTAGTGAAATAAAAGTCAAACAGCGTTTAAAAAATTGACTACCTCTATTCTTTTTATTTATCACTTATTTTCATAGTAAGATACAAAGAAGCCTCTCTCATCCTAGTATTTACTCTGACTTACATAAAAATTTAATTATCAAATTAATTAAAATTATTTTAGTACAGTAGTTTTTCTATGCTTGTAATACCTAGAAGTAATACATTAGACATGTGCTTTCTGAACTCTCATGCATACTATAGAGTAAATATATTTATTGTGCATGAGAACTCCACATAAGAGGCTACAAAAATACCTCAGCTGTTAAAGACCTTTGACCCAACCAAAATATCAATGAAAATGAAATTAGTCACTGTATACTAGGTTTTTGTATTGAAATAGTCACACATTAGCTCTTTGTAATTCTCTACATCATATCAGGTCTAATTATAATGATAGTGAATCCATCCAATTACAAAATTAACCATTATATCTAATACCATATTTGAATTATTTAACATGTGCTTTGGTTTCATCTTCATATTCTATACCAAAGGAAGCATAGTTAGTGCTCTCCTATAATCAAAAAGCAACATCGTCTGCGGTAATCTGGTATATTAGTATAATATCAAAATCGGTTTCTTTAGTTCATTTACTTTTGAGAGATCTTTTCTCAGCAGAAAGGCTTAAATTAAATGTAAATTAAATAAACTCAGTGAATAAAATATAAATCTTTATAAAAGAAAAATAATATAGTAAAATAAGTTATCAAACACAAAAATAAATCACAAAATTCAAACTCAGATTACCCACAACTAACACCCAGCTCACTGAAAATAAAGACTCTGGACCGATTTTCTAAGTAAGTACCCGTGAGCACATGCTTGACAACACTCTATGTTCTTTCTGTCCCTTTACATTCAGGGAGCAGAGGTAATGGTTTCCCCTAAGTTCTCAGAATTATCCATGGTTCTGGTTAAGATGCAAAGAAAAATCTAGAATTCCTGTTTATGGAAGATGAGTTTTTTTTTATTTTATTAGTATCCTTAATATATCATAATCGATGAAATTCTAGATGCCTAGTGAAGATGTGTTATATAAATAAATGATGAAGAAAATTCAATTTAAAATTATATTATGTTTATTAGAAGAATTTTTCCACTCAATTTCATAATCCATTTTATATAATACAGTCTCTGTCATTCTTCTCGACAGATTCCAGTCAG
Source organism: Rattus norvegicus (assembly GCF_021556685.1). Lineage (NCBI taxonomy): Eukaryota > Metazoa > Chordata > Mammalia > Rodentia > Muridae > Rattus > Rattus norvegicus. Next base: position 6,619,460 of record NC_141544.1, read on the forward strand.
GATGTATCTTAATACACCACGCTTATTCACGAGTATTTTGTTTCTATTTGAATCCACCTCCCCATGACAATCCCCTCAATATGTGTATTTCATATACAGGAAATGTCTATCCTGATATTTCCATTTATTAGGATGATACTCTCAAGAAGATACAAGCTTTCTGTTTCTGGATGCCCCCAGAGATGACATAGTACCATAACTCTCTGTACCCAAATTCGGTGGGGGAGAAAGCTGGACTCCCAGAATCATGGACAATTCTGATAATTTAGGGGAAACCATTACCTCTGCTCACATTTCTGTGCTTGGAGGAAGCTGCTTACAGCCCAATGTATACAGGAACATAGGAAGAGTAAGGGAGGGGATCATTCCAGTATCTACCTGTGTCCAGAGATGAAAGCCAGTGACCAGGAAAAGTAACACAACTGAGAACACAGGCAAGACCAACCCTTTGAAGAGGACAGGGCAGCAGATGAGGATAGGGATGGGGGCTTATGGATGGAGGCCATACAAAAACAGCCTTTATATTTTTCTGTGCCTTTAACAGCTCAATGGCAAGGCCACTTCCTAACCTCCAAGTGGCTGAACTATCCCCCACTGATATTCCCATGTTCTTATTTGCTAAAATCTATATCCCATGTTTCTTGCCCTGGACACCATTGGGCAGATCGCCTGGGTCAGCTTATTCTCATGGTCTTCTATGTCAGCTGCTTCTCTGTCCTGAAAGTCTGTCCTGGAGAATCTCCATGCCTCCTTCCACTCTGTACCTTTGTCCAAGCATCCTGAAACTCCTGCTCTGTCTGTCCTGCCTAGACACTGGCTATCAATATCTCTATTTTCCAATCAGAACCAACTGAGGCAGGGTCCCTGATTCATAAGTTTAGGACAGTATGAGAAGCATGAGAATAAAGTCAACTACAATAACTATTTGTATGTGACTTTCTGGGAACAATATTTCCCAAACAAGAAAGAGATACCTGTTAAAGTACTAGAGTCAAAGAAAATATCAAGTAGACACATAATAATAATAATAATAACAATAATAAAAACAGTAAATATTAATAATAATAGAATTAATATAATAAAAGTGATGATAAAATAATAATAAATATAATTATAATAATTATAATAATGAATAATAATAAAAATAAAGTCATCATCATCATAATTATCATCATCAAAGCCTAATGAACAGAGAAATAAAAATACAAAAACTGTGAAGGAAAAAGACTAAGTCACACGTAAAGCTGATCACATGAACTAACACCTGAAGTTTCAATGGATATTCTAAAATATAAATGGGCTTGGATCACCTTTCAAAACGTTTTCAAAGAATACAGATACTACCCTAGAATTTATTACTGAGGAAATGTATCAATCACATCAACAGAAGAGGAGAAACTTTACATAGCATAATCACCAGGAAGCCATGTCTCTTCAGCGATCTTAATCTAAAAATGGGAAACCGCATTCTGAAAATAAGGAATATTCTCAAGAGGACAGAGTTGGTAAATAACCCTGTAGTAATTCTTCGGAAGAGGGAAAAAGTATGTGGCAACAAAAAAATAAAAAAGGCCGATGAATACTCCTCCGTAATAACACTAAGCATAGGGATTTAGCTCAGTGGTAAAGCGCTTGTCTAGCAAGTGCAAGGCCCTGGGTTCGGTCCCCAGCTCCAAAAAAAAAAAAAAAAAAAAAAAAAAAAAAAAAAAAAAAAAAACCGCTAAGGATTAACTGTCCAACACGAATAATATACAGGCTATCAGTTTGTATAAGAAAACATGTTTATTTCTACTGCATCTAAATAGTACATTTGTTTTAGAAACAATTGCATAATTGCATACTCCTGTTTAGAATGCAATTTCCCACATTTCTTTTTTTCTTTTTTTTCGTAAGTATATTTATTGTTCATTAATTTTTTATAAAGCTCTAGAAGATTTACTGTTTAATTGTATGTATAGAATTTTCATGTAAATGTATTTTTTTCTTTTTTGGGGGGGGACATGTTCCCGTCCCCATCATCCGCCCATTATTGCCCTCCCCCCAACAATCACGTTCACTGGGGTTCAGTCTTAATAGGAACGAGGGCTTCCCCTTCCAATGGTGCTCTTACTAGGCTATTCATTGCTAACTATGAGGTATGAGTCCAGGGTAGTCCATGTATAGTCTGTAGGTAGTGGCTTAGTCCCTGGAAGTTCTGGTTGCTTGGCATTGTTGTTCATAAGGGGTCTCGAGCCCCTTCAAGCTCTTCCAGTTCTTTCTCTGATTCCTTGAATGAGGGTCCTGTTCCCAGTTCAATGGTTTGCTGCTGGCATTCGCCTCTGTATTTGCTGTATTCTGGCTGTGTCTCTCAGGAGAGATCTACATCTGCTTCCTGTCAGTCTGAATTTCTCTGCTTCATCCATCTTGTCTAACTGGGTCACTGTATATGTATGAGACACATGTGGGGCAGGCTCTGAATGGGTGTTCCTTCAGTCTCTGTTTTAATCTTTGCCTCCAAATTCCCTGCCAAGGGTATTCTTGTTCCCCTTTTAAAGAAGGAGTGAAGCATTCACATTTTGATCATCCATCTTGAGTTTCATTTGTTTTAGGCATCTAGGGTAATTCAAGCATTTGGGCTAATAGCCACTTATCAATGAGAGCATAACATGTGTGTTTTTCTGTGGTTGTGTTACCTCACTCAGGATGATATTTTCCAGTTACCTCCATTTCCCTATGAAATACATAAAGTCATTGTTTTTGATAGCTGAGTAGTATTCCTTTGCATAGATTTACCACCTATCATAAGGCAATATTTTATATGCTAGAAAGTATACTTTTGGGAGAACATTATTTTGTATATTTAATTCATCCGTTTTCATTAATTTTATCTGAAAGAATATTATTTGCTAATATGTTTAAATTATAGGTAACTCTGTGTGTATGTGTGTGTGTGTGTGTGTGTGTGTGTGTGTGTGTGTGTGTGTGTTTAATAATTCAACTCTAATATGACCAGGAAAATGCTTTAGTGATAATGATAATTTATGGGCACTGAGAATTTTTGTATATACTTTATATATAAACTATATATATAATATATAATTTATGTATATGAAAATATATTATGTATATTTTTTCAAAGCACTGTTTAGATATGTATACTAAATTAAGCCTTCTATTTGCAGTTTTAGTTTTTTCTAACACTAATTTTATCTTATTAGTGTCTAGAAAGAAATACATGGTAGCATGAATCATCTCAACTTCAAATGTAGGTACACTCAATGTTATGTCTTCCTTTTAAACATGATTGTTCATCTTTGGTCCTATATATATATATATATATATATATATATATATATATATATATATATATATATATATATATATATATATATATTTTGCTCTATTTATATTAGAAATGTGTGCTACATTGTATATATGTATTCATTGATGACTTCCTTCTGTGAACAAATTTTAAGAATAAATGACTTCTGTACATTATTATAAAATCTAAGATCATTGAGATTTTCTTAAATCAAATACCATAATGCATAAATATAAGAATCATTTCCTGTCTGTGGCTTTTAACAAAAAAATTTAATAAGAAAACTCCTATAAACAAATTTTGATATTATCCATGAAAGTTTCTTCAAGGAGTTGTCCAACTTTTAAAAAAGGGAAGTCACCAATTATGTCAATACATTTTTCATTCTATATTCCTTTAAATTGTAAAATACATTTTTATTTATATAAGTCATAACAACAAGGGAAATATTATATAGACAGCAAAAGAGACCTAAGGAAAATAGTACCAAACTCTAATATTTGGATCAATATCAGAAATGGCAAATGATAATTACTTTATTATTAATTTAATGAGACAAGATATCACTTTTATTTAATAATTTTTCCTGAATATTTTATGTATTTATATTTCAAATGTTATTTCCTTTCCTTTTTCTCCCATAACATCCCTGCCCGTCTTCTGTGAGGATGTTCCAATTCCCACCAATCAACTTCAACCTCAATTCTCTGGCATTACCGTACATCGGGGATACAAGCCTTCACAGGATTAAGGGGTTTTCCTTTCAATGATGTTTGAACAAGCAATCCTCTGCCACGTATGTGGCTGGAGTCATGGGTCCCTCAGTCTGTACTCACTAGTGGGTGTTTTAATCCCTCGAATTTCTGGTGGGTCTGGTTGGTTGATATTGTTGTTCTACCTGGGGTTTTGCAAATCCCTTCAGCTCATTAAGTACACTCTCTAATAACTTCATTGAATCCCCCTTGTTCAATCCATTGTTTAGTTTCATTTATCCTCCCGAGTGTCAGTAGGGTTCTGTCAGAGTCTCTCAGGAGACATCCATATCTGACTCCTGTCAACAAGGACTTGGTGGTATCAGCAATAGTGACTGATTTGTGTGACTGCATATGGGACAGATCCCCACATGGGGCAGTCTCTGTTTGACCCTTTCTTCAGTCCCTGCTTAACTCTTTATCCTTGAATTTCCTCACATGAATATTTTTTATCCCTTCTAAGAAGGAATGCCACATCTGCATGTTGGTCCTCTTCCTGCTGGCTTCACATAGCCTGTGAATTCTTTCTTATGTTTTCCATACTTTTAGGCTGATACAAACTTCCAATAAATATATACAATTTGTGGTCTTTTGTGACTGGGTTACCTTACACAAAATGATAATTTCTACTCTCTCCTAAGAATTTAATGAAAACATTGTTTTTGATAGGTTAGAAGAACACAGGTGTGTAAATGTACTATATTTCATTTATCCATTACTATGTTGAGGGACATCTGTTTTATTTTCAGCTTCTGGCTATTATAAAAAAGAAAGGTTGCTCTCAACCTGTAGCATCATGTGTCATTCTTATATGTTGGAGCATCTTTTGCGTTATATATCAAAGATATGGGATTGTGGTATCCTCAGGTAGTACTATATCCAACTTTGTGAGAAAATTCCAGACTGATTTCCAGATGGCTATACCAGCTTGCAATCTGACCAACAATGGAGGAGAGTTCCTCTTTCTCCACCTAATTGCCAGAATCTGTTGTGAATTTCTTATCTTAGCCATTCTGAGTGGTCTGCTGTGTAACCTCAGAATTTGATGATTTGCATTATTTGATGGCTAAGGATGTTGATATTCCTCAGTAGAGAATTCTTTGTTTAGTGCTATTCACCATTTTTGAAAGGACTATTTGATATTCTGGAGTCTAACTCCTTGTGTCTTTGTATAGATTGATTTTAGCCCTCTATCAGATGGAAGATTGGTAAAGATCTTTTCTTACCCTATTGATTTTACTTTTATCCAAATTCCAGTGTCCTATGCCTTACAAAAGTTTTATGAAGTCCCATTTGTCAATTCTTGATCTTGGAGCAAAGCCATTGGTGTTCTGTTCAGTAACTTTCCCCACTTTTTCTTCTATTAGTTTAAGATTATATGTTTCTAGTGGAGATACTTGATCCACTTCGAATTGAGCTTTGTATAGGGTGATAAGAATTGATTGATTTCCATTCTTCTACATGTTAACCTCCAGTCGAATGAGAACCATTTGTCGAATATGTTATTTTTCCATTGGATGGTTTCAGTTCATTGTCAATAATCAAGTGCCCATAGGTGTGTGGCTTCATTTCTGGTACTTCAATTATATTCCTTTTATCGACCTTACTGTCTCTGTACCATTCCCATTCAATTTTTATTATTATTGTTCTGTAATACAGCTTGAAGTCATCAATAGTGATTGCCCCAGATTTTCTTATATTGTTGATGAACGTTTTCCCTATCATGGGGTTCTTTTTATTCCAACTGAATTTTCAAATTGCTCTTTCTAAATATGTGAAGAATTGAGTTGGAATTTTGATGGTGATTGCCTTGAATCTGTTGATTGCTTTTGGCAAAATGGCCATTTTTACAATATTAACCCAGCACATGCATGTGCATGGGAAATTATTCCATCTTCTGAGATCTTCTTCAATATTTTTCTCAAGAGACTTGAAGTTCCTGTCATACAGAACTTGCACTTGCTTGTTTAGAGTCAACCTTAGGTATTTTTTATTTTTTGTGACTATTTTGAAGGCTGTCATTTCCTTAATTTCTCCTCAAACTGTTTATCCTTGGAGTAGAGTGCTACAGATTTGTTTGAGTTAAGTTTACATCCATCCACTTTGCTGAAGTTGTTTATCAGCTGAAGGAGTTTTCTGGTGGAATTTTTGGAGTCACTAAAATATACAATCACATCATCTAAAATCGTGATATTTTTACTTCTTGTTTTCTAAATTATTCCGTTTTGCCTCGTGTTTTTGTCTAATTTTTGTGGATAAGACTTCCAGTGCTATATTGATGGAGTAAGTAGAGATTAGGCAATATTTTCTAGTTCATGATTTTTGTTGTATGGCTTCAAGTATCTCTCCAATAAGTTTGATGTTGGCAACTTTATTTTTTTTGGTTTTTTTTTTGTTTTTTGTTATATTGCTTTTACTATGTTTAAGTATGGTTGTTGAATTCCTAACATTTTCTAAGACTTCTAACATGAAGAAATACTGATTTTCTTTAAATTTTTCTTCAGCACCTAAAAAGATGATCATTTGTCCCCCGCCACGGGAGTTTATTTACATAATTGATTCTTCTATATGCTGACATCCAGTTGAACCATAATCTCTTGAAAATTCTGTCTTTTTTCCATTTCATGATTTTAGCACCTTTGTCAAAGACAAAGTGACCATAGGTCTGTGTATTCATTTCTGGATCTTCAGGCTAGGATATCTGTGAAACTTTCAATTATCATGGATGTAGAAACCAAGTCATTCCATGACAAAGCCAAATGTACACAATATCTTTCCACAAATCCAACTCTACAAATGATAGTAGATGGAAACTTCCAACACAAGGAGGGAAACTAAACCTTAGCAAAAAGTAGGGAATTAATCTTTCAACAAACCAAAAGATGATAGCGACACATTTGTAATTACATTTCTAACAACAAAAATAACAGGAAGCAACAATCCATTTCATTTAATATCTCTTATCATCAGTGGACACAATTCCCCAAATAAAAAGACATAAAGTAAGAGACTGAAAACATAAAGAGGATCCCAGATTTTGCTGCATACAGGATATACACCTTACTGACAAAGTCAGAGCATCTCAGGGTAAAAGGATGGAGAAAAATTCTAAGCAAATATTCCCCAGAATCAAGGTGGAGTAACCTTTCTCATATTGAACAACATTGACTTCCAACAAAAAGTTATCAAAAATGATAAGGAAGTGTTGGGAGCAACTATAAATGGCACTGACATCTAGTGTTCGTTTGTGGTATTACCACCATTAAGCTGTGTTTTTAGCTCTCTTCTGACATTTTACTAGGCCACAGTTGATAAGCATGTTAATAATATATCTCTCACTCCACCAATTCCCAGAGGACATGGTTACAGCCACTGTTTGTTTTGTATTTAAGTCGAGTGCCTTTGTTCTCCGGGGTCCCCCGCATCATCAATAAGGTGTTCCTGCTATAAAGGCTGTTAGAGAAGGAACCAATGGTGTTAAGTCTTCCTTACTGGTCGATGTGTGCGCTTCAACTGTGGCCCATACGGGGACCCGAGAAAATTATCTTTTCTCGTCTGGATCCAGAACTTTTTCGGCCTCAGGCGGTCGATGTCAGTAAGTTTTCCAAGAAGGGACAATTAGTTGCCGGAGTTGGGACATAAAACTCCCGAAATTGGGACGATAAAGCTCCGGGATAAGGGATTTTAAAATTTCCCTAATAGGACAATAAGGTTCTCTGGAGAAGCAGAGACAATGATAGCCTTGGTTTAGAGGCAAAGGGGTTTGTGGAGCACGGTAATGTTGTCTTTCCCATTAGATCCTTTGTGGGTTGGACTAGCACTCTTGCCTTATACTCTCTTTGTGTTGTGGTGTTGCTACTGTCTGAATTGCCACCGTCCAGGGCAGGAATGCATTCGTTGGGAAGAGTCCACTGATGAATCACAATATTGTGTGTAAATAAACATGCCAGCTGGCCAGCTCGCATTGCTCGTAAACTGATGGTAAATAAGGTCGTAAAAGCATGGGAAACTCACACTCCACCCCGCTCCTGTCAGCTTTTCAGGAGCTTCTTGGTCAGTGTAAGCTTAAAATTGAAAAGAAAATCCTGTTACGTTTTCTTGATTAATGTAACCGTTGTGCTCTGTGCTTTATAGTGTCAGGGTCTCTCGCTTTGAGAGCTTGGGACAAGTTAGGAAAATATCTGGATAAGGAAACTACAGAGGGCAAGCTTAAACCAGGGACAAAGCCGCTTTGGCATAAGGTCCCTGCCTGCTTAGAAGATAAATGATGTGAAGAAGCTGTTAGGACAGGTCAGAAAATCCTTACAGAGCAACAAGAGAGTATGTCAGAAGGAGAGAAAGTTTTGAAGGAAGGAAAGAAAATAAATGGAGGAAAAGAGGTAAAAGAGAAGGCAGAAAAGATCAAGGAGAGGATAGGCAAAGGTGGGAATAATAATCAGGACCTAGGAACAAAAAAAAATATATCCCTCAATAAAGACATTGACCTTGGAGATGTCTAGTGACTCAGATTTTAATGAAAATGACCTTGAGGAGGAAGCTGCTTGTTATGAGAAAGAGATTTATCATCCTGACTGTCCACATGCCTACGCTATGCAGAAACAAGCCAAGGAATTAGATAAGAAAGCCATTATGCCAATGGCACCTCCTGCACCACTGTTTAACTTTCAAGGTAAAACAATGGTGAAGTCTTCAGGAAGTACTTATTTTTGCCCAGAAGAATGGAAAGAGTTAGGATTGAGTTTTCCAGCTTTTCTGGATGCAAACTGGCAGTGACATCATGAACCTGTTGACTTTAAGACAATAAAGCAATTAGCACAGTCAGTCAAAACCTATGGAGTCAGTGCAGCCTTTGTTATGGTTCAAATTGAGGCTCATGGCAGATACTGTCTTACATCTGGAGACTGGGGGACTTAAGCCAGGGCTTGTCTCTCTCCGGGTCAATATTTGGACTGGAAATCTTTTCTTTATGAAAATGCTAATGCTCAGGCTGCCATCAATTTGGCTTCAGGAGTCCACCCTCAGAGACATTGGGACGCTGACATGTTATTGTGAATAGGCCGATTTGCTCTGGACCACACTGGTTATCCAGATCAGGTCAATACCCAGATTAATGATATAGCAATTAAAGCCTGAAATGCATTGCCTAATAGAGGTGCAGTCTCCAGGAACCTTACCAAGGTTCTGTAAGGACCCACTGAGCCATTTTCAGACTTTGTACCCAGCATGGTGGAGTCCGCTACTAAGATCTTTGGAGACCCCAATACAGCTATGCCTCTTATTAAACAGCTAGTGTATGAAAAATGTACAAAAGAATGTAGGTCTGCTATAACACCATACAAACATAAAGGTTTGGAAGTTTGAATGAAGGTCTGCAGGGAGATAGGAGGGTCATTGACTAATGTTAGCCTATCTGCAGCAATGATGCCATTAAAAAAGAAGGTTCCTGCAGGTACTTGTTTCAGATGTGGCCGCAAAGGGCATTACAGAAGTCAATGCCCTGAAAAAAATAGGGAACAGAGTAATAACAGACCTCCACAACCTAATTTGTGCCCTCGCTGTAAAAAAGGAAACCACTGGGCAAATGAATGTCGATCTGTAAAGACTTGGATGGACGACCTCTAGTGGCAGGATATGGTGGTGCACGGCCAAAAAACGGACGACAGGGCCAACATCCCCCGGGCCCTCAAATATATGGGGCTCTACAGGACGACAGGCAGGGACAGGACAAGCAGAGGCCTTGGCCTTCTATTCACCACCCGAAGGACCGAGGAGAGCCTCTAAGGGCTCAGCAGCACTGGACATCCACTCCACCACCAGACTCGTACTGACCCCTCAAATGGGAGTACAGTCTATAGATACAGATTTTAAAGGGCCTCTAACTAAAGATACAGTTGGACTGTTGTTGGGACGCTCTTCTTCTGCCCTGAAAGGTTTACAAATTGTACCTGGAGAAATTGACCCTGATTATTTAGGCACAGTAAAAGTCCTGGCAGCCTCTCCCGAGGGAATTTCTTCTATTTCCCCGGGAGACAGAATTGCCCAGCTGCTGCTTCTGCCCAGCTTGCATAGACATTTTCCTGCTGATAATAGAATCAGAGTATACAGGGGCTTGGGATCTACAGGCTCCCAATTTGCTTTTATCTCATTAGAACTGGGCGATCGTCCAATGTTAACCTTGACTGTGGAGGGACATTCTTTCCTTGGTTTGTTAGACACTGTAGCAGATCGTAGTCTTATCTCTGTTCACGACTGGCCATCCAGGTGGCCTACAGAAAAATCATCTCAGGCCCTACTCAGTCTAAGGTACGAAATGGCTCCTTTAATTAGCTCCAAGGAATTGACATGGGAGGATTCAGAAGGAAGGTCAGGAAAGTTTACTCCCTATATTATAGACATTCCTGTGACACTGTGGGGCAGAGATGTCTTAATAAATCTAGACTTGAGACTGACTAATGAGTACTCCCCACAGGCCAAGGACATGATGATCAAAATGGGCTATATGCCCAGAAAAGTTCTAGGAAAAAATTTACAAGGACGAGTTGACCCAGTGCTACTGGATTCTAAAAGAGACAGGATAGGTTTGGGTTTTTCCTAGGGGACATTGAGGGAGGCATACCCATTACATGGAAAACGGAGGAACATGTGTGGATTCCTCAATGTCCTTTATCCTCTGAAAAATTAACTGCTGCTGCTGTATTAGTGTCTGAACACCTTGAATTGGGACATATGGAGCCATCCACATAACCCTGGAATACACCTATATTTGTCATTAAGAAAAAAATCAGAAAAGTGGCGATTATTACATGAGTTAAGAGCTATCAATTCTCAGATGCAAATAACGGGTCCCATACAGAGAGGATTACCATTGCTCTGTAGTATTCCTGATGATTGGCCTATTATTGTTATTGACATTAAAGATTGGTTTTTTCCATCCCTCTTGCCCCACAAGATAGCGAGCGTGCGGTGTGCATTTATTTTACCCTCTATGAACAATGAAGAACCTGATAAACGCTGTCAGTGGGTGGTCTTGCCTCAAGGTATGGCTCATAGCCCTACTATTTGTCAGCTGTATGTAGGCAAAGCCCTACAGGTTGTACGTGATCAATTCCCAAAATTGAGAATAATACATTTTATGGATGATATATTGCTTTCTGCTAAAGATTGTAGCACCCTAGAAATGGCCTGTGCAAAAGTGATAAAGATGCTTGAAAATAATCAATTGTTTATAGCATCAGAAAAGGTTCAAATGGGCAAAAAGGGAGAGTATTTAGGAACAAAGATTTCTCCTCATAATGTTTCCCCTCAGAAAATTGAATTATGAAAAGATCATTTAAAACATTAAATGATTTTCAAAAGTTACTGGGAAGTATAAATTGGATTTGACCCTATATTAACATGCCTAATGCAGATTTACAACCACTGTATGAGATCCTGAAAGGGGATTCTCAGCTTACTTCACCCCATGCTTTAACCGAGGAAGCATGATTATCCTTAAGGAAAGTAGAGGAAGGACTGGAAAAAGGAATCCTAAAAAGGTATAAGGAAAAGGAGGAACTTTTTTTAGTGTATACTGAGAACTCTTCGTCAGCCTACAGGAGTGCTATGGCAACAGGGAACACTCCTATGGATTTATCCTCACATTTCTCTTAATAAGACCCTTGAATACTATCCTTCTGCTGTTGCACAGTTTGCTATGTTAAGTGTTAAATCTTGTAATCAGCATTTTGGTATTTTGCCCAAGAAGATCCTGGCCAGTAATTATGCCGGGATTACTATGACTAATCAAATACAGACGGCTGAGACTATCAATCAGATAGTGGAAAGAACCACAGTGGCATTAGAGATACAAGAAGAATTTAATGCCCACTTGGCATCTGGCTTTCTATTAGCTAACCAAGGAATAGATTTGCTTCAGGAACAAATTGAGGCATTGTATCATATGACACAGCTGTCCTGCGTTTCCTCTCTTAGAGGCTTATGTGTTACTCCATTGAAAGTTAATCTCTCTCAGTATTCTCAACAGAGCAAAGAAATCTCGAATTATCTGAAAGGAAACTGGTCCATGAAAGCAGAGCAATTATCGAGACAGTTGCAGATGCAGATTGCAGTCCTTAACAACATTAGAATGGAACCAATCACGTTTGGAGATTTCACCTCGTGGATTAACAATGTTTTCTCATTTTCAAGAAATGGGCTGGCCTGTTTGCCTGGGGGGCCATTGTCCTCTTGGGATGTGGAATATGTCTATGGTTTTTTTTGTCATTTACAATGAGAGCATGCCAGGCACAAAGCGATTGTTTACCAGGCTATGGCTGCCATTGAAAGCGGTGCTTCTCCCAATGTATATCTGGCCTCTCTGAAAGATTGAGAGTTCGCCCTAGATCGTATTTTGTCACTGTCATGTGAAGTCATTGTATCCAGAGACGGGCAACTTTCCTCAGGCACGAACCAACCTAAGACAGGAACCTGGTGGCGATAGGGTAATTCCAGTCATGGGTAAGGCTGAGTTTTAGAGAGGAATGACCTAAGACAGGAGCAATGACATGTATTGACATGACAAAGGATCTAGACCAGTCATAGACAGAGGTGGTTACGCCCTGCCTGAACATTCGGGCTGGCCCAATGCACCTCTGCTCAGTTTCTCCCCTAATATTAAACACACACATATAGCCCAGAACGGTGTGTTGTACATCAGTCATTTCTAGCCATTGGGGTGCAGTCCTAACTGCAAAAGTGGTTCGCCATGGCCGAGCTGGGCACTGTGTGAGGCATGTCTGATCTCTCTCAGACCACTACCTCCACCTGATGGACTAATCTTTAAATAAACAAAAAAAGAGTGAGATGTTGGGAGCAACTATAAAGGGCACTGGCATCTAGTGGTCGTTTGTGGTATTACCACCATTGAGTCGTGTCTTTAGCTTTCTTCTGGCATTTTACTAGGCCACAGTTGATAAGCATGTTAATAAGAAATCTCTCACTCCACCAATACCCAGAGGACAAGTTTACTGCCACTGTCTGTTTGGTACTTAAGGCGAGTACCTTTGTTCTCTGGGGTCCCCCATATCATCAATGAGGTATTCCTGCAATAAAGGCTGTTAGAGAAGGATCCAACGGTGTCCCGTCTTCCTTGCTGGTCGAGGTGGGTGCTACAGGGAAGGGAGCCATACTTGTCAAAGAAAAAATAATACTAATATGAACTTTCAATTCTGAACACCTATGTTTCAATTGCAAGAACACCTAAATTCATAAAAGAAACATAACTAGAGCTCAAAGGAAATATTACACCACACACACTAAATTGTTGGAGACTTCAATTCTGTACTCTCATCAACTGACAATTTATGGAAACTGTAACTAAACAGATATAGTTAAAATAACAGATATTATTTTAATAACTAAAAAATCCAAATGGATTTAACAGGTATTTAGGTAACATTTCATCCTAAATCAGAAGAATATATGTTTTCCTATGTACCTCATTGTAACTTCTCCCAATTTGACCATATACTCATTCACATAACAGGCCTCAATTGATACCAGAATATTGAAGTGATTCTATACATCCTATCAGATCACCATAGACTAGGGCTGCTCTTCTATATTTTATTATTTTTTGTATTTGTTTAAATTATCGATGATTTATTTATGTGGTATTTTTGAAACATCATCTTTCTTGATAGTTTGTCACTATGCAATAAAGACTGGGTTAAACCTAGTGGTAGTTCGTTCATTTTTCCCTCTACAGTAGCAAGAGTGAGTTCTCCATTCCAATCTTGGTTTATATACTACATTTTGAATTTACTCTTTGTGCATACATTGCATTTAGTGTTTTACTCTTTGTTTGAATATATATTTGTATTATCTAACCCTTCAAATTTGTAATTTTATAATGAAATTTTTAATTTCATAATTTCTGACTATAACTTTTCATCTCATTTTGCTTATATTTTTCTCCATTATAATGCATTTTTTCTTTGTGAATACTTTTCCCTCTTTATGTATGTTCGTGCCTTCATGGGATTTTGTTATTGTTTATCAAAGCAAAAATGCAATTTATTCACAGCAGCAGCCATATATGAAGGAGAATAAAAGAGTTAATTAGCTATTTCAATAGGATGGATTACTTATTAAAAATAAGAATCTCTGAAACAAAGAGCAGTGATGAATTTCACACTACCCTTCCCCAATGTTCCCAGCATGCAATAATGCCTGGTAGTGTGTTGTGCTCATGTGGCGGTGGGAAATAATTTATGGAAGAATAAAACCACATAACACAGAAAATTTAAAGAATCCCTCTCCCCCTACACACAGATACATAATGGGATTATAGGGTGGTTAATACAATTAATTGAAGCAGAAGTAAACAATTATGTTGCTACAAGAAAGTGATGGCAAGTAAGAATTTCAAACCATGGTCAACTTTATAATTGTGAACATTTGTTCCCAAAATTGTGGGTTGTTCCCCAGGACAATAATAGCTGGACTGAACCCACCTTTTATCTATACAAAGCGGGGTACCATGGCCCTAATGGGAATGATGAAGACAAAAAACAAAAACAATAACAAAAGGGTATATTAATAGAAGCAAACCATTAACACTAACTACCACAAACAACTTTACGTTCTAACCAGAAAAGGCACCAAAACTAAGTCACATGTGAGCACCCTATGTGAAGACAAAAGTGAGTGGGCCATGGTCTTTCTGCCGTTCATGTTTTTCAAGTACTTTACACAAACAGGAATCTCAGACTGCATTTCCATGATTTATTAAACGTTTTTTATAGCCCTCATGTATTAAAATACCATTTGAAAGTATTGATAGCTGCTCTCTAGGTATTTCCAAGTTCACACACTACTTGGGCTAAAGTTCCAAAATGTAACTAGGCCCAACCCTGAACTGTAAAGCTATGACAAGCCAATAATAAGAGATATTTTCAAGGCCCAAGCACTATAGTACTATACTATTGAGTACAGTGATCAAAATTAATTCAAATAGCTCAAGAAAGTAGGAAGATATATCTAAAAAAGGGTTAGAAAAGTGTAGAAGAATCAACTCCTTTCCCGTGTATGCCAGCATTTACGGGTCTTCAGTAAGTCCTAAGATGCAGTATTCAAGTAGCAATGGGAAGAAAGAACTCAGGACAAGACAGGGAGATAAACTAGCATAGTGGGTTTATGTAAGAGAAATACTTAGAAATGAAAATATCTTGTAAAATCAAAATGAGTTTTTTATCATTATTTTCTCAATCCAATCAAAACAGACATCCATGAATAATTCTCCTCTAAGGTTTCCATAAAACAGGTTAAAGAAAAAGTAACATAAACATTTAAAAGTTTCAAAATGAAACAAAAAAAAAAAAAACTTGTGTATGTTTCAGAGCAGGATCACAGGGAAATGAGATGAATCTGGTCAAGATGAAACCTAGAGTGGCAAGCAGTATCTAGAATTAAGAACTGCATGAGAAAGTTAGTGGAGCAGTGACAGGAACATGGCCAGGCCTGACAGATAAGGCTGGGCCCTTTACAGGGGCCCAGAATGAGGTAAGGACATATTTCAAATAAAGCAGCACCTTTCCTTTCTTCTCACATCAAGTATCCCATCCCCCCCCCAAAAAAAAACCCATTGTGATAATAATACAGAAGAGTTATGGTATGTCACTCACTTCCCATTTCCTTTTAATCCTCTCTCCGAAGTCAGGAAATACGAACATTTCGAATTTCCAAGAAGAAAAAATTATCGCCAGGTATATGGATGTCCGGATATCCAAATAACAAACTGAACTATGTGAGGGCTGAGAAGGTGGAGACTGTCTCATTCCACAGAGCAGAAATGTGACTGCCCAAGTTAAGAAGGGATAAGGCAACAATAAGAGGTAAACTAGTTCTCATAACATTAAACTTATTTGCATTATTCTTAACTATATTTAATTAAAATAACTCTCCAGCCAATTTTTCATTTTGAATGATGCTGATCTATCCTGCATTGTGTCTCTACCATCTTCTCTTTCTAGTATTGGCTTTCATCATGGGGATAATAAATGTTTGTAGCTGCATAGGTGATGTTTTTATTTCTATATTTCACTCCCTTTATGTACTATATGTGTAGTAACATTTAATGAGTTTCATTTGGAGAAGGTTTGAATGATTTATCTAATATATATGGTTTAAACCTCTATTGGGATTATTTAAAATATATCAGGTATCCATTCTCTGTAAATAATTGCTTCTCTCATATGATAAAGAAACAAAATTTTTTTTGGCTTTTTTTTGTTTTTTTTTTATTAACTTGAGTATTTCTTATATACATTTCGAGTGTTATTCCCTTTCCCGGTTTCCGGGCAAACATCTCCCTCCCCCCTCCCCTTCCTTATGGGTGTTCCCCTCCCAACCCTCCCCGCACGGCCGCCCTCCCCCCATAGACTAGTTCACTGGGGGTTCAGTCTTAGCAGGACCCAGGGCTTCCCCTTCCACTGGTGCTCTTACTAGGATATTCATTGCTACCTATGGGGTCAGAGTCCAGGGTCAGTCCATGTATAGTCTTTAGGTAGTGGCTTAGTCCCTGGAAGCTCTGGTTGCTTGGCATTGTTGTACTTTTGGGGTCTCGAGCACCTTCAAGCTCTTCCAGTTCTTTCTCTGATTCCTTCAATAGGGGACCTATTCTCAGTTCAGTGGTTTGCTGCTGGCATTCGCCTCTATATTTGCTGTATTCTGGCTGTGTCTCTCAGGAGCGATCTACATCCGGCTCCTGTCGCTCTGCACTTCTTTGCTTCATCCATCTTGTCTAATTGGGTGGCTGTATATGTATGGGCCACATGTGGGGCAGGCTCTGAATGGGTGTTCCTTCAGTCTCTGTTTTAATCTTTGCCTCTCCCTTCCCTGCCAAGGGTATTCTTTTTCCTCATTTAAAGAAGGAGTGAAGCATTCACATTTTGATCATCCGTCTTGAGTTTCCTTTGTTCTAGGGATCTAGGGTAATTCAAGCATTTGGGCTAATAGCCACTTATCAATGAGTGCATACCATGTATGTCTTTCTGTGATTGGGTTAGCTCACTCAGGATGATATTTTCCAGTTCCAACCATTTGCCTACGAATTTCATAAACTCGTTGTTTTTGATAGCTGAGTAATATTCCATTGTGTAGATGTACCACATTTTCTGTATCCATTCCTCTGTTGAAGGGCATCTGGGTTCTTTCCATTTTCTGGCTATTATAAATAAGGCTGCGATGAACATAGTGGAGCACGTGTCCCTTTTATATGTTGAGGCATCTTTTGGGTATATGCCCAAGAGAGGTATAGCTGGATCCTCAGGCAGTTCAATGTCCAATTTTCTGAGGAACCTCCAGACTGATTTCCAGAATGGTTTTACCAGTCTGCAATCCCACCAACAATGGAGGAGTGTTCCTCTTTCTCCACATCCTCGCCAGCATCTGCTGTCACCTGAGTTTTTGATCTTAGCCAATCGCACTGGTGTGAGGTGAAATCTCAGGGTTGTTTTGATTTGCATTTCCCTTATGACTAAAGATGTTGAACATTTCTTTAGGTGTTTCTCAGCCATTCGGCATTCCTCAGCTGTGAATTCTTTGTTTAGCTCTGAACCCCATTTTTTAATAGGGTTATTTGTTTCCCTGCGGTCTAACTTCTTGAGTTCTTTGTATATTTTGGATATAAGGCCTCTATCTGTTGTAGGATTGGTAAAGATCTTTTCCCAATCTGTTGGTTGCCGTTTTGTCCTAACCACAGTGTCCTTTGCCTTACAGAAGCTTTGCAGTTTTATGAGATCCCATTTGTCGATTCTTGATCTTAGAGCATAAGCCATTGGTGTTTTGTTCAGGAAATTTTTTCCAGTGCCCATGTGTTCCAGATGCTTCCCTAGTTTTTCTTCTATTAGTTTGAGTGTGTCTGGTTTGATGTGGAGGTCCGTGATCCACTTGGACTTAAGCTTTGTACAGGGTGATAAGCTTGGATCGATCTGCATTCTTCTACATGTTGCCCTCCAGTTGAATCAGCACCATTTGCTGAAAATGCTATCTTTTTTCCATTGGATGGTTTTGGCTCCTTTGTCAAAAATCAAGTGACCATAGGTGTGTGGGTTCATTTCTGGGTCTTCAATTCTATTCCATTGGTCTATCTGTCTGTCTCTGTACCAATACCATGCAGTTTTTATCACTATTGCTCTGTAATACTGCTTGAGTTCAGGGATAGTGATTCCCCCTGAAGTCCTTTTATTGTTGAGGATAGCTTTAGCTATCCTGGGTTTTTTGTTATTCCAGATGAATTTGCAAATTGTTCTGTCTAACTCTTTGAAGAATTGGATTGGTATTTTGATGGGGATTGCATTGAATCTGTAGATTGCTTTTGGTAAAATGGCCATTTTTACGATATTAATCCTGCCAATCCATGAGCATGAGAGATCTTTCCATCTTCTGAGGTCTTCTTCAATTTCTTTCCTCAGTGTCTTGAAGTTCTTATTGTACAGATCTTTTACTTGCTTGGTTAAAGTCACACCGAGGTACTTTATATTATTTGGGTTTATTATGAAGGGTGTCGTTTCCCTAATTTCTTTCTCGGCTTGTTTCTCTTTTGTATAGAGGAAGGCAACTGATTTATTTGAGTTAATTTTATACCCAGCCACTTTGCTGAAGTTGTTTATCAGCTTTAGTAGTTCTCTGGTGGAACTTTTGGGATCACTTAAATATACTATCATGTCATCTGCAAATAGTGATATTTTGACCTCTTCTTTTCCGATCTGTATCCCTTTGATCTCCTTTTGTTGTCTGATTGCTCTGGCTAGAACTTCAAGAACTATATTGAATAAGTAGGGAGAGAGTGGGCAGCCTTGTCTAGTCCCGGATTTTAGTGGGATTGCTTCAAGTGTCTCTCCACTTAGTTTAATGTTAGCAACTGGTTTGCTGTATATGGCTTTTACTATGTTTAGGTATGGGCCTTGAATTCCTATTCTTTCCAGGACTTTTATCATGAAGGGGTGTTGAATTTTGTCAAATGCTTTCTCAGCATCTAATGAAATGATCATGTGGTTCTGTTCTTTCAGTTTGTTTATATGATGGATCACGTTGATGGTTTTCCGTATATTAAACCATCCGTGCATGCCTGGGATGAAGCCTACTTGATCATGGTGGATGATTGTTTTGATGTGCTCTTGAATTCGGTTTGCCAGAATTTTATTGAGTATTTTTGCGTCGATATTCATAAGGGAAATTGGTCTGAAGTTCTCTTTCTTTGTTGTGTCTTTGTGTGGTTTAGGTATAAGAGTAATTGTGGCTTCGTAGAAGGAATTCGGTAGTGCTCCATCTGTTTCAATTTTGTGGAATAGTTTGGATAATATTGGTATGAGGTCTTCTATGAAGGTTTGATAGAATTCTGCACTAAACCCGTCTGGACCTGGGCTCTTTTTGGTTGGGAGACCTTTAATGACTGCTTCTATTTCCTTAGGAGTTATGGGGTTGTTTAACTGGTTTATCTGTTCCTGATTTAACTTCGATACCTGGTATCTGTCTAGGAAATTGTCCATTTCCTGAAGATTTTCAAATTTTGTTGAATATAGGTTTTTATAGTAAGATCTGATGATTTTTTGAATTTCCTCCGAATCTGTAGTTATGTCTCCCTTTTCATTTCTGATTTTGTTAATTTGGACACACTCTCTGTGTCCTCTCGTTAGTCTGGCTAAGGGTTTATCTATCTTGTTGATTTTCTCAAAGAACCAACTTTTGGTTCTGATGATTCTTTCTATGGTCCTTTTTGTTTCTACTTGGTTGATTTCAGCTCTGAGTTTGATTATTTCCTGCCTTCTACTCCTCCTGGGTGTATTTGCTTCTTTTTGTTCTAGAGCTTTTAGGTGTGCTGTCAAGCTGCTGACATATGCTCTTTCCTGTTTCTTTCTGCAGGCACTCAGCGCTATGAGTTTCCCTCTTAGCACAGCTTTCATTGTGTCCCATAAGTTTGAGTATGTTGTATCTTCATTTTCATTAAATTCTAAAAAGTTTTTAATTTCTTTCTTTATTTCTTCCTTGACCAGGTTATCATTGAGTAGAGCATTGTTCAATTTCCACGTATATGTGGGCATTCTTCCCTTATTGTTATTGAAGACCAGTTTTAGGCCGTGGTGGTCCGATAGCACGCATGGGATTATTTCTATCTTTCTGTACCTGTTGAGGCCCGTTTTTTGACCAATTATATGGTCAATTTTGGAGAAAGTACCATGAGGAGCTGAGAAGAAGGTATATCCTTTTGCTTTAGGATAGAATGTTCTATAAATATCCGTTAAGTCCATT
Source organism: Rattus norvegicus (assembly GCF_021556685.1). NCBI lineage: Eukaryota > Metazoa > Chordata > Mammalia > Rodentia > Muridae > Rattus > Rattus norvegicus. The sequence continues at coordinate 6,639,803 of NC_141544.1, forward strand.
TGGCTCATGACTTCTCTTAGTCTGTCTACATCACTGTTTAATTTCTGTTTCCATGATCTGTCCATTGATGAGAGTGGGGTGTTGAAATCTCCCACTATTATTGTGTGAGGTGCAATGTGTGTTTTGAGCTTTAGTAAGGTTTCTTTTACGTATGTAGGTGCCCTTGTATTTGGGGCATAGATATTTAGGATTGAGAGTTCATCTTGGTTGATTTTTCCTTTGATGAATATGAAGTGTCCTTCCTTATCTTTTTTTGATGACTTTAAGTTGGAAATTGATTTTATTTGATATTAGAATGGCTACTCCAGCTTGCTTCTTCTGACCATTTGCTTGGAAAGTTGTTTTCCAGCCTTTCACTCTGAGGTAGTGTCTGTCTTTGTCTCTGAGGTGTGTTTCCTGTAGGCAGCAGAATGTAGGGTCCTCGTTGCGTATCCAGTTTGTTAATCTATGTCTTTTTATTGGGGAGTTGAGGTCATTGATATTGAGAGATATTAAGGAATAGTGATTATTTCTTCCCGTTATATTCATATTTGGATGTGAGGTTATGTTTGTGTGCTTTCATTCTCTTTGTTTTGTTGCCAAGACGATTAGTTTCTTGCTTCTTCTAGGGTATAGCTTGCCTCCTTATGTTGGGCTTTACCATTTATTATCCTTTGTAGTGCTGGATTTGTAGAAAGATATTGTGTAAATTTGGTTTTGTCATGGAATATCTTGGTTTCTCCATCAATGTTAATTGAGAGTTTTGCTGGATACAGTAACCTGGGCTGGCATTTGTGTTCTCTTAGGGTTTGTATGACATCAGTCCAGGATCTTCTGGCCTTCATAGTTTCTGGCGAGAAGTCTGGTGTGATTCTGATAGGTCTCCCTTTATATGTTACTTGACCTTTTTCCCTTACTGCTTTTAATATTCTTTCTTTATTTTGTGCGTTTGGTTTTTTGACAATTATGTGACGGGAGGTGTTTCTTTTCTGGTCCAATCTATTTGGAGTTCTGTAGGCTTCTTGTATGTCTATGGGTATCTCTTTTTTTAGGTTAGGGAAGTTTTCTTCTATGATTTTGTTGAAGATATTTACTGGTCCTTTGAGCTGGGAGTCTTCACTCTCTTCTATACCTATTATCCTTAGGTTTGATCTTCTCATTGAGTCCTGGATTTCCTGTATGTTTTGGACCAGTAGCTTTTTCCGCTTTACATTATCTTTGACAGCTGAGTCAATGATTTCTATGGAATCTTCTGCTCCTGAGATTCTCTCTTCCATCTCTTGTATTCTGTTGGTGAAGCTTGTATCTACAGCTCCTTGTCTCTTCTTTTGGTTTTCTATATCCAGGGTTGTTTCCATGTGTTCTTTCTTGATTGCTTCTATTTCCATTTTTAATCCTTCAACTGTTTGATTGTGTTTTCCTGGAATTCTTTCAGGGATTTTTGCGATTCCTCTCTGTAGGCTTCTACTTGTTTATTAATGTTTTCCTGTGCTTCCCTAAGTGTGTTCATGTCTTTCTTGAAGTCCTCCAGCATCATGATCAAATATGATTTTGAAACTAGATCTTGCTTTTCTTGTGTGTTTGGATATTCCATGTTTGTTTTGGTGGGAGAATTGGGCTCCGATGGTGGCATGTAGTCTTGGTTTCTGTTGCTTGGGTTCCTGCGCTTGCCTCTCGCCATCAGATTATCTCTAGTGTTACTTTGTTCTGCTATTTCTGACAGTGGCTAGACTGTCCTATAAGCCTGTGTGTCAGGAGTGCTGTAGACCTGTTTTCCTCTCTTTCAGTCAGTTATGGGTACAGAGTGTTCTGCTTTCGGGCGTGTAGTTTTTCCTCTCTACAGGTCTTCAGCTGTTCCTGTGGGCCTGTGTCTTGAGTTCACCAGGCAGCTTTCTTGCAGCAGAAATGTTGGTCTTACCTGTGGTCCCGAGGCTCAGGTTTGCTCGTTGGGTGCTGCCCAGGGGCTCTCTGCAGCGGCAGCAACCAGGAAGACCTGTGCCGCCCCTTCCGGGAGCTTCAGTGCACCAGGGTTCCAGATGATCTTTGGCTTTTTCCTCTGGCGTCCGAGATGTGTGTGCAGGGAGCAGTCTCTTCTGGTTTCCCAGGCTTGTCTGCCTCTCTGAAGGTTTAGCTCTCCCTCCCACGGGATTTGGGTGCAGAGAACTGTTTATCCTGTCTGTTTCCTTCAGGGTCCGGCGTCTCTGGCAGGGGTCCTGCTGCTCCTGGGCCCTCCCCCACGGGAGCCCAGAGGCCTTATACAGTTTCCTCTTGGGCCAGGGATGTGGGCAGGGGTGAGCAGTGTTGGTGGTCTCTTCCGCTCTGCAGCCTCAGGAGTGCCCACCTGACCAGGCGGTTGGGTCTCTCTCTCACCGGGTCTGGGAGTAGAGAGCTGCTCCTAAATTTTTATTCTAGTAAAAATAATTCTCTATAAGTTTAATATCTAAAGATACAGAAGAACATTAAGATAATGTGGAATATTAGATCAGTTGAACTGCTTGTTCATTTATATAAGAATAACCAGAATCATTGAGATGTTTCTGGAACATAATATAGGAACAAAAAACAAAGCATTGAGTAAATAGTGGCAGAAGTATAGGGTCATTTTGTTAAATGTAGCTTACCTTCAGATCCACTGTTTTCTTTTATTTTGTAAACATTCAATTTAAATACTCTTCTTCAGTATTTTTCATCCTGTCATTGACTCTATGTTCAAAGCTCTATACCATAACTAGCATGATTATTAAATTTAAAACCAAGAATTATGCATGTGTCGATCACTTTCTGCATTTCCTTATTTGTGGTTTATACTGTTCCCAATGGCCATGTTTTGTTGAAGTCATGAAGAATTTCTGGCTCATTTGATGAAAATTTTCTCAAAGCATATATTATCCATAGTTTTAAAATGCTGTGCATATGTTTAATAGTACTGGATATTATAGTTAAAAATCATCTAGATAAGGAATTTTTGCATGAATATCATAACATGCTAAAATACTAAAGAGAAAACGCAGAACAGCTAGATATTTATTAAATATTTTTACTCTTATAGAGTTTGTAACTTTACAAAATATGAGCAAATCACTTCTTTCTGTGAAATTCACATTCATGAGCTATTATATTCTAATCAAATGCTGTAAATGTCTGATATAGAGGATATATGATACGTGACTCCTGTGCAGGGCCACTTGAGCTTCGAAAGGGGTCTCATTCCAAGGGTTAAGAACCACTGATCTGGACTTAGTGGGAGGCCCTTACCGACGTAGATGGGTTGCCCAGTGTTGCCTGGGAGAAGTCTCCATCTCTGGAAGGCAAAGGATCTTCCAAAATTAGGCTTTTTCCTGGGTCCCTCTGTAATAGTGGACACACTCTTGATGGTTACTGATGGATCAACTGACTCCAGGCAGTTTTCTTTTACATCCTCAAAGATGAGGATTCTAAACAGGGTTCTGCTAGACAAAAGCAGTGGCTGAAGCTATCACTAGTGATCTTTCCCCTTCCCTAATGGCTCCTTGTCCCCACAAGGCCAACAGTAGATGTCCGAGTGCCTCCCAAGCTGCACCTTTCCAATCTACACTCTTCCTCTGTGCTGTTTCTTTCACGAAGAGCACACATGCTAACCCTGAAACTATCTAGTCTTCACTCAGCACTAACAACCTAGTCCTCTCTGCCAGCTTCGCTTTCCCATATGACCTGGCTGATCACAATTCTGAGACATGTTCACGCTTGTATGTCCAAACATAATGGCATCAATTGCCTAGTCTATAATGACACAGATCTGTATGATTCTGATTCAGAAGCCTGTAAATCCAAGATGAATAGACCATCGGCAGAGGAAGGAGTTCTTGTGGGATGTTGTCACCACAGAAGGGATCCAATGGGCTAGAAAGACAAGAGAGGGAGACATACTCCCTTTCATAATTTAACCTTTTCCACAATAGCATCATTAATGGATCTTTATTTGTAGGTCACATCCCTCTTGACCTAATCAATTCTTCACAACTACATTCACACTGGGGATTAATCTTCAGAAAATTACTTTTGTGCGAACACATTCAAACCAGAGATGAGGGTGAATATTTGGATATCTACAGTGGGTGTGGGCATTATTCTTCCCACATCGTGTACCCGTAAGATCTCTAACTACCTCCTTCCCCGTGGTACCCTCACTGAATGATGTGAATTCCGGGTGATTTGTGAGTTATGACACCAAAGCTCATTGCCATATCCTGTCACCAGTATCAAGCTCAAAACAGCAAGAGCCACCTGTGGGAAAGAAAATATGAATAAACTTTACGATATCTCTAAACTATAATCCCCCAATTCAATCAAAACATTGTTTTAGACTCAGTTCTCTTATATCGATGAGCTTTTAATGTTCAAGTCAGTGGGTTTGTTGCAGGTTTATATGGTACATTAGCCATCTTCATCCTTACAACTTACCTCCATTTCTACCTGCATACACACACACACATACACATACACACACACACACACACACACACACACACACACAAACACCATGCTGCTCCAATTCCTCTTCCTAAATGCCCCCTTTCACTTAATATCCCTTATTAAAATCTAAATTTCGTAATGGTCTGTTTGAGTCTGGCGTGTTTCACTTAACATATTGTATTTTACAGTTTTATCCGGTTTTTCTGAGAACAAAACCCTTTCCTCTTACACATAGATGAAAATCAAATCAATGTACATCATATTTTTAAGCCATTAATCCAGTGATCAACAGCTAAGGTTATTCCAATGGCTTGTCTATTGCACACAGTATGGCAATCACATTGGATGTGCAGGGGTCCTGGTTAGTTTTTATTGTCAGTTTGACTCAACCTGGGAAGATGGAGTCTCAGCTGAAGAATTGCCTCCATCAGATTGGCCTTTGGCCACATCTGTATGGAATTTTTTTTTGATGGTTAATGTGGAAGGGTCTAGCCCACTATGCATAGTGTCATCCCCTATGACACTATGAGGTTTTATGAGAAGGAAAGAAAGCTGAGTAGGTCATGTATAGCAATCCAGGACTCAGCATTTCTAAGTTGTCTCTGCTTCCTTTCCTGCCTCTAGAGTCCTGCCTGAGTTCCTGCCCCAACGTCGCTCAGTAACAGACGGGAACCTAGAAGATAAAGTGAGAAAACTCTATCCTCCTCAAGTTGATGGGTATGATGAGATTATTCTTCTTGTTGCTTACTTTTCCTTCCCTGTTTTAAAACTTGTCTCTGTTTATTGTTCTTAGAAAGATGATATCACATGTTTTTTCAAGGGCTCTCTGTCTCTCTCCGTGTCTCTCTCTGTCTCTGTCTCTATCTCTCTCTCTGTATTTCTGTGTTTGAGTGTGCATATGTGTATGTTTGTGTGTGCATGGGTGTGTGTTTATGTGTGTATGTATGTGTGTGTTTGTGTGTTGGTGTATGAATGAGTGTTTCTGTGTGCATGTGCGCGCGCATGTGTATGTGTGTGTGTGTGTGTGTTTGTGTGTTTGTGTGTTTGTGTGTTTGTGTGTGTGTGTGCTTTCCGGGCTTAAAAAATTCCCCAAGGCTGTAAATATCAGCAGGTGCCTAGAGAAGGAAGATGAAGGGGAGAAAAGGGGGGAAAATCATGTCATTTGAGTTAACCCCACATTGAGGTCAGCCACATAATGGACCAACAGTCACATAGTGGCAGAGGACTTATAAGAGCAGAGCGAGAGTAAAACTCAAACTATGAAGAAAAATGTGCTTAAAACTAAGATAGAGGGGAGAAAAAGAAGACGGGGCACTTAGAAAAGTGGACAGATTTTAAAAAGCTGCCATAAGTTGTTAAGCTCTAAGTACATTTAAAAAAATTATAGTGTTAAAGAGGAAGGGAATTATTGGGAAGAGGGAAGGGAGGGTCAGAGTGTAGTGGGCACAGGGGAGGGTTCTGAAAAGAACTTTGTGACACAAACAACTAAAGTGTCCTGTAATTTATAGGTAAATCCAATACTTACCTGCATTCAGTATTCTGTCTACCCATATTTCAAAAATAAAATTACCTCATCAATTTCATTCTGTTTTACTGCATTTGATCTAATAAATTCCTTGTAACCAGAAAATCTGGTAAATTTTAAAGACATTTAAAATATGACTGGTCGATATCGGGTTTGTCATAAATTTATCCCGACCTTGGAAGCAGGTCCAGGAGCTAATATTTCCTCGCTCTTTGCAAAGAATCCATAATACATGATTGCCATTGACTTCAATACAAGGTATTTAATCCTGTCAAATTCCAGTTTTGTTTGAATAAAAATCCCGTCCTCTAACTGTGGGTTTTGATAAAGCTAATTTTGGTTTGCTATCCAGTCTCCTGGCTCGGAGAGAGAGAGGCTAGCAATATTTCTGATACGGAGAACAGCTTAAAGATAACCAAAGGAAAGATAGGAGCTGGGAAAATAACCACCAAGGATGTTGGTGACTCAGAAAACAACGACTTTTTCAGAAAATAAGTGCATGAAAAGAGCTACTTGGGCAGACTGTGACTCGAGTCATCAGAATATGAGGGTGGGGACTCTATTTTAAGTCTCCAAGAAGCTACATGAGAAGCCAAAACCTAGATGGTGGAAGTTTCTAAGCGTAACTAGGGAAGGAACAGGCCTGAGAGGGGTCTATGACGTAAGTAGAGCTTGGATGATGTCACAGAGCACTGGTCAGAGGTTGCGCTTCTCTTCCACTTGGGAGCGCGAGACTCCCTTGAAGGTGGGTTCAGTATCTACCCCGTGGGGTGTGAAAGCCAGTTCAGCTCCTGAACCCCACAATTGTTCAACAGCCTTTTGGAGCCTGACCTGTTTCAGAAGGCAGAATCTGGACGACCAGGGCATTTTCTTTCAGTAAATACGTTCATGAAGATAACTGGGACCCTTGTAGCCCAGAAAGCTAAACGTTTTCCTTCTTACAGCAGGTAACCGTATGTTCTAATGCAATCCACGTTTGAGAGCTTGGCGGATGGTCTAGGCTAGTCAGTCTCCGGAATTTCTTTTCCTTTGCTAACAATATCTGATTCATAATACTACTAAAATGTCAAAGCTCCTCTCTGTGCCTGTGCATTATAGGAGATAATATTTCTTTTTTGTTGTTGTTGTTTTTGTTTTTGTTTTTTTGTTTTTTTTTGTTTTTTTTTTTTTTGGAGCTTAGGACTGAACTTGTGGTTGCTAGGCAAGTGCTGTATCACTGAGCTAAATCCCAACCCCAGGAGATATTATTTCTAAATGGCTGTTGTTTCCTAGATAAAAGACTCTTGTTGCAATCGAAGATGCAACAGCTTCGAGGAATAAACCTGGGGCTGAGTCTGGATGCACAATACAGAAAGCCAGAGGACTGGTCTTCTTTGTCTCTGGGCAGATACTTGTGAATGTTGCCACATAGCTCATAGTTAGAGGGTAGAAGAGGGGTGTGGCCACCCTTCTGGCTCCTTTGCTATCTTTTCTCTGTTCTGCTTGATTAAAGTGGGGACAGGGATACTTAAAACCACACTGACATAGCCATTCAAGGAGAGGTTCCTCAGCAGAGGCAAAGTGCCTCGAGATGAAGAAATGTGTCTGAATATGTTATTCTTAGCTGTAGAGAACCATTTGTTCATTTCCCTTTAAACTTTTGATTTTGATTTTTGAGACAGGTTTTTTCTGTGGGTAGCTTTGGCTATCCTGGAACTAACTCTGTAGACCAGACTGGACTTGATCTCACAGAGGTCTGCCTCCCTCTGCCTCTTGAGTGCTGGAATTAAAGGTGTGCTCCACCATTGCCCAGCCCTCCTACGAACTTCTGAGTACGACAGAATTAGATACAGATGCTCCAACCTGTTTACCATCGCCTTCCTCACCTACTCCAAAGTTCTCTTAGACAAGAGCCTTGGCCCAGTGCCCTCCCTACCCCATCCCCACTAATTTTGCATGCACTCATATGACAGAGGCAATAGCATTTTGTCTGGTTTAAGCAGGTGAGCTCTTCAAACCCAGGCCATGCGCAAGTATGAAGCCTGATTACAGAACGATAGCCACAAGACAGTTGACCAATAGATCTGTGGCCGACCACACTAGGTCTACAGCCATGAAGAAGAGGATGTATCTGAGGAGGATGAGCACACCATCCTTCCAGAAGAAGAGGAGGAGGAGGCTTTCTTCCCAGTCCCTGGGGAACATTGTGGGATGCAGAATTTCCCACGGATTGAAGGAACGTGATGAGCCTGTCACCCAATGGAAGGCCATCATTCTAGATCAACTGCCAACAAATCCCTCTCTCTATCTGGTCAAGTATGATGGAATTGACTGTGTCTATGGACTTGACCTTCACAGCGATGAGAGGATTTTAAAGCTTAAGGTATTGCCTCACCAGTAGTGTTTCCTCAAGTGAAAGACACCCATCTCACAAGTGCCATAGTTACCCAAGCTGTGGAGCATAAATTAGAGGGCAAACATGGCTCTAAGGACAACTGGAGAGGGTTGGTCCTAGCCCAGGTGCCGATCATGAAGGACTGGTTTTACATCACCTACGAGAAAGATCCAGTCCTATACATCTACCAGCTCCTGGATGATTACACAGAAGGTAACCTCCGTATCATTCCAGAGACTCCTCCAGCAGAGGTGAAGTCAGACGTTGACAGCGACATCTTAACAGGTCAATGTGTGCAGTTCACCAGAAGCGACGGGTCCAAAAAGATCGGCAAAGTCATTTACCAAGTTCAATCCAAGCCTTCCGTGTACTTCATCAAGTGTGATGGCGACGTCCACATCTATGTGTTTAATCTGATGGAAAAGATCTGTTAAGGTGAAATTCACAAAGTGTGGGGGACATAGATGGGGAATTTATAGGATTGGGGGGAAAATGTTTGCTTTTCTGTGTTTCAGGTGCAAAAGGGCCTTTGACAACCCCAGTATCTTTTCCAGTGGAATTTGTTTTTGCTCTAAAAATTAAAATGTGTGATGTGACGTGTTGTGTGTGAACACTTTGGTGGAGGAGACGGACTGTGGTGGATGGAACATGGAGAGGTAGCCGGAAAGGTCAAGGCTGTGAACAGTAAATCTGATGTCACATAGACTAAAACAAACAGGACTGAGCTGGTCTGGTCTTTAGGGAGAGAAAAGAACTGGAGATGACGCTTAGAGGAGTAGGGATGGCACGGGGGGAAAAAGATGGATGTTTAGGAAGCAGTGGAGAGGGGCCAGACATATATAGACTCTCTGAGGTGATGTTTGAGGGAGAAACAGACTGTTGGGGAAAGAGGGGCAGGTAACAGGGAGGTGGTCTTGGAACTCAAGGGGAAACACAATGAACTGATCCAAGCAGACTCAGAATCAGAGAAGGTCGGGGATTGTTTGACTAACGAAATCTAATGAAACCTGTTTCTCATCTGTAGATGTATTATTTTTAATTATATGGATGGGGGCAGGGCATGAATACAGGAGACCACAGAGACAAGAATAGTCAGGTCCCCTGGTGCTGGAATTAAGGGTGGGTTGGAAGCCATTGGACGTGAGCTCAAAGAACAAATCCACGTCCTCTTTCAAAGCAGACGAGCTCTTGATCCATTGGTCATCTCTCCAGGCCCCTAAAGTCATCTTTTCAAATACATCCAACCTTCACATGCAGAGAAGAGACCAGGATGAGGGTAAGAAAGATTAAATTGATAGGGATGTGGAAGAAAGACTAAAGAACACATGAGGGAGTAGAGGACACTGAGGGACGAAGGATTTCCAAATGGAGTTCTCAAAAAGTGAAGCAGGAGACCAGGAAGAACAGAAAGGGTCTAGAATGAGTTGAACTTGGGCAGCATCCATATTGGTCTCTTTGGTTCCTTAAAGAACAGCCAAGACATCACTACAGAAGGTGGATGTGAGGTGGAGGCTTCCCCGGAGGACATTTTGTCGAGGATTACTCAAGAGTAGTGAATGCCAAACTAAGTTTATATCTATCAATTCCTGAAAGTATCATAAAGCCCATTATTTTGTATGATCAGTAAAAAGTAATTCAAAAGGGAAGATGAGGATGTCGTGAGCTTATGTCAGGTGTTACGTGGATCCTGTGTTTAGCTTTCCTGAGCACGTTAGACTCTGTTGCATCCTGTAATATTTTTTGAGGTCTCTGCTCAATGCCCCTAGATGACCACAAAGAGCTCCTGCACTGGCTTGTCTTGCCTTGATCTCCTTCGACTGGATGACTTCCTACACACCTGTGGGCCCTGTTACCGTAACTAGCCCCAGGAAGTTCCTGTCTTTTACTCACATGAAAGCTTATCATCAGCAAACTTCTGACGGTGCCTCCAATGCAGAGGTGCTGAGCTCTTTCCTATACCATTTGCCGTGACTTTAAAATGCTTTTCGGTTCCTCACTCCTCCTGAGAAGCCCTTGTGCACTTTATGGGGTCTCTCTGAGCCACATCTACACTCCAAGAGTGTCTTTGGAGACAACCTTATCTCGGACTCATTCACTGCTGTTTCTTCTCTCAACAATAAGTTTCTCACTGCAGGACTTGAAAGTACTTTCTATCGTTGATTAATTCTGCTATTTGGGATTTTTTATACTGGCTGCTTGTCTGACGGTTTCATTGCTGCTAAAAGACACCATGACCAAGGCAACTTATAAGGGACAACATTTTGGGGGGGGGGGTTCTTTTATTTTCAGAGCTGGGGACCGAACCCAGGGCCTTGCGTTTCCTAGGCAAGCACTCTACCACTGAGCTAATCCCCAACCCCAAGGGACAACATTTAATTTGGGCTGGCTTTCAGGTTCAGAAGTTTAGTCTATTTTCATCAAGGCAGGAAGCATGGAAGCGTCTAGACAGACATGGTGTTGGAGAAGAAGCATATCACCCCCACAGTGATATGCTTCCTCCAACAACGCCACACCTACTCCCACAGGGCCACACCTCCTACTTGTGCCACCCTTCCCATGGGACAATCACATTGTAACCACTGCCCTGATTTTATGCCAACGTGATACAAGCTAGAGTCGTCAGAGAAGAGGGCGCCTCAGTTGAGAACATGCGTCCATAAGATCCAGCTGTAGGGCATTTTCTTAGTGATTGGTGGGGAGGGCCCAGCCCACTGTGAGGGGCACCATTCCTAGGCTGGTGGTCCTGGGTTCTATAAGAAAGCAAGCTAATCAAGACATGAGGAGCAAGACGGTAAGCAGTGCCACTCCATAGCCTCTGCCTCAGTTCCTGCCTCCAGGATCCTGTCCTGTTTGAGTTCCTGTCCCAACTTCCTTTGCTGATGAGCAGCAATGTAGAAGTGTAAGCTGAATAAACCTTTTCCTCACTGACTTGCTCTTTGGTCATGTTGTTTCCTTACAACAATAGGAACCCCAAGTAAGACAATGTCTTATAGAAACAGTGTGTCTAGTAGAGACACAGACGCTTACCTCATAACCACAAATAGAGACGTATAGACACTTTGTTTTAATTTAAAGGTAAGACTTGCTCAAGTACTGACCTGTGACGTTCTAGTTCGCTTCCTTCTCTCCGTGATGAATGCCATGATCAAAACTAACTTGGGGAGGAAAGGGTTATTTGCCTTACAGGTTACAGACCATCACTGAGGGAAACCAGAGCAGGAGCTTGAAGCGGTAACAAGGAGCTCTGCTTGTTGGCCTGCTCCCTGTCTTAGTCACTGTTCTGTTGCTGTGAAGAGACACCATGGTCAAGGCTACTACTATAATGAAAGCATGTAATTGGAGGATCCCTTACAGTTTCAGACGTCTGGTCTATCATCATGGCAGGGAGTATAACACGGGAGCAATAGAGAGCTACTGCTCTGTAAGGAGAGAGAGAGAGAGAGAGAGAGAGAGAGAGAGAGAGAGAGAGAGAGAGAGAGTGAGAGAGAGAGAGAGAGAGGGACAGAGAGAGAGGGAGAGGGAGGGAGAGAGAGAGGGACAGAGAGAGAGAGGGAGAGAGAGAGGGACAGAGAGAGAGGGAGAGAGAGGGAGAGAGAGAGGGAGGGAGAGAGAGAGACAGAGAGAGAGGGACAGAGAGAGACAGAGAGAGAAACAGAGAGAGAGAAACAGAGAGAGACAGAGACACAGAGAGAGAGACACAGAGAGAGACAGAGAGAGAGGGAGGGAGAGAGAGAGAGGGAGGGAGGGAGGGAGAGAGAGGGAGAGAGAGAGGGAGGGAGGGAGGGAGGGAGAGAGAGAGAGAGAGGGAAAGAGAGAGACTCTGGGAAAGCATGGGGCTCTTGAAAACTCAAACCCCACCCTGGTCGACACACCCACTTCCTCCAATGAGGCCACACCTCTTAATCCTTCTAATCCTGTAAAATACTGTCACTCCCTGTTAACTAAATATTCAAATATATGACTGTGGGAGCCTTTCTTATTCAAACCGCCACACTCCCCATGGCTTGCTCCATTACTATTTCTTACAGCCTAAAATGCTATTCTTTTTACACATGACTACTGATGAACTTGCCCACAATGGTGGGCCCTCCCACAACAATCATTAATCAAGAAAATGTTCCATAGACTTACCCAAAGACTAATCTAATGGAGGCAGTTCTTGACTTGTTCTCTCTTCTCAGTTGGCTCCAGATTGTCAAGTTGGGAAAAAAAAAGAAAAGAGACCCAGCACCATAATGATTCTCTTGCCCCATGTTACGTACTCACCACCAGCCACTCTCTTCTCTCAGTGTATAGACCCACTTCCCTGTATGGCAGAACTGAAGAGTAACTACTGTCACCAACATGAATACTCGAGGATATGTGACAAGAAATGAATACATTCTACAGCTCCCAACACCAAGCAAAAGCATTTTAGTGTGGGCTACACTTACTGGGAGACTGTAAGTCACTGGCCATTTAATGGGTCACAGTAGACCAGAGAACCAAAAAGTCACAACGTACATATCATCTCCTCTCAGCAGGAGACATAATTCTTTCTCAAACCCCATGAATCTATCTGTAGGCTTAGATTTTTTCAAAACCTACTTTATTTAGGGTTCTTAAAACTTCTTGCCCACCAACCAGAGGTAGCAGAGAGAGAACGTTGATAGGAAAAGGGAGAGAGTTGTGGACCTATTTAGAAGTAATTCTTTGGGGTAACTCCAATCTTCATGGTACAGTACGGTCCAATAGCAAACGCAAAACACGAATCAGTAGCAGTGCCTTGACCTGGCAGAGACCACAAGGCTCTAACCAACAAGAAGCAGCAGAAGCAGCCAGAAGCAGCACAAATAGCACAGGTTCTTTTGTGCATTTCTCATTATGGAACGAAGACCAGCAAAGACCATCGAAGCCTTGCAAGGTGTTGCAATGTAAAGATGTCCTCTCCCTCTCTGTGCGATTACATTTATGTTCTCCATAAACATCCTGCCCCCATTCAAGCGTGTGCTCCAGCTAAATACCACATGCCTTCTCATGTGTCTGCTTCAGCAAAACATCCTCTCCTAACATAGCTTCCAGAAAAACATCCTGTGACACAGTGCATTTCCAAAGAAACCAAAATTTTTCCACTTCATCTAGCCTCATCTCACACTCGGCCAAGACATCACAAAACGTATAATGGCAGTCTTGCAAGGCTCCTAGCGTCCAGCTCCATCAGCCGCTGGAGCTTCTGCAATTGCACTCTGTGAAACTCAGCCCCTTTCATGAGCACAACCTTCAGTTATCCCCGTAAACATTGTGCTCTCTCCATCTTTGCTCTCAGCCAATACCTGTCCAACTTCCAGCCAACTCAGCTGTGACCAGAAAAACCCTCAAGAAAGACAATGAATTTGACTTGATTTTTTTTCCCTGACAGAACGGAGTGTTCTCCCTGCCTGGTTACCCTGGTATCTCAGTCATCTGTAATAAAACCCACTTCTATTAAGATCAAAGTCACAGGAACTATGACAAATAGCAAATCACACGACAAGCATCACAGTTGGCCAAGCCTTTTCTGCAGCCTTATTGAAGTATAATTTACATACATGAAATATCCATTTTATGTATGTAAATATCCTGCTTGCCAGCCTGCTGTCATGGTGTCTGCCACGATGGTCCATGGACTCACCCTCTGATAGTGTAAGACGGCAATTTAATTTTTCCTGTCATGAATTGGTTTGGTCACATTGTCTCTTCACAGCAATAGAACAGTAACTAAGGCACACATCTTCCTGTGTATTTTTCTAATACTTCTGTATTTATTTCATTAAAGTTACCTGTTGTACATTGAACAGTTTTATGAATAAGTTTCAAGTTTGAAGACAAATAGTGACAAATAGGAGTGCACTGCTAAGGGGTTTGGCCTTGTTGGAGTGGGTGTGGCCTTGTTGGGGTAGGCGTGTCACTGTGGGCATGGGCTGTAAGACCCTCACCCTAGCTGCCTGTAAGCCAGTCTTCTAGCAGCATTCAGAGGAAGATGTAGAACGCTCAGCTCCTCCTGCACATGCCTGCCTAGATGCTGCCATGCTCCTGCCTTGATGATAATAGACTGAACATATGAACCTGTAAGCCAGCCCCAACTAAATGTCCTTGTAAGACTTGCATTGGTCATGGTTTCTTTTCATAGCAGTAAAACCCTAAGACATACATATATACATACATACATATATATATATATGTATATGTATATATATATATATATATATATATATATATATATAGGTTTACACACACTTATCATAGCAGTAAAACACTAAGACATACATATATACATATACATATACACCTAGGTTTACACACACACACACACACACATACACACACACACACACACACACACACACACACACACCATTTACAGGGATTTTAGATCTAGCCAGGGCCCCTGCGGTTTCGTTGTTCCATCTGATACACGTGTTCATGGAACATGTCTAACTCTGTTTCTTGTTCTTGGAAGTACGTGGAAAACATCTGCAGACTCGCTTCATTTTGCTTTACTGTCCTCTTCAGCCTTAGAAATCTCAGCTTACAGAGAGGGGAAGATGGGAACTTGGTTCGATAGCTCTTTTTGTCTGTGGGGAGCTTACGTCTCAAGTCACAAAGGAAAATATATATAACAGGAAATAATAATACACATCCAAACCGTGATGGGAAGTTCATATCCGTTCCCCTTAATGAATGTCAACATTGGAAATTGGAATCCAAAATGAGATGAGACTTTTGAAAAATCCTAATTCTCAGGCAGGCTTTGGTATTTCTCTTTCCCTGAAAAAGGAAAACCACTAGAAAAAGACAGACGGTGGGTTGCTTTTTTCCACAAATTGAATCAGAAGCATTTGATAATGAGAATAGAGGGGGCTCACCCCATGTTTACCAAAGAATAAAGTAATATGGGGGCGGGGAGACATCTAGAGAACAGTTGGTGCCTTATTGGTATTAAAAAAAATAATCCTGAAGTCAAGAAATAATATTTGACAAGAGAAAAAACTAGGTTTTCATTAGGCAGAACTGTTTTTAAAATAGCCTTCATTTTAGTCATGGAAAGAGGGGGGTGGAGCAAGTCAGGCTGTAGATAACTAAAGTCATTCCCATCAAAAAATAAGAATAATGTGGATTGTTAATGGACTTGAATAAAATTAGAAATTTCAACTTTCAAAGGGGAAAAATTGTGTTCCAGAGAGAGAGAGACAAAGGAGTGTCCAAACTCATACGTGATTCTTTCAATAAATTTACTGATAACTCATGTGTTTGTTGATATTTGGATGAAAACGCAGGTTGGATATCTCGACTTAAGAGTGTAACGTGCGGGGCTAGGTATTTAGCTCAGTGGTTAGAGCGCTTGTCTAGGAAGCGCAAGGCCCTGGGTTCGGTCCGCAGCTCTGAAAAAAAGAACCAAAAAAAAAAAAAAAGAGAGAGAGTGTAACGTGTGTGAACAGCTGCTAGTGGAAAGACTTATCCTCGGATTTCTCAAAAGGCATGAAAAAGCCACCGTGTAGTTACTGGATTTTGTTTCAAAGACTTTAGCTCCTTGTCTGCAGGGATGCAGGGCCTCAAAAGAAGGGCCTGAAACCTCCTAAGAGGTAGCGTCCAACACCTGAGGCCATGCGAACATAGGGAAGTAGCCTTTCTCAGAAAATGGAGCTACGAGAGCTAAAAATGAAGGCGACACATCGATCAAATCGCTGTAATAGAACGACGGCAGCCAGTTCACAGAGTGAGGCAGCTGTCAGCGACTCGGCCAAGAACTAAGAGGATTTGAAAAGATAATAACACAAAGAGTTCACAGAAGCCACTATAGACTCATGGCGTCTGTGAATTTAATCCATGTGCTCTGGGCAGAGAAAACAATCCAAACCAGAGATCCCTCTTGCTCAGCCCGACGGAACGCTGTGCCGTGTCCCGGATGTCCCATGTCAAAGACTCAACCTAGATGCCGGAAGCCTGTGAGAAACCGGAACTACGTCATTTCAGTGCTGACACCGGAAATGGCTCAAGTCTGCACCTTCATTGGAAGGAGAAGAAATAAGTCACACAGCACCGGAAGTAATCCTCGTCAGGGTCTGTGTGAGGTCGGAAGCGTAGGGCGCCATGATCAATCAGTAAGCACTGCCTACACGTGTCGGGTGAGCCCACACAAATGAGGAAATGATTTTTAAATTTAAACACGATTTCTAATAACTAGTAACTTTTAAGTGTCCAGTTTTAGCACAAGCTTCCAGATTATGTATTTTCTCAGGCAGAAGAACGCGGCAAGAAGTGAGTTTGGAACTTCGGAGGTTCCCACTATATGACAGCAAACTAAGAAAAGCATATAGGTGGGGTGTGGTAAAACGAACTAACGGAAATCTGTAAAACCAAGAAAGGATAATTCAAAAGACTTGTACTGGAAATGCCAGCAACAGGGAATTTCTCGGAAGACCATCTTCGTTTTCAGAGTTTATCACAGCAAAATTGCCAAAGACTGGTAGCAAAATTGCCACTTGTCCCTGAGGACAATCCCTGAATGTCGAGAGAGAGAGAGAGAGAGAGAGAGAGAGAGAGAGAGAGAGAGAGAGAGAGAGAGGAGTGGTAAGGGGAGGGGAAGGGGTAGAGAGGGAGACAGAGACAGACACAGAAAGAGAGACAGACACAGAGACACACACACAGACACACACATGAAGAGATATACAGGAAGACACACACAGCCCAAATGAGGACTTACAGAAATTTAGCCATCAAAGGACTTGAATATTTGGTGCTAAATTAGGTGAGCTTTGTGGAGGAATGAGTGCCAACCAAATTTTGCAAGTTCTGCAGCCACCTGCATGTTTCCGCACCCCCTTATCTGTCGGGGTATTGCATACATGGCTGTCACTCTTGCTTTCTTCATTTGTATTTTACTGTGAATCTCCCTTCTCCCCGTTCAATGTGGCCAGCAATTTTCCATGTGGAAGGACTTCACAATGCACTGTGTCTATGGCAGCACGGAAAACAATTTCAAAGAGGCTCAGTGCTAGACAAACAGTACAAACAATGCATACTTCACCTCCAAAGTAGGGGCTCAAAGAACACAGAGGCTCTGGCTGGCGCACAGGGCCGAGCTTACAAAGTTAGGGCCCACAGCATCCCTGGGAACCAACCAGCAGCTCTCATTCAGCCCTCCATGCTAATGACTCATTCTCATCTCTTGAGACCAGAGGAAGACGCATTTGGAAGTTCCTCTCCCTAAAAATGAAGCTTGTAGGGAAACTCTTACGAAACTTAAGAACAATTTTAATAGGAAAGCCCACACACAGTAAAAAAATAAATGGCAGATTCGACAGCCTTCTCTGCAATTCCATCATGTAAACACACACACACACACACACACACACACACACACACACACATACACACACACCAGAAGAATAGACCTACATAAAGGATACATTTCCAGGCACAGATATATGTTGGGAGGAGGTTACTATTCTAACCAACCTCAGCCAAGGTCTCCATTCGGAAGATTCAGAAGGTCAAGACATTGGTTCACTCCTGGGAGCAGATCACTATCTATCTCACAGAACCTTTATGGAAAACAAAACAGATCAACCTAGAATGAGTTAAACAGAAACCCTTTCAAGGCTATTGAAGAATTTTGGAGCC